>NW_024040040.1:5226276-5409653 GCF_014851395.1 Micropterus salmoides
AACTTGTCTACAGAATCATCATGATTTTGACCAGACTGACAAATAAAAGTGCTCAGTGTCTCTTTGGCTTCAGGCTTTCTGCAGGTGTTCAGCTCGCAGCCACAGCAGCACTTCCAGTCTGAATCCTTCACATTTCAAGTGTCATGAATGACTAAACATGTCATAAACACTGCACGGTTTCTGTCTGAAAACCAAATTATTTTCAGACAGGATCAGTGGTTAGGATGGGATGACTTGATTGAACTGAACTGAAAGAAGTTTGCACACGACGAAGAAGCGTCAGAAGGAAGTACAGCTTGAACAAAAGTTCAAGTATAGTTTAAAAGGTATCAGATATCTGAAAAAAGCTGTGTAGACCGAACATCGTAAAGTAATGGACCTGCAGTAAGTGTGACGGTGGGTGGGAGGGAGAAAACACTGTTTTATTCTCAAGAGCAGGAGAGCTGACGTGCACTTTGTAGTAACTTTGTGAGGAAACTACAGTCATTACATTAGAAAGAATGCTGTCGATTCCAACAGCTGTTCCTTTTTTAAGCTATTGATTATTTCCCCTCCCAGCATCCCAGTTTTACACCATTCACACAGTAACAGTCAATCAAATATACAGAGGTCATGGGTCCAGAGTTTCCCGACATGTTAAACTAGCTACTAAGAATACAACATATAAAAGCAATTTATTGGCATTTCATACATAGATCTAACAGTTAAAATATGAACTCTTACTCTTACTCTAAGTAGCTTTGGATAGCCAAATGTAGAAGAATGAATCATCCTGAAAAACACAAAGTGTGTCCATCTGTTTTTGCAAAAGTGCACTTGAGCATGTTGCTCAGCAGAACTTCTTCACAAGATAGTTGGAAGGAAACCCGTGCGTCCAAGCAGAGGGAACCTCATGTGGTCGCACTCTGAACCACCGCCATGACCTTTGTCTGCAGACTCTCCACACAAAGCCCTCTTCACACACCCTCTCTCTCAACAATGCTTCTCACTCTTCTCTTTCTCTGCTAAAGAGAAGCATGTGGGAGACGGCTTGAGAGAAAACAATAGAGAAAAGGAGACAAACCTAAAGGGAATTGACTTTCTAATCCTGATTAGCACTTTCCCACTGCTGAGGGCCTTTCTGTTGTCCAACATAATGCAGGTCGGGATGCTGTTTTTGATCCTGTAGTGGGGGAAAAAGACCCTTTTACTTTTTATTAAAATAAACTAGCTTTCTTGTTAATTAGGAGTTAAACCTTAAATTGTTGCAATGACAGAAAGCAAAACCCCCCCCTCTCCGAAAAAAGGGTTTACGGGAAGGAAACGAGGAGCAGAGCTTGACAAAATGTCTGACTACAATAGCATTTTCATCGGATGATCATTTTCAGCCTTTTCCCTGTGATCTTGAACACCACGGAGGGGGAAATACACCATCTTGGAATTACAAGATCTGGACTCTGATTTGTTTTGACGTCCCTCGCCACCAAAATTTCTGCCCCGCGCAATGACACGTTACAAAAAACTCTCCCTATAAACAAGCTACTCAGGAATTCATTTGAGTTTACTTTACAGGGCCCGGCTGGCTTGTAATTGAACCAAAGCGTTTCATAAACACAAACTTCGCCACTGAGGTTCAAAAAGAAGACTGTAGGTGTGATTACACCCTGCGAGATGCTACCAGCTCTGCTTCAGGTGGACCTGTCGGCACTGATGAGTAAAACACAACGCGAGAAACAGAGTTCTGGAGATATGGCTCTCTGTAGATACACGCTGACGTCATGTGGATCTGATCTAATTCCTCTCAGCATGCAGGTTCAAACAGAAAGGGACAAACAGAAACTCAAATCTGGACCAGTGTAAAATGAAGAGCCCTGCAGATGAAGGTTCAGTGTCCTCTTCAAGGACAGTTTGACAAACAACATTTTGTGTTTGTCAAAAACCCGGCTGACATCAGCTTCAGGGGAAGTTAAGAGCAAAAGTCAATAAACTTTAGCTTAATTTAGAGGAATTAAAAGATAATACAAACCCCATTAGGTCAGATACAGGCTCTGATGTCTAACGATTGATTGGCTCATCGTCAATCCCGACTTTAATTTTAAATTTCGGACATTTAGACGATGAGCAGGAACTTTACCGGGAGAATCAAACCGGAGACGGTTTGGTTTAATTAAAGGACAGTTTGTTTATCCACAAGGCCTTTTGGCTAATGAGAAATGTCTGTGGGTTTCTGCACTGCTCTGAACTGCAGTAGTAAAGCTGCACTGAGGTGAATCTCTGAGTAAAGACAGCTGCTGTAACTTGGAGAAGTAAGAGCAAATGAGTACTTTTATACGGAACAAAACAGGACAAGGAAAGTGGACTTGATTAAACATTTGTTTGAAACAAATTTTAGGATGCCGGAGCTGAAAAGTCAAGGAGGGGAATCTGCAGCTGTGAAAGCTCCAAACAGATGTGTGCTTTCCCTCCCTTCACTATCCACACATTATAGACTGTAAATAATGATGTACGACATGACAGCTCCCCAAAAGTGAAGACATCTTGATGGCCCCTGGTGGCTGCTCCATAAATCCCGCCCCCTCCATGTTAGCAGATAGGACATGGGCCAAACTAAAGAAAGAGTTTTTTGGGGTTTTATTATCATTTTAGTAAGTTCTTTCCACGCTGGTGTTTGTTCAAGTGCTCTGCTTTTAAAGGGGTTTCACGTTTGGATCAGGCAGCTGAATATCCAGGACCTCGATGCCTCGCCTCCAACCCTGATCACTACTGCGCAGACTCTGGCTCCAAATGACATCATTAGAGCAAGATGGCGCTGCCCGGATCAGGGATGTTATGGCTTAATTTTGTACAGTGGGAGGAAGTGGAGACACAGCGTCAGTCTTTCTATACAGTCTATGATCTACACACAGACGCGTCCCCTGCAAAGTCACCAGGATCTCAGACTAAGTCTGTTGAATCAGAAAATGAGCTTTAGATACAACAGTTCTTCCAAACTAAACACATTGTTTGTCATGACCTTCCAGAATGACCACTAAGCATTCGCAGATCCGACGCTAGGACAACGTTGTTTGTCTGTGGCTTCTGTGATTCCATATTAGTGCTTTATGATCTATCACCTCTGTCGTTACACTTACTGCTTGCCTCAAAAACAACGCGCGTCCACAGTAGCGTTTTCAGGTTGCATCTGAAAAGTTAACTATGTACCTTTAAACTCATTAGCAAAACCAGAAAATGGCTGAATCTCTTCTTCCTTCTCCTCTTTTGTTTATGTTTACAATGGTCATGAGGAAAGGAGTGATCCAGGCAGCTCAGATGTAATAATTACAATACACACAAACTCATATTTCAGCTTTGCTTGTGCAGGAAAAACAGTGATAGTACAAACTTAATAGATGGTGGACAAACTGTTTAATGAACAGCCTCTATACAAACAGGTGCGTCAGAGGGGATGAGTAGGTCAAAGTTGCAAAGAGGCTCCCGCACACTGCCTAACTTGCAAAAATAGATTTATAAGCTGGCTGCAATTTCAATACTAGACCTTCATTAGCGAAACTGAGTTTCCCTGATGAAGGTTATAGATCTATATATATATATATATATTACACAAGTTAGACAGTGTGCGGGAGTTTCCTATTAAACTAAATGCAAACATGTAAAACGTAAGGTGGTAGAATATTTCTTTATTGCTCCCTGACTGTGCTGCTCTGTGCTAATGGTAACTGAGATTACAGTTTTGTTCAGTGCTATTATTGTAATTTAGCTTCCTGCCACCAGCGGCAGCACAGAGCACGCTGCAGCTGAGCGAAGAGAGATTCATGCACCATCTTTGATTTAAAATGGCATGTATTGACTTCATTGTTAAATAACTATTAGTGGAGATGAATCTATTTTTCTTGTTATTTCACACCTGCATGTCTTGGCTTTTTGCCCACTTTAGGCGAACCTTAGATGCTTTAGGAGCTACTGAGTGATTCAAATGTCAGGAATCAAACCTGTGACCTTCCTGTGAAGAGTCTGCTGGATGTCAGACTGCCTGTCCAAGCTGCACACATAAACACACTGTAGTCCAACAAGCACAAACGCACAGCAGTAACAATACACCTGGCTCCTTAGCAGAGTGTAGTATTGATCTGGCTCTTGTTGAGGCCCGGAGGCAAGCCTCGCCGTCCTCCCCCTCCTCCTGCATCTCATCCCAAGTGGGCCACCTCTGACCCGCACAATTCAGCCGCTGAATAGGGACGGAGGGCCACAATGCCCGGCAAACAGCGCAGTGTGTAATGATAAAGTGCTTAGCCGGGGAGAGAAGAAGAAGAAGAGGCCGCCTCACACAATGAGAGCACGGCGCGCAATTAAATGCTGACTCGCACCTCGTCTCGTCTCATCTCAGCAAATCAGAACAGGACAAAAGCATTTGCAGAGGAAGAGAGAGCAGGGTTTTCTCCAAACTGTGCAGGGATCGAGCACACCATTTCAAAGGAGAAATAGTCTGCTCCATATATAGAACAAAACATTAAATACGAAGCGCCTTTCAACTTTGTTCCCCCATACGTAACTCTGACCGAAAAAAATCTGTCCATGAAGCATCATTCATCTTAAAAGTCCTGTCTAATGAGTTTCCTGTGACTCATGAATCGACTTATTAAGAAAGAGATGGTGTAAATGAGAGCAGCACTGATATGCATATTTCCTGACCTTATTTCAGTCCTTGCTTGGCCTGGTTTGGTGGCTAATTAGCACGTGCAAACACCACCAATGGCTACAAGACAAAGCACATCAGGGCAACACTTAGTCTAAAAGAACTATTAGCTTCCTAACCACATTAGGCTGTGCAGGAAAAACAGCACACCAGTGTTAGAACAACAAATACAGCAGAGGAAATAAGTACTTTCAGATTAAGAGTAGATACATTTTCTGAGGGTGGATATTATAAAACTGTATTAGCTGGTATTTAATGCTGAAATCAGTCTTCTTATTTAAAATGTCATTTTCAGAAACAGAGAAGATAAGGATCTGGTTTATGTGCTAAGATGCTAAGAATGTGACATAGGGTTACTTTATTATTTCTCATAATTGTGAGATGCTGACCCATTTTTTTTTCTTCTTCATCTAGTTAATGCAAGATGGTGACATCTGAATATGTAAAGTAAGCAAAGTTTAATATTTCCCACTCAAATGTCGTGGAATAAGTCTCCTTACAGGCAGTGCTTTCAGAGCAGAGAGTGACCGACTAGCTTTAGATAATTTCTGAAACAGTCCGCTAAGACAAACATTGTTAGCTCCCTGAATCGTGCTTCATCACTCTCTTCATCCCACTGATTGATCCTCCTGACAGTAGAAAGCTCTGCGGCCTTTTTCCCTTGCTGTGGAAACGCGAGCTCTGCTGAGGGGATTATTGACAGAGGGAAGGCCTCCTACCTCAAGATAGCCCGGCTGAGTCTGAGCGGGGGCAGGAGGCCACCTGCTGAGGTTTCATGTCGGCCCTCGTCGTCACTTAGGCTCGTGTTACCGCCTGAGCTGGGTGTGTTTTCTGTAGCCGACTGGCTGTCAGCTGTGATCGAGTTTCCCCCGTCAGTCAGAAATGTGTCATTACACCCACGTTTATCCCAGATTTACAGAGATTATCCTGCAGCCTGCCTCTGCTTCCCGCTGCTTCCTGATGCTCCAGGAGCAGGAGGTGGGAACAGATTGATATCTGAGTGAGAAAGTGTTTCTGCAGTTGGGGCTGGATTTAACTTTAGGGCCTCTATTGATGGCAGCAGACCGACCACAGAGTGTCCAACATGTCCAGACCTTCATTAGTATCTGTGGCGAGGTGGTCACTCACGGGGAGCTGCGGTTAGAAACTAAAAGATGCCATACAGCCAAACAGAGCGGAAGACTTGACAAGATGAAACAAGATTATTGTAAAGCAAAGCAACACAAATCAGGTAGGCGAGCAAAACAAAACAGTCTGAGTGTCCCGGGTTCTCCGGCAGTATATAAACGTCATATCGGACTGTAACACAATCTAAAACGACATCACAACCACTTCACTTAACTTCACTACCAAACAGCACAGAACAAGTTGCTTCTGCCTTTTTAAGGACGTGTATCTCAAACATCAGGGTTTATAAAATATAGATACGAGAATAACCGAAGACTCAACACAAAAATGTCCTCAAGAAGTCTTTAAATCCATTTTTCATACAAAAGAATAACAAAATACGTTTTTTTTGTTGATCATCTCACTTGGTACTGAAGCAGTTGTGATTTCAGACACTTGTTGACAGAAGTGACATTATCATCCTCAGTGGCAGTTAATAAAAAGGTATATTAGCGCTGAGGCCTGTTTTGTCAAGTGGTAATTAGCTTTTTGTCAATCTCAGCTGCACATTGCTGTTTAAAACTCATCGTTAAGTCACAGTGATTGAATTTCAACCAAAACTAGAGAGCATGACATTTGATCTGGGATCAGTTTCCCACCTCAGTCACGTTTTAAAGAGGGAAAAACGAATTTAATCCAGAGAGTGATACCTGAAAACCTTTATGGCCTACGACTGACGGTGATGACATTTTCCCTGAACCCTCTCTGTGCGACAAAGAGCTTGTTTTAGGGGGGAAGTGAGACGATGGGAATATTATGCGGAAGGTGGGCCCCCTTTGTAAAAGTACAAAGACTGGATTCGTCAGTCAGGCGGAGAGGGAGGAGACTCCTTCATGTGGATGCAACACCATGACCCTGTGTGGGTTCAGTGTTGTCAGACCCACTGAAGACAGCTAGGGGGAGTTGCCACTGCGACAAAGGGCCGCCGAGAGTGGGATGAGTTTCAAGACAGAAAAATAAACAAGAAGAACAGACTGAAAGGTTCAGATTGGGACGTCAGACAACTGTTTCCGTTTGAGACTGGACTGTTCAATCCAATTCACTCCATAAAACTACATTCTGGGTAAAGTTAAGCAAAAAAAAACTTCTTTAAATTCTGGAAATCATTGGCGGCGAGTTGGAGGCGAGTGAAAAATGTTTTGTATTGAAACAGGAACTTCCTGCTCTGATTGGCTGCGTGTGGATGTGGAGTCGGCCGACAGCTCCAGATATTTAGCGTGCTAGATCTGTCTCTGGCGTCGGAGATGCGTCAGCACTGCGTCGTTGAGTGGTTCACACATGTTACATTTGGAAAGCGCCGATCGATTGCAGATTTGCCCCCAATCACAGCCCGACAGTCCCTGATCTTGGCGACTAGGCTTGCCGGGAAAAAATCTGCAAACACTCAACAAATGCTGAGAAATCTCAGTTCCCCCCCGTGTTTCTCCTCCAACATGAACATGAACGCTACGTCTATTTATTGTCCATCAAGCCAAAGTTGAGGCTTAAAATCTTCCTCCGAACGTCCCAGGTGTAATTTGTGTTATTGAACAACACCTCCATTCAAACGCTACAGAGGACCTCACTGTCCTCAATCACAGCTGCAGCCCATGAAAAACAAAAGATGATATTTTGTCATTAGTAATCCACATCAGCTTCCTCGACCAGCTGAATCACATCCCTCCTCCGCATACGAGCCAAATGTTTCTCCTTTGAAGGTCTGAGTTTGCACATCTTTCCTGTGTGGTATATTTGCTGCAGTTATGACTTTTGCACTTCGTTGGGATCTACATACATACATACACTTATTTTTTTATTTAATTCAGTGTGGAGCAGCAAAAAGTATCAAGCTTTGTGTTTCAAAACCCTGGCACAGGATTGCACGTTTGCTCTGCGCGTCTATTTGAAATTATCCTCACTGATGATTATAATTTCTGCATCTTCACCCTGACCGTCCCCATCTGTCCAAACCCCTTTGAACACGATGCGTTAAAGAGTTATTCAAAAGTGTTTGAACCGATTTCCAGCTCCAACAAAAGCTCTTTTTATTGAGGCTCCAATCTGTTTCATAGGCTCTCTGAGTGTCGAGCACGAGGCCGGGTAACGGGGAACCACTTACTTCAGTGTGTTTATGAGGGAAAGTATTCCTCAGTGCGGCTCAATGAAGCTGAGTAAAGAAAAGAGCTGAGTCATATTTACAGTGTTTTAACAGTTGCTATGGGCCACTGGCGGTGGAGACGTGGGTTTGGTGTTTAGGGGGAAAGTCTGCAGCTTATTGAAACACAACACTTCTCGCTCTCTCTCAGGCCGGGGCTTTTAAAATCATGAACGTGACAACCCGGTGCTTCATAAAGATTTATAATCGCCAGACAAACACCAGACTGTGTGTTTATCCTCATGTGCGAGCTTTGATTTCCACTGTAGCCAAGCTAATTAGCTGTTATTGCTAATCTCCAGCTGCTTTCTGCAATACTTACAAGGCAATTAGTGTGCCTCTTCTCATTTCACTGTAACTTTGTAGAGAGACGCCGTAGCTCTCAGACGGCAGCTGTGTGCTGTTTCAGAGGGCGGAGGTTCAGGCCTGTCACTACCTCAGACTGTGTCAGCTTGAAATGTTTGGCCTTCAGAAATATAGACAACATATTTAGTTTGAGCGTGCAATAACATGGAATAATAATTACATTTCTGCTTGGTAGCAAGACAGGCCGGGGCAAGGATTTTAAAGATACAGAGTCGCGAGTCCATGTGCCCAAACAAACCCTCACTAGTGTCTAAATATTTGTCTCATTCACACTTTGTTCACCGTCAGATTTTATTTTCTGTAGAATTTCTTTCCGACTTCCCTCTCTGAGCTGTCAGGAGTCAAGTTTTGGTGGTGAACTTCTGAATTCTTTATTTGTTTCTTGTTTTTCTTGCCTAAAAGTAGTTAAATTCAAATATATATTTAGTCTTTGTTTTGTTTTTAATTAGAAAAACTTACAACTTAATTTGTAAAGTAAAGTAAGCCGCTAAAAACCCAAATTCGCAGAAAAAAAAAAAACCCTCAGTGGTACCTAACCACGAGAACCTTAAATCTAAACCACATCACAGTGTGATGGACAGCTGAAGCAGGGGGCTGAATGGCCGTGGGCGTCACACATTGTTACTATGAACTGAACTCAAACCCACATCCCAACCCCCAAATCCTCTACACCACACTGCAAGAAATATCCATCTCAACAGGTGATTTAACATGTTTGAAGTCTCGCCCAAACGTCCTGACGGAGACTTCCTTCTAACTTTTGTGGATTTTATCTTTGTGTTCACCATCTCTCTCCGCTGAATCACATCCCTCTACTAAATCACAACTCTTTCAGTCTCAACGTGCTGGAAGGTTAAAGGCAAATAATGTTTCTGTGACTAACTAAGATTTAACGTGACACGAGCTGAAGTGAGGAAACATGGAGGGGGTTTTTTTTGGTTTACTTTATGCGGTCGGTATTTGTCTTGGAGGGCGAGACGCCGGGGATTTCCATCAGCTGGCAGAGAGAGAAGGAAGGGAAAATCACTTGTATCTGAAATGCCACTCCTTCTCTCCCCTAAAACTGTTGCTTTACTGGTGTTCTTCCTTGTCTTAAAGCACAGAGGGTGGCCCTCCAGACTGCGGTTGCACTGGTCAGAACCATAACGATCTGCTAAAACCCCCAAATAATTTAATTTGTCTCGGATTCAGCGGAGACTTGTTTGTCTAAATGCAGTTTCAGAGGCTTTGGGGAAAGAGTCCCTGCAAGTCGTGGGCCTAAAATGAGTCAAGATGAAAGATTTGAGGGGACACCGAGGCGCTCAGAAAAAACCCTCTTGGAGCCGAGTGATTTAAAGCTCAGTGGTTTCTGCTGTGTTCGGTGTCGTGGCCGGCTGGATGCACAGATCAGATCAGTAGCACATGAATAGAGCAACCCTAACTGTTGCCTGGGCGTCCCGCTTCCTCTCAGAGCAGGTCGCAGATCAGATTAGTGAAACTAAAGGAAATCCTCTGAAACATGGAGAAGATAACGCTAATATATCTGTGGATTAATAAGGTTGTTGATCAGCTGTGACGTGACCAGCTGCTGAGACTTCTGTCTTTTAAAACTGACTTTCCTGCTCATCTCAGTGAGCACTGATTTAATGATCTTCACAGGTTAAAAAGTTCTAAATCACTTTTAACCGCTGTTGTGATGCAGTTTAAGGTTGCTTATGTTGTCTCCTGAAAGAGAAAAGTGTTTTGGATTAAAGGAATTAAATAATAAAACAAATTTACATCCTTCGGAAACAACCGTTACATGTAACCTAAACGTCTACAAAACTTTCATTTTAAACCGTATTTCATCCTGCTAATGCTAAAAGTAACTGTCATGAGTTTTTGTGCATAAAATAATTCACAAAGCATTTTAGCTCCCGATTCATCCATTACCATTTCACAATCACGTCATGTGCCTCGTAGTGTCAGCCTTATAAAGAAATATAGCAATATTAGAGTTTTGAAAGCATATTTGGAGGCGGGAGCACGATAGGATGCAAAGTGGTTTGCACATCTCTCGTTGTAATAAGGTTATAACGGACTTGATGCCTGTTGCAACATCGTTTGTGACTAAAACAATTTCAAACTAAAATCTTTTCTTTAATACCAAGTGTGTTTTTGGATGGAGTTGTTGGTATGCATTCTGTTACCCTGCTGTAAACACAGATCTGCTGGTTTATTTATTTTCACTCTGATCCCCCGATGTGAGCGCTGTGCAGTTTGGCCCCCACAGTGACACGTCCGCTGATCCCTGTGTTTGCTTAGTAGGTCACAAGTTAACTAAACACACACACACACAGCATTTCCACATGTGTGGTGTTTTCATTCTGACTCGTGCAGATGAGTCTGGGCTTGTAACGTCAGTCGTACCAATCTGAGTCGATTCTCCGTCAGTGTGTCTCACCCCCCCGCCCGGATCTGTTTATATAAGGCGCTACAGTCCATCCTCCCACCATGAGTGTGTTTGTTATGTTGAGGGCAGATCTGCGGGGCCCTCAGACAGTGAGAGGAAGACTCAGAGCAGCTTTCACTGTGTTAAGGTTCATGTTCCTGCTGCAGAATAACAAATAAAACCAAACCCATACAGAGCGGCATCAGGAGTCCTTCAGAGGGGATTTATTTAGTCCTGCAAAGTCAGACTACGTCACACAAGCTCAGTTTTCACTTCAGTCATCGAGAGTGAGGTGAGCTGGACAAATCGGCGTCTCGTGGGGAGTCTTTGGATGGTGGTGGGACGCAGCACTGCTGTAGTTTAAACTTGGTGGGAGTTTTAGTCACCGCAGAGAATTCAGAAACAAACATCTGTGGCTCATTAAAACTTGTTTGGCAAAACACACAGTAACTGTTCTGGAGCT
The DNA here is from genome assembly GCF_014851395.1 of Micropterus salmoides. Taxonomy (NCBI): domain Eukaryota; kingdom Metazoa; phylum Chordata; class Actinopteri; order Centrarchiformes; family Centrarchidae; genus Micropterus; species Micropterus salmoides. The sequence goes on from NW_024040040.1 coordinate 5,237,489, forward strand.
TTCAACTGTACGTGCATCTTCCTCCATCTGTCGAGGAAGATTGTGTGATACGACTGAAAGCTCCGGAAGGTCGAGAATGAACTTTTAATTCTGCAGTCCGAGAACCAGAACAGCCGCCATGTTTTATGACGGTGTCTGATTGGAGGAGAGAACCGTCAGTCATCTGTTGTCTGACCCGTCCGACGCTCTGTCTGATTTACTTAGACAGAAATAAATAGACGCCAACATCTTTTCTAATGCAGCTGTTTCCGTTGACGCTTCGTTCATTTCCAAAAGCACAGATGATTCTACATTTTGACGCCTCCTCATGTGCTTTAATTAGTTTAGTGCAGTTAGTGTGTGACTTTGGTTCATTTGCGACGCTGCGGTTGATCCCCGTGTTTCAGCAGAGGCTGGACTCTGTCAGTGCCTCTGCGCTGTTCAGCCTTTATTCTGGACCCAGACAAACCTGGGAACTGCCACTAAACCTCAGAGGCCACCTCTCAGGGGGGCGGAGAACTCATTTGCAGTCTGGTAAACCGGGATAGGAGGGACTCCAAATAGGAATATGAAAAGGTGGGGGAGTTTTGGCTTAATCCTCTAAAACATCCATATATCGCTCCCAACTGCTCGCTCCCCACAGCTGTAAATCTCCAGGAATGCAGCCTGTTGTTTTTGGAATCAGTGCAAGCAAACCTTAATGGCTCTGAGAGATTGATGTCTCCAGACGTGGCCTGAAGCTTGCGGTTGCATATTTCAGCGCTGGGACAGCTTCCGTCAACCAACCATACTTACTAAAACGCAGAGAAACCTCACTGTGATGAGTGGTGAGAACCAAAATGCCAATTTGCTTTACACGGCGGCCTACATGTTTACTGACACAAAGACGGCATTAGCTCGTCTTTATCTCAATAAATCTGTCAATAAATAGGGATAGTTTTTTTTACTAATATAAGAATCAGAATAATTTTGAAGGCTAGAAATGTGGAAACAAGGCACTTAATTAACAGAGTTTGAGCTTTTTCTCACCTGACTGAAAACTTCCACAAAAAAAATCCACAATTTGGCATCTTTTGGAGCTTTTAAACGTATGCAATGTGAGTATATTTCCAGCTTTCGATGCCTCTACAGCACACAGGGGTTCATCTGGAATATCTAGGCCATGTTTTTACAAGTTTCCTTAATGACTCTACTCAAGACGGAAAACAACTAACAAGTGAGGAGCAACTGAGAGCAGAAAGACTTATGTATTTATTATAAAAAAACTGGGTTTTATCCAGTAATCTACCACCCCTCTATAAATAGAGTAAATCTAAGAAACATTTCTGTTTTCACTTAGTACATCTAATCTCGCGGTCCCTTAGACCAGCCTTTCCCCCGAGGAAAACTTCAGATAAAACAGGACGAGGGCATCTTGGAAAGTCATCAAGCTAAATGTTTACAAAGAGCCACAGAAATGTGTGTGTGTGCAGAAACCCCATTAGCCCAGATGATTGTGTATGCAGTAGGTTCTCATGTGGAAATCCAGAGAGTCACTGTGATTACTGGAAAAACTGCACTACGCTGAGGGGCCACGCACAGGGGCCACACGCTGCAAAAACACATCAGAAATTCTTCCTTTCTATAAAGCAACTGAGGGAATTTGAGCCAATATCAATTATTTCTAAAACTCATCAGCTCTTCCTTAAAAAGGTTCATTCAAACTGGGAGAATAAGTCGTTTAAGATTTTAAAATTCACTCTGACTTTGTGCTGAGAGCTGGCAAATCATCTCAAACCTTGGTACGTTCTCTTGTTTTACAAAGTGGAGTCTGCGGCTGAGTAATGAGTGTCTTTAATAATGTTATCATCATCTGTAGTGCAGCTGGTGCAGTCTCTCTGTGAGTTTCTCTGTTTTTAACATACGTACACTTCCTATAGTGTGGCGTGTCACTCAGTAATGTCATTACACGCTGAGTGTAGTGTGGTCTCTTGTTAATGAGGTCACAATACAGCGACTGCAGTGAAGTCTGTCTGTTAATTATGTCATAATAAAGTCTCTTTCACTACATTAGGACGACGTTATCAAAGAGACTGAGTCAGCTTCTTGACAATAATAAAATAGTTTATTTATAAATAAAGGTTTCTATGGTTAAGATCACAGTGATAATAAATCATGTTTTTGGTTGTAATAACCAGCAGATGAACAAACATGTAAACATTAATGCTCCTCTGCAAAACAAAATATAATCTGGAGTTGTTTTGGGCGGCGCTGCAGCGCAGCTGTCCCGGCTGACAGTAAAACAGTAGTAGTTTGTGTGTAAAAAGTATTTTGTGTGTTAGTGAGCCTGTGCTAATGTCAGGGGGCTATTTTTCTGCTCCTGCCTCTCTGAGGCCTCCCCGGGCAGGGCCTCATTTAGACAACACAGAGGCAGGAAAAGAGAAAAGAGCCGCCGCCCCCTCTTCTTCTACTTCTCAGGAAGATTAGTGGCCGTCCTTTTGGAGTAGGAGGTGGATGCTGAGCCTTTTTCGGTCGCATTTTTCTCTGCCAGCGAGCCTGACCCCCCGAGTGCTCTCTGTGCAGCTCGCTAGCTTGTGGTGGGGGCCTGCGCATCCAGCCACCATCAATTACTCACTGTCCGCCGGCCCCCACTTTACCGGCCAGATAAAGAAATCCGTCCTTATCACTAACTCACCTCTCTTAAAATGCTATTTACACAGCCAGGCCCCCCTCTCCATTCATCTAACTGAGGAGCTCAGGATTCATCACAATCAAACTAATCCCATTGTTTCTAATGGCCAGCCTGGTCACCAAGTCTTCAGCTCCAGTTTGACTCACAGGCTGGATGAGACCTGAGACAGATGTTGTTATTTGCTTTTATACAAAGCACCTTACAGAATGATTGTTACTGTCGGGGCAGACCGGTGGACGTCACTCCCTAAACCCTAATAACCCTACTGCACCCTGCAGTGCACACACAGGGCCGCTGTAGTAAGCTAATACTCCAGTATAAATATAGGCAAAATGTCATTCTGTTGCTTATCAGCAGCTTGTCTTTGTATTAAGGGTGATGATTAATCCTAGAGCCTGACGTAGCAGTTTGCTGTGGATATTAGCAGTGCAGCAGCAATTATGCTGTCCTTCCATTTTCTGATCTGAAACTGGTAAAAACGTTTCGCTAACAAAAATGTGACATTTCCAATATCAAATCCTTGCTTCTCCACATTCCCAGGGTGTAATTATGGGTGGAAATGCTGAATCCCTTCTATAACTGATGTGTAAGGTAACACTTAATTAATGGATGGAGGGATTTCTTATAGATTCCTCTGAAATTTGGATAACGATAATATAAGATTTATATTCCTGCTGAAAATGACAATAACCCCCAATTGTAATGCTCAGTGCTACCAACGATTATTTTCCTTATCTTTTAATGTGTTCATTTTCAATCAGTCTATGAATAGTTAAAGAATCAAAGCTATTGTGTTGTTTGAACAGTAGAAAATGCAACAATATTTAATAAAACATGACATAATGCACATAAAAGCAGCAACTAAGAAGCTGGAAAATCAGATCTGTCTATATTTGTAATTTTTAGTTGATTCAAATAATGATCAACCTCTTGTTTCAGTCTTGTTTTAAAAAAAAAAGCAATGATAATTAATTTAAAATGCTATAAAGCAATAAACGCAGCAAATCATCATAACTACGAAGACAGAATCAGTGAATATTTGTTATTTTTGGTTGATTAAAAATAATAAAAAATGTTGCTAATTAATTTTCTTTGGATAAACTAAAAGATGAATCGACTTCTTGTTTCATGTCTAGTGCAGAATTTGAAGCTAATTTAAAACAAATACAATTTTTCTTGTTGTTTCCTGAAAGATGTTCTCAGATGTGTGTCGGTTTAGCCTCTTTAGGTCTGCCTCCCTCCCTCCCTCCCTGCCTCCCTCCCTCCCTCTCAGCGTGCCCCGGAGCAGCCTAGGAGGTGCTAAGTACTCAGGGTCCCTCCCTGTGGACCAGCCAGACTCAGCAGAAAGACCTGGGAGGCTGCAGGGAGGTGATGGAGGGAGGAATTGAGGGAGGGAGTCGGGGGCTCCAGGACGCTGAGCGCGGCCCATCAATCTCCCTCTCGAATGACAAACTCACTCTCAGCAAGATGTATGTCATGAGCCACCAAAGCCAGTTAATCAAATCATTAGCGGCACCCAGTACTTTCCTCTGGCCTAGTTTACCGACACAGACAGAGAGGAGAGAGAATCGAAAAAACAAAGCTTCCTCTCCGATATCCACTAAAGGAAACCTGCACCAGTGAAAGATTTAAAGGTCACATGTTTTTCAGTCGTCATAATTTAGTTCTCAGAAAGAAAACCTATTTAGTCGCTGTTCTGGGGCTTTCAGTCTCTCCACACGGTCTTCATTGGTAGACTTGTTGATGTTTTCTGAGCACATCGAAAGCTCCAGAACAGCTACTAAATTAACTGTGTGGTGAGATTGTTCTCTTAGCTGCTGCTTTCAGTGTCAAGAACGACCCTCTTCTTCTAAGCTAACATGGCGAGAAGTCCTTAAAGTGCTCAAAAATCTCCATTTCTATTCAAATGCGACAAACCCCACCTGCTGATGAAGAGCATGTGATTTGTGTGAAAGCTCCAGAACAGCTGATAGGTGGACCTTGTGGCGAGATTTGTTTTCTCAAAATGTTTTATTTAGCTGAAAAGGTGTTGTTTGCTCGAATGTGGACTCTGATTGGCTTCCTCTGATCCAAATGGAGGATTTCCAGTCTGGAAACCGGCCCGACTGGATGAACGTCAGGGATCCATGTAGCATGAGGAGCCAATCAGGATCAAGTTTAGTTGTGATGTGTTTCCTGGACTTAATCTGAAGCTGCCTGAAAAAAATGATTTTTGAAAAGGCAATAACTCTAAATATAACCAATCCAGCGGAAATCAGATTTCCACCAAGCCTTAAAGAAATGTCTCTGGACTCATATTCATATGAACAGATGGAAATTCTTTCTTTAATACAGGGTGACTTTAATTCTCAAAGGCCCGAGTCTAGAAATGGACACATACATCAATAACGGTTGGTGGATTCTTTGTCATTTTGCTGCATTTCTCACCAATATTTTCACTCTAAATACCTTCGGTTTGAAATCATAAAGGTCCCTGAGATGGCGTAAATCTGTGCGCCGAGGCCCGGCCTGTATAAGCAGACAGATGCGTGCTGTCAGAGGAAATACAAGCGCTCATTTGAATCTATTAACTGGGCAGCAGAGTCCCGGGCTCGGCCAGGGGAGGAGAAGAGAGTTCAGCCCAAAACACCGGCGCTGCCAGGGCCGATTCTTAATAAATGACACCGAACACGGGTCCAGAAGTCACCGTGCCAGAGTTTTATTTTATTTTAGAGCCTGTTTCCTTCGCTCCCAAAAAAATAAATATGTAGGGGGGGGGTCGGAACACGTCCCGGGGTGGACGGAGCGGGAAGACGAGGGGGAGGAGGTTGGATCATCAAAAAGGAGCAGATAGGAGCGTCTGGAGCACCTGGGTCCATCCTAATTGACTCGGAGCGTGGCGTATCCACTTTTTAAACAAAGTGACTCTCACTTGAGCTTCATTATATGCGCACCCCATTTCCATAGGCCTCTGGGAACGGGACCTGGGCCGCTCACATAAAATAAATGACCGCTCCATGATAAATGGTTCTATTAGCAATCCAGATTGTTAAACTGTGATATAACAGATCGGATAGGGGCGCAGGGGCCCATTCATTTTCCTCCCTTCTGCACACATGCACCGCTGTAAATAGCTTGTTTTTATGTGTAAATAACATATTAAAACTCGGCATTAGCCATGTCCTTTGATAGAGAGGAAATTGTTCTAAATAAATAACACGGGACGGGAATATAAAACAGGGCGGGCTGTTATAAAGCCTGCGTCGAGGCTCAGAGGTGGGCATGACTTAGGTGACAGGAATTCTGCAGCCAACAGTAAACAAAACACTGACACTAAAAAGGGCCCCGAACAGCAGCAGTATATTAGAAGTGTCTGCTTTTGTCTCGGCCGACTTGTTTGGGAATAAGCTCTGAGGTTCAAGGACCTTGTCTCATCTGCCTCCCTCTCATGCTGCATATTCACTTATCAGGAGCTGGCAACAGGAATAATAATGCATATTACGGCGATAAGTAATTGCTCTGTCTCGACATGGTGGCAGACGGTTGTGGTTTTTAGCACTGAGGCCTGAGCCTCTTCGCTGATATCTGATTGGTGGAGATGGGAGCAGGCGGCGGCGGCGGCGGTGAATCTGCGCTTCTTGTTTATTTAAGATTAAAATACGGGGCTCTTCTACAAAGCCGATACGGAAGAAGAGTTATGGAGGGACTTTTTATTTTAGGTGAGAGAAGATTAAAAACTCAGGAGCCGATACTGAAAATGGCCGTTTATAAATATACAACAGGAGTTGGAGTTAAAGCGAGGTTAGGTTTAGGGTCAGAGGAACAAGAGTCCTGTTAAATGAGTACTGGGCTGTTTTTGTGAACAGAAAATGAAAAAAAACAAACTCCTACTTTTACCTTCAGAGAAGAAAAAGAGGTTTTAATCTCAACTGAACAGGCAGACGTGGTGAGAGTAATTCATCCAGCTTTAACTTAAAACAAACCTGCACTTATATATAATATAAAAACTGACAAGAAGTCAAATATAACAAGACAATTACAACTTTCTTCTCTAAATGTTCGAACTTTTCTCTCATCATGACTTTTTTCTTGATACTTTTTTACTACTTACTTTTTTGACGTTTTGAAATTTTATTCTTAAAATGACTGATTTGATTTCCTATTATTCTGTCAAATCGAACATTTTGTCTCAACTACACGCAAAACATGTGGTCCTCCACCCAAATGTAGAAAAAAGGGAGTAAAAATGAGCATCGGTGTCTGACTGAAGCTCACAGAAGACCTGTGTTCTCTTAACTGATTGATTTCTTATGTTCGAGCCACAACAAGCTGGACTACTTTACAGTTTCACGTTTGACAGTTTGTGGGTATATCTGGTTCCGGTGTCTTGCTCAAGGACACTAAGGCTGTGTTCAGACCCGCATTAGCACTGCATGAAAACACTGCAAGCCCCCTCGTTTATTTCAGAGAGACCACAGTGTTGGCACAGCGGGGGTGCACACACAGGAAGAAGCTCTGAGCCTGTTTTAAACTGTATCTCATGATACTATAAACCACTGCGCAGCCTTTAAGCCTTCAGACTGATGGATCTGTTTCTCAAACTGGACTTCCTGGCTGGTTTTTCATTGTCTCACTGGTACCTGAAGCAACATGCACCGACGCAGCTCTCAGTCTGGATAGTAGCTACACACACGTCTGTCTACAGTACACCTCAGATGTCAATTTCACCAACAGACTGCTTATTTCTTTCATTAATTATTAATCTGTTATTTTCTTGATTGCTTGATTAAGAGTTTGGTCTATAAAATGGTCAGAAACTGAAAAGATATTTTGTTTTGTGCAACCAACTGTCCAAAACCCCCCCGAAATATTCAGTTTGCTATAATGTACCACCAAGAAAGGAAGCTCATTATCACATTTAAAGCACATTAATCAATGGTCACAATCCTAATTGTTGATGCGTGAAAGACTATGATGAAGACTATTATGCTAGCTTTGGTGCTAAAGCTAGCATAATCAAAGGTCGGGCCTAAAAAACTTTCACCTCCTACTGCTTGTTAGAAAACTCATTGAAATTGAGATTTAAGTCACTGCTCTTGTGACACTTCTTTGGATAAACTACAGAAGATGTTGTGGACCGAAGTTGGAACTTCTTTCTTCAGAAGAAATCGTCCCTGTGAACAAACAGGGACTAAAACTCTGCATCAACATTACTTTGAATGTTTCTAAAACTGTTTTCAGCCAGTTCCTCGCTCAAGGACTTGTGGTATTCGATGGAGACACTGGAGCATGTGAGCTCCGACCACTGAGGCACCCTGAGGCTGTCCTAATAATCCAGTGCAGGGGAAGACTTCAGCTTTGCTCCCATGTTGAAGGAGACCATGTCAAGAAATGGAGCGCCGAACACGCCAACTCCACATGTAAAACTGTCCTACATTGATTTTCTCTTATGAACAATTAATGCTGGATTTCTTCATCGTGGCAGGCCACCAAGTTCTTCTTTAAATAGGAGAAACGTCACTTGATCACTGGCTGTATTTCCATTTCAAAAGTGGCCCGTCACTCTGCATCCGTGTCAATCTCTCCAACACGGTGTCGTCCTCGGCGCCGCTCCACCGGCCTTCAGTGGGTTTTTTCAGTAATTCATCCCTTTTATACTCTGGAGGTAAGACAAGGTCTTTTAACCTCATTATACCGAGCTTTCATCACACGTTCACTGACATCTTTAAAACATGCATCCTTTCTGACTCTAATGTCGTCCTCACCTCGAATTCAAGGGACTTTCACCAGCAGGTTGCTCCTGTGCTTTAAATGTGGGTCAGTGCTTTGACAGGTCAAACTACAGATGCAGGAGTTTGCTCATTCAGATTTTGTAACGCTTAGGGGGACATGTTCCTCATGGATTTGCTGCTTCGGTTAAAGCTGAGAAGCAACAGCGATATCTGGTGAAACTAAAGTATGCACGCAAAACGCCTGTAACGTCGAGCTTTCCAGGCAAAAATCATCGCATTCTGTCGAGGCCCAGAGACGTCTGCATATTTCACCAACCCGTGAAAGAAACTTAAAGGATAAGCCTGGTTCAGCACAACGTGGGTCTTGTTTTTGTAGTTTGTCCCTCATTTCTATCAGTAACGATAAGATTGTACTCTTAAAGTTTATAGGTGGGATTTGTGGACAAGTCAGGGGATCTGAGAAAACAAAGACAAACTGTAAAATTATTTCCCTAAATGTTTCATTACAGTGTGCAGACCGACTTCCAGCTTAACATTTGCATATAAATGCTTTATTTTAATCTGTAACATACTAATAACTTGCCAAACATTTCCTCATCAACTGGCCCTTCCTGCGCTGACACTGAGTATTTGCACTGGACGTACATTTCTGTCTGATTTGAATCGTGTTCCCAGATCTCAGCGTGCGCTTTGATAAGTACAGTGTTATCATATCCAATAAAAAGAGTTGTAATAAACCAGAACTATCCTGTAAAGCAGAGTTGTTTTGTTTTCTCCTTTTGGGCTCTGTTTCAAACTCTGTTCCTTCTTTATCAGTTAATGAGTGTTTCTTTATAATGGCAGGCCACCAAGTCCTTCATTAATGAGTAAAAATGTCACTAAATCACGCGTTTAATTTCCATTTCAAAGGCAGCCCATCAGTCCGCATCTTTGTCAATCTCTGAAGCTCCGTGTCGTCCTCGGCTCTACCAGCCTCTGCCATTTTTTTTTTTTTTTTTTTTGCCTTTATACTCTGGAGGTAAGAACAAGGTCTTTCAGCCTCATTATACCGAGCTTTCATCACACGTTCACTGACATCTTTAAAACATGTATCCTCTCTTTCTGCCTGAGCCTCCCCTGCGAGAGAGGATCGCTGCTACTCTTGATTTAGTTCAACAACACAAACACTCGTTCTCACCTGCCCCCCCCCCTCTTGTCATGTTATCTATTCATCAGTGTTTATGGGCTCAAATGGTGCCACACTCCTCGACTGTACACACCAGACCTTGATACCGGGGCGATCCGCATTAACGATGCTCTTTTAAGACCTGAGTCTATTTAGGATTCATATCAGACATCTACTGTAAGTCACCTCTGACTGCTGCTGGTACCTTATCAGGCCTGAGGAGAGCCACGAGCATCGGCTCCCGAGATGGCACTTTATCTTTGAAATGTATATTTCATCGGCCGTGTTGGCTCCCCCTTTGCCCCCTGGCTGAGCACCTGCGAGACCTCGGCTCATTCTGTCACACAGCACGCGGAGGCCCGACAGACAGCCGGACACGAAACTCAGATCCAGCCGCTGCTTTTGAAAAGCGTGTTACCTCTCATATCTGACGGCGAGGGTTTCTTTGGGAGGTCGGAGAATCCGTTCCCGTCCATTTTGTCTTTTTTGTCGGTGGCTCTCGATGTGGATGTCTCCATTGCCGACGTCTCTGAAAGTGAAAGAACACAAAAGGAGCTTTAATTCAGACTGAGTGGAGAACACTCGGAGGGCCGCGCTGAGGAAACCAAGTGTTAATTTGAGATGAGTGCACTCAGGATTCACTCAAGACACACTGTGGAAGCACTGAGAGTGCTTAGATGTTCCTGCTGAAGAGCGTTCATGAAAAGGCTCGTCAGAGATAAATACCAAAAGAGTTTCAATCACTTAAGCACAAGCCGTCACAGCAGTGCTGCTGTTGCATGAAAACACACCTTTCATTGTCTTCAAGTGGTTTAAAGATTTAAAGTTCATTTGTGCATTTAAATATTTGTTACATTATTTATTTATAGTGCAAGAAAACACACTAATTGACATAATTACTTTGCAGATTTTATCCCAAATGGCTTCCAGTTTAGTTAGTTAAAGATAAACAAACAAACAAACAAAGCTTGAATGTGAGAAGACATTCTTGACCCTGGAAACAGTTGTTCAAAACCCAGAATAGCTGCTCTCTGTTCAGTATCCTTCATTAGAAACTGTTGATTCACGGCGTGATGCCTAAAATCTTAACGTGAATCCCCCGGGCCGCCTCCACGTGGTGCCCGCCTCGGCACACACGGCCCTCTGCTACTTGTTTATCTTTGCTCAACCTATGAGATTATCCTCGAGCAGTGGGCAAACATGTCGAGGGATTTTTTTCCCTGAAAGACAGCACACCACGCGGGGGCTTTCTGTCTTCCCGCGAACCCCTGCGATTCACGACTCAATCTGCTTTCTGGCAGCTTGGACGTGGGGGTCGGACGCGGGGGGGAGGAGGGGGGTTGGGGGTTAAAGGGGACGGGGGATGATGAGGCGGAGGTCTTAGCTCACATGTCATCAAAGTTTATTTGACTATTGACCTTTCCGCCAGCACCATTCAGACAGGCTTTGTGGCTCAAACAGTTAGAACAATACTACTTTATCTTCAAAGCTGGGACAGAAATGAAGCAGACTCTTTATTCAGCCTCCGTAATGTTAGATTTTCCTTTAAAAAGGTTCTTTATTAAGGCAGAAGGCTCAGATTGGATTCAGTCAAAGATCAGCTGAGGTAAATCTGGTGTTTGAAACCAATGCTTCATATGCAATCCTAATAGCCCTTATTAAAATATAAGTTTATAGAGTCGTGACGGAACAATTAGTTGGTTAATAAATTAGGTAATAACTTTAGGAATGTCAAACATTCTCTGGTTCGTGCTTCTCAAACTGAAAGTACACGGATTGATTTTGCGTTTTCGAGATTTCAGCCACATCTTAGAGTCTGGTGTTGATCTGTAATTGCATTTCATGTAATCTTAATCTTACCCTAATATTTATTGTATCTAAGATCTTCGGGTTTTGCTTCAGTTTGTGCTTTGAGTAACTATGATTGGCGTTTTTCACTATTTTCTGATCATTTTATGGACAAAACAATTAATCAGTTCATGAAGAATTCCTTCTACACTCACTGAGGGTGAAACTATTCATTAGTCGCAGGCCTGCTTTACAGATACAAATGATAATTCCAACAAAAGTGCATAAATAGATAATAAATGTATATTTTAGAAGAATAAGATCCAACCTTCATGAAGGTTGTGATGTTCAGTTATTACTGAAATAGTTTTAGGCTGTAGTTTGTGCTGTTCCTGAACTGTACTGCACAATACTGAGAAGTGTTTTTAATACTTTGTCCATCTAATATTGTAAATATGAGAGTAGATTTAATAAACACCTCTCAGGATTTTCCAAAACTGGTCAAACGTAATTCTCAACATGTTAAAATCAGCTGATTCACTGTGTTTCCTGGTTTGTTAAACCGATTTTATATCCTTTGAACATTAAATAAGTAATATATTTATTATAGCACTCCTATAATGGACGGCAGAATGACGAATGCTGACTGGAAATAGCTGCCAGCTGACTCACTGGCAGTTTCAGGAACCAGACCTGTGACCCTCTGATTACGGGACGGCCCCTGTAACAACACCATCTAACGATACGACGAATGTAGTCATAGTGTATGTCACACACTTCGATGAACCGGCGCTTCACTGAGTTTGTAAATGACCGAACTCCTTTTACTGCCTCTTTAACTAAGCTGAGCTTCTGACTGACAGTTCGGTCTGGTGTCTTTACTGCTGTGGATGAATCAGTGTAACAGGTGTGAGAGGCCGGGAGCGAAGCCTCGCCACACACAAGCTCCTTTTAGTTGAGGTGATATATGAGGCACATAATGGCAGTCTTTCACGCTCGCGGTCCTCTGATCTGTCCTCGCAAATCATTATTAGTCAGGCTTAACATTTGCTGTTCACACATTTAGCAGCTTTGTGATTGGTGCAGCCTCAAAGAACATGTAAACTACAGTAAAACACAGCGGCCATCTTCTCACGTGTCCCTGACAGTGTTCATTTGTGGGTATTTCGTTTTTAGAATTTAGTGTAGATAGTTTTGGGGTTTAAAGATGTAAGAATAATAAAAAACTTCAACAACAGCGTGTCGCTCTTGAATCCGTGTCTCTTTTATCCATAACATTCGCTCTTTTGTTCAGTTGAAGGTAGTTTTAACTCGCTAACTGCAACTTGGCCAACTGTTCGCAATGCAGCCTTAGAAAAGCTTTTAACTAGCTACATTATAATTTACCGCTCACATTTTCAACATATTCCCTGAAAATTGTAAGTTGGTGTACCTTTTTAAAAAGTAGCCCTACACATTCTGGGTAGCATTCGGTAGCAGCAAGTAAGTTTCATTAGCATTGCAGCTAAAAGCTTTAAACTGTGTGAGCCAGGCAGCACCTTCATCTTTTTTTCAGCATATTACCCAAAAATTTAAAGCCTATATTTGAGAATATTCTGCCAGTATAAGTACATAATACTCACTGAATAAGCAAACAAGGAGCAATGTTGACAGTGAAGTTTCAAAAAGCTTTTAGCAAAACACATATGTTCCTGAACATGTTAGCGTTAATTAAGGTTTTTTTTTTCAAGTGTGTTACTTTTTAATAAACTTTGGAAATACTACTGGTACAAAAATATGAGCACAAACACTAACACAAAGGTTTAATTAGCAAACAGAGTTCGTGAGTTAACTTCTCTCGTGTTGGCGCTGCAGCCTGAAAGGAGATTTAAACAACAGTATAACTACTACTACTCAGGTTTTTAATATATCCCAAAGATGCAAAGAGGAAGTTAGCTTCTCATCTTGTGAAGTAACAATTACTGTTGCAGGCTTTCAAAAGCCTTTAACAAATATATTAATATATATAAAATGTTAATTTTAAATGTTGGTGAGTGTTACCTTTTACCAGCACACACATATGTGTTAATGATTGAATTAATTAATAAAGTTCTGATGCAGAAGCATGGACATTGGTGTTAGCCTTTTAACCTTGGAAAGCTTTTAACCTCTATAATAATCAGTATTTTATCCCCAAAAATAAATAGTTATACACTAGCAACTTCATATTTTAGCATTGGTGGAAGTAACATGTAACGTTAGCTGTCTGTATAAGGCGTTGGTGATTTGCAAAGTGTAAAGTTGCCCCTAAATAAAAGTAAGAGAAGAAGTCGTGTACTGGTGACGAAGGAGAGCAGCTACCTAAACATCAGTGAGTTTTACTTGCAGGCCTAACAACTGCGTTAGCAAGTCAACAGCTCAGTTAGTGGTGTAATTAACTGTCCCCTCCCACTGTTGACTGTTGGGTCACTTGAAAGGACACACAATGATTCATTTGAGTATAATAGCCAACAAAGAGATCCTTACAATAAAGTTATTTAAGGGAACAAACAACAACTTCAGAGTAACCCCCACCCCCGCGCTTTCTCCCCCAAGTCTTTGTGCTCAAATCAATTGTTCTGTCAGTTCATCCTTTCCCTTACTTAAATCTTTACTTTCAGTTTCTCTGAGAGGAACACCAAACACGCTTTTCTTTTCATTACTTCTTAAATATATAGATATGTTTTTGCAGTTTTACTTGCACTAACTTAATGATTAATTGATGACCATCTACGGTGTGCTTTATTTTATACTGTATTGTTTCTGCACAGTTATCACATTTATGATTTTTACTTGAAGAAACTTAATGAATAAATGGCGGCCCTTATAAATCTTGATCTTCTTCTTTATGCTTTTTCCTTTGCAGGGGCTGCAAGCAGGTTGTTCATGCACAGCATGTGGGGTGGAGTTCTTCCAAACTAAGTCCTCCAAACATAACACCCTTGACACAGTGAAAATTAAACACTCAGACACACAAGATATAGATTAGTCCTGTGGAGGGGCCACGACGTGAGAGGGTACTCCTTGCGTGAGGAAAACAAATGCCTCTGCCTTCTAGGTGTAGCCGCCTTCCAAGAGTACAGTTTGGCTCATCACCGAGTTTCACCAGCAGCCACTGTCCCCCTGAATTATTAGAGCAGCTCTTGTCAACCAAACAAATGACTCCGTCTCAACTCAAAAGGTCACAGCGCACCAGAGTAAAATCACAGAGCATGCAGTCAATTCCTCGGCGCTGTACCCCTTTCGAAGGGCCACTTGCTGGAATTTATGGTTGGGCCCTACACCTATTCTCCTTTGAATAATAGCTATCCCATAAAAGAAGCCCAGGTCGGTGGCGAGTCTTAAATAGATACAGCCTCGACCGAAGGCGCGGGGGGGGGGTTGTTTATTGTGCGAGCAGCGAATGTACAAATAGAGGCTAACAGTGACATTTGAATTTATACCGACTTCCCAGACTTGTTCCTCTTAACTTTCAAGAGAAGCAACGAGGCCCAAATCAGAAAGCTAAAAACGGAGCACAAGGGAGCAGGAGTATTCCCACGAGGCCACGTATGATAAAGCCTCTTGTTTGTTCCTTCCTCTATTATTTGTTTCACCATTTGTCCTTTAGCAGAGGAAAAACAGCCTCTGCCGGTGTTAGCAGCTTCACACCCCTCCGCGTGGATGTTCAATATCCTGTGGCTGATCTCCTCCTGCCCTCACCAACAGCAAACAGATGTGGCGGCTGAGTTCAGACGGAGAAATCCCCGCTGCAGAGTGATTCAGCTCGACTCCTTGACCGGACTACTTGAGTGAACGCCTCCCTCCTGTGTGCCACAGCAGACCCTGACCTCGCTGTGTTTCTTCTTCTGCAGTAGCAGCACATCAATGCATCTTAGCATTCCTGTGTTTGGTGCTCTGTTATTTCACTGCTTGGAAAGTTCACAGTGAGGAAGTATTTCACATCAGAGCCGGCCACACGTACTCGTTCTTCACTCATTCAATCATATTTCCTGCACAGAAGCACCTTTTGTTTCACAGTGCAGGACCTGCAACCACTTTAGTGCTGAAATAATCAGCTGATTAATCAGTTAGTCGAGTGACAGAAAATTATTTTGGTAATTTGTCAAGGAAAAATACCAAACATTCACCAGTTCCAGCTTCTCAAATGGGAGTTTTTTTCTGCTTTATTTTGTGGTTTTGTACTGTTGGTTATGAGAAAACAAGGAATTTGAAGACTTCACCGTCTGTTCTTGGAAGTGGTGATCATATTTTTCACTATTCTCTGACATGAACTGAACAAACAATCAATAAAAATCGATAATTAGATGATCATTTTGACCGAATGTGAATCAATACGACTGCGATGCTGCTGGTCGCTCAATTACTTTTTCAATAAAAGAACGTGAAATCTTGGGAAAGTAAAAGAGGAAAGAGAAAGTAACAAGTTTGTTTGTGGGTCTGTTCTAAGTGAGTTTGTGTTTGTGCTGCGATATTAAAATAAATGCCGATGATTTCTTTGTTTTTGTCATATATTTTTCCCCACATATTGCTGCTGCACATTTCAAGCCACGGCTGTAAAACAAATTACTAAAGTTCAGGAGCACCTTTCAAGTTACAAGCCTGGAAAAAGACACAACATTCCTGCGAGAAACAGGCGGTTTGTTAAATTCGTTAGGTCGCAGGTTTGATTTTTGCCGCGTCAAATGAATCTTGTTCAAGCTTCCTTGACTAAGACACTGAACCCATTTGCTCATCAGTTAAATGTGATCTCTGTTATTCTTTCTCAACTCAGCGCTAAAGTCCTGCCATATGTGTGTCCCCCCAGCTCTGCCTGCCGCCGGCGTGAAGTCCACACTGACCGCCAAGGTTGACCAGCCGCTTTGATCCCTGACCCTCGGCCAAATGGTCTCGCCACAGCACGGCCACTCGCTGTTTTTACAGCCACAGTTTGGACCACTGACTTCCTCCTCACTGCCCGGAAGGCTCCTTTAATTTCTCAACACCTACAGTAAGTCCTTCTTTTTAACTTCGCTTCATCCAGCTTCATTCATACAGATCCATGCTGTCGTGCTGCACAGTACAACAAAGGACTGATTAACGAGTACTTTTGTTTCAATCCAAACATCTAATCCTCTTTAAAATCCAGAATTTGACACGTTCTCTGTCCTCAGAGCGACAGTTTACACGCTGCCAGTGATGAGATTTGTGTTGACACAGCAGCAGGTTTAAAACCGACTGGTTTAATAAAACTGTGAAAGGTTTGTGACAGATCACGAGACTTCTACACCCCCAAAGTTTACCAAACAAGATTGTGAAACTCATCAAAACGCCCTTGACCTTGATGTCCAGGTGAGCGTGGGAACCTCTCGAGCATGCTGGTCAAAACGTCTGGGTTGTGACTTTCTATCGTGGCCAAAATGAACTCTTTGCTCGATGAAGTTGTTTTGGTTGTTTTTCCTGTCTTCACTGTCGATCCCTGACATGGTAACAGCTTCTGAGAGCTAATTTCTACATTATAATCACAAGATTTCACTTAACCGTCACCACACAAACACACCATACCGACTAATTCAAACAACACCTTTTAGGAATGTTTGACGGGTGTTTGGACACTTGTTGATGCGTCCAGGGAAACTCCCTGCTGCTCTGAGTCACAGCTGGCAGGCAACAACAGTGTGTGTCTGTGTGTCTCTGTGTGTGTGTGTGTGTGTGTGCATGCCAAGGGGTGTGGACACAATAACAAGAACACCTGCAGAGCATAATGCAGTCAAAGTTACTAAAGAGTTGAATCTGTATTTTTTAGAGACATAAACAGAAGAGTATGTTGTTCGTGTTGCTGTGTGCAGACAGACTGCTGATGAACACAGTTGTGTTCACACTACATTTGGTGTCTGTCGACACAAAACCTGTTCAAACATGTTCTTTGGGGCATTTAGTGCACGTACGCAGATGATAAAATGTACATCACGTGCACCCTCGTGGCTCCTAAGCTCCAACCTACAGCTGCTCTGTGTGTGCATGCGTCTCAGATAATAATGACAGGAGGCTAATCTTACATTTATAGGAATTTTCAGAATAAAGTTAGAAAGCACACTGTAGAATTTTAAAGCTCTGACTGCTCAGTGAGACAGATAGATGTAAATCAAAATGTGAGACTAGAAATTAAACTAGAACCACATGTTTATAAATACAAAAGGGTGAGACGACCAAGTCCTATAAAATAAGACATCTGGAGTCAAAAATAACCAGAATAATTGTCAACATTATCAGGGAAAATACATCTGATATATTTAGTCTGTTGAGCTCTTATAAGGCAAGTTGGTGGGATGTTACTACATAGTTTACTTGAGTGCTGTATTTCAGTACAGCTTTGAGGTATTTGTACTTTACTGTTTTTATTTTCTGCTGCTTTATACTACCTTTAATGTGCACATTTGACTTCTGTAGTGTTAGTGGAAGGCAGGGCTGTGGAGTATTTCAGTTCTGTGGTGTGTTTTCGTCTCTGCAGAGCTGAAAGTCGCTCAGTGCAAAGTGGCGACACGTGAAACAGCCTTATACAGCTGTCAAACTGCAGCACTCTCACCTGAAAGCAGAGCTAATACCTTGTGACACAGTGGAAAACCTCAGGGGCCCCCGTCACTTACCTCCAGGGGCCCCCCGAGATGAAGTTTGTCTCCCTTCCTGCAGGGAGGAAAGAAGGGGGCGTCCGGGGGCCGGACAGATTCCTCCTGACCTCGAGGTCTGATGGAGCTCACGGTAGATTGCTAAAGAATACCACATGGGCCGGGCGCCACATGTTAAAAAATTTGGGGGGAAGAAAAAAACAACCAAGAAAGCCGTCCCGCTCGTTTGCTCAGCCTGGTCGATGCTGCTGCGGTTTGGCAGCGTTTCAAGAGCTTGTTTTCGCTTCAGCTGCTCGTCAGAGGCAGAGGCTCTTCATCAAGAAGCCGCCAGTCAGCACGAGGCGATCATTGAACACGGCAAAGCTATCACATCTGTTGATAACCGCCCTGTGATGACCAAACCGGCCCGCTGAAGGATGATCTGTCCCTCCAGAGAGAGGCAAACACTCCTCTGAGATCATCTGGGATCATTCGTTTTCTCGACGTGTCAACACGTCGTCGTGGGCGTCTGTCCTCACAGCGGGGGCCATCCTTCACACGCACACACGGACTCCCCTGCTCCACTCGCCGCCTGTCAGGCCTGATCGTGGCGTTGCCGCCGTTCCTTCAGGAGTTAATTAACAGACGCATCAAAGCTGATCCCGAAGAGCTCCGGAACTACAGGCCCCCAGCGGCCCCTGGACCTTTGATTTCTGACGTCTCTTGGTCTGCGCGTGTGATGCCGTTGCATTAAACACGGCTCGGTTTTCATCATGTGTAATTGCAGCTGCCTGATAGCTGCTTTCCTCTGTCGGAGGAAGTTTCTTGTGTTTTCTAAGATCTGGTGGAAAAAGTGACCGGAGTTTCAGAGTAACTGGCAAAATAAATGTTTGTAGAGCTCAGTGTGTGAGGAGGGAGAGAGTTTCACAGAGGCATCATTTAACTTCTCTACAGTCTGTCCTCATGTGTCCCGGCTGCACTGGCAAAAATAATCCTGTTGTAACTTCTGAACCCTGTTTGAGGTGATTAGCAGGAGTCAGTGAGAAAAGCAAACAGTGTAATCCACTTCAACGTAAAACCATAACGGCTGTAATCCAAACATACCAGAGGAAGCGTGCTGGCAGGTCAGCAGCCTCAAACATCTGCACACTCGCAACAGGGAGGATTTCTACTTTAGAGTGCAACTAACCATTTGGATAATTATCGATTAATCTGTTGTTATTTTTTAATCAAATTACTAATTGTTTAGTTGAAAAAAAAAACAGAAATCAGTCAGTGCTTCATAAAAACAGTGCGTCTTTAAAACAGTCCAAAAGCCAAATATATCCACTTTGCAATGATATAACACAGAAAAGCAGCAGATCCTCACATTTAAGAGCCTTTTAAGAGGAGAATAATTGGTCTTTTTACTTCATAAAAGAATTAACTAATTGTTTCTGCTGTAAAAACCTCTTTTTCTTTTCAGTTTGCTTTAAAACCTTTTTAATTCTCACATGGTGCAGTAAATCACTGCTGCTTTGCTCACCTCATGATGTGTCAGCAAGGTTGAATTATTATAACTGATTAGTAATTCAGGAACATTTTTGACGACTATTTAGCTTCTCAAACATCATCTGCCTTTCTAGACAGTAAACTATCTACATTTAGATTTTGGACTATTTTAAAAATTGGGATTTGCTTTTTTTAACTCTTCAGATTCATCATGAAAATAACAGTTGCAGTTAGTTAGAGATCCTAAATTTGAGCCTGCAGGTTGGTTTAGTTGTCAGACAGAGGAAAGACGAAGCTAAAATAAACAGAGATCGTCTCAGTCATCTGTCGTTGCACCACTTCTACCTACAAATTTAATTTGTGTGTTTAAGCCTGTTTGGAGGTTTTGGTGGTAGATTTTAAAAGATGCAGGGAGCTTTTTCCCCTTTGGGTTTTGTGGATTTACTTCCCAGCTTGTGTAAAGCCTCTGATGCTTCTTTTCACCACAAAACCCACAAGGAACAACTGCCCCGGGGCCACATGGCGTAATTGGTGTGGACTTGTTGTTTTGTGGGATAAGAGACTTTTGAGTCTTCACAGCAGGGCGTTTTACTCACTTCCAATTCACATTTAACGCACCCTGCATGCCAGACTCCTTTCTTTACTTTCCCCCTTTTTTTTTTGTTGCACTGAATCCATCATTTCCCCGCGTGTTTCAGTCATTAAACTCACCACAGATGTGCCAGAGAATCAGAGCTGCAATCAGTACTGACGAACAAACGGGACGCGGGGGTGGAAATGTGTGAAAATGACAGCGAGGGAAGGCGCTCAGGGCAGGATGAAAGTGACATCCCCATCACAGGTTTGGGAAGCCCCCATGTCATCCTGAATAATGTGAAGGGCCCCATTATTTCTTCACATCTTTTCACAAACCCCCCTCCTCCCTCTCCGCTCCCTGACTGCTGGAACTCTTCATTCTGCACAATAGCAAATGCACTAAAACTTTTTTCTGATGCAAATGAACACAACCGGCCATTCAGCATTAAAAAAAATTACTCTGAGGCAAAGAGGACGAGCCTGGAGGGCTTTACACTCGGTTTTTTGTTTTACTTTCTCACATTTGTCTCAATTATGAGATGGAAAAATGATGATTCAATCAGCTTCAGTGTCCAATAAAAGAAAACACTTAAATCTGTGAGGCCTTTTTCTGTAGATCTCTGTGTAGCTGCAGAAAAATCTCTTATTTTACATTGATTTCAGAGGAAATCAATAGAAGATGATAGGGAGAAAACACAAAGGATTCATTTCCACTTATTTTAGTGATGCAAAGAGGTACTTTGACTTGCAGACAACTTTAAATATCTTTAAAAAATTAATACAAATAATGGTTGAAAAAGGTGCAAAAAGACCCCAGAATGAAAACAAGGAGGGAAAAAGAAAACTTTCCTCAAATCATTTCTCTGCAGGCTGGTTTATAGAGCATCTTAACTATCAGGTTGCAAATTCCAGGAATTCCAGCTTCATTGTAAACCTCAAATAACCTGAAATAACTCTTTCCAAGAAATGAACTCATTCTATACATTCAGTGTGTCCTAATGATAATATGCAGCGGAACCAGCAGGTATATATTTGTGCAGTATGTTATTAAAAGAGTGAGTCAGTAACTTTGTAAGATATCAGAGTGATATTTCAGAATGTAAAACAACACCATAAAGTACAAGAGCCACATGCTGGACTCATTATGAAGAACGGGACTTCATTAAATCCTGAAAGAAAATAAAACCGCTGTTACAGAGACACATCTCATGGTTTAATTTAACTCAGTCCGCACTGACTCGCAGACATTATAGCTCCGCTGTTTTCCCATGAGCACATGGCCAACAGCGACTCAAACTCACCCAAGCGTCCCCTCTTCTCGTCCCGGCGAGTTTTGTCCGCTCGGATCTCCTCTCGACTCCTCAGCCTCGGGGTTTTTTTTTTTTTTTTTCCTTCTTCACGTTTGTTGAAATTAAACTTTTTTTTTTTCTCTCAGCGAGGAAGAAATAAAACCATCATGCAGAAATCCCCTTCAAAAAACATGAAATCCCATCTACAGGAGGGCGCGCGGCGGAGCGGAGCGCGTATTTTGGGGGAAAGTAAGTCCTGCCCAGAAAGAGTCTGCGCCCTGCGCGTGGATGAGGAACGTAGACGGGGAAAGTTCACTGCTCTGCGTGGCTCCGCATCACGGGTCCATCCCGCACAAGCAAAGTTAGAAAACACCGCGAAACAGACACCGAAGTGACTTTTAGGAGAGAGGAACCTTCTTCACCGGCGGCTGTTTCACCGGGATGCTGCGGGGCTTTGCGGAGTCCAGGATGCGCAGTTTTTCACCGCGCCCACCCTCTCTGCACTTCCACACTTAACTTCTTTCCCTCCTTCCCTCTCCTCTGACTCCCCCCTCTGCCTCCCCCTCCGGGTTCAGATAGGACAGACCGGAGAAACCGCTGCTGATGCATTAAAGATGTCACAATTAAAACAACGTCGTCTTTAAAACTATCGAGACAGGAGAATTATATTTAAACAAAACCCCAGTCAATAATTTAAAGATTGAGCATGTTGGCTGTGACTGAGGCAGTTTTAAAGAGTATTTATTAAACATATATATAAAATAAAGATGTCCAGGCTCCACCGGTTATAAGTTAGTTAATAATTTATAGGCTCTTGGAAATACCGGTGGTTTGATGCCCTTCTTTTATCTTTTTTTTCAGTTGTCTTCTTATCTCTTAACTTTATCTTTGTATGTTTCCTTAAATGATTTTTTGTTGCATTTTTTGCAACACTTTAAGCTGCTTTTATGGTAGGATGCAAAAGCGTTTTGTAGAGTTGACTGTTCCCTGATTGAACCATCCTTTATAAATAAAATGAATTGATATTCATGCAGGTACAGCTGCTATAATGTGTAATTAGCCAAGTGCTTATTTCTATCCTTTCTTCTAATTTTCCTCATTCATTTCAATTTAAATTTACCTTCTTCAACGGAATAATATTTAAGAAGATAGCCAACCTTATCGATTAACTGACGCTGTCAGATATTTAAATTAAAGACAACTGAGGGAATAAAGCGGCAATGCCTGGTTTCTAACGAATCTGTGAAATGATATCTGTATAGGCCCTATTCTCCATTATACAGGGGAATATTCAGCTGATTAAGGGCTGCCGCAAAGCACAATAACACTGACATATTTGTTCTTAATTCCGTGTATTCGCTCTGAGTATTAATAGGAAAATAAAATGGATTTTATGGAATATAGATTAAATATAGTTTTAAAAGCCCTTTAGATGCAGAACTCTGAACAGTTTATTAAAGGTAATACTGCTTTAATTCCGCGATTAATACACAGTTCAAATCTTAATTTCCTGTAGTAGTTTGGAGACTCCTCTGCTGAGGTTCATGATGGGCGTTCATTTCAAATGACATACTGACATCTACTGGCAGCTTCAGTGTACATCCCAGATAGTGCAAGTAGGATGTAGTAGGTGGAGCCTATGAACTGACTATTGCATCTGACTGTCTCACTGGATGAATGTGTTTTTCTGTCCTCTTGAAGACTTGCAGGCTGATTACCGTGAAGTAAACAAGTGTTTTACTGTACTTCAAAATGAGTAAACTTTAAACCACAGATGCCCATTTGGTTGAAGGTTTAGTGATGTAAACCTGAAATTAAATATCTGGCATTTGTTCACCACAGGCTACAGTAGATTTGTAGTTTTAATTCTGTCTTGATGTTTTCTTTTGAGCTGCGTTTGAATGTTTGCACTCTGCCCTTCTTTATCTCCATGACATCTTCTGTCACTGACACTGGACACGTGCTTCCATAAAAATAGTTGAACGGGGAGGAATTCAGTGCTGCAGCCTTTCATATTGATTCTTCTTGTCAAAGTTACTCCCAGAGAACTTTGCGTGTCGTGGAGCAGATCGAGTCCTTCTCACGTTTCCACCTGATGGATCCTTTAGAGACAATCTTAAGGTCCACAAAACAACAGGAAGAACAAGCAGAGAACAAATATTAAACTAAACTCACATGTCAACCTCATTTGAAAGGTTTCTGAATCTCAATTACCTCAAACCTAAAATGAACACGAGGCACCAGATTAGACTTGGTCTCCAGAGGGAAATTCCTTTTCACATCACCAATCACAATTCAACATTTTCCTCCTCACATATCATTTCCCAACTAATGTACACCACAAACAACATACAACAACAACAGACAGGACAGGTGAGCAAAGACCCACCTGTTTGGGGCTGCTGGTACCAGGCCTTTGCCAAAACGAG
Organism: Micropterus salmoides; assembly: GCF_014851395.1. Classification (NCBI taxonomy): domain Eukaryota; kingdom Metazoa; phylum Chordata; class Actinopteri; order Centrarchiformes; family Centrarchidae; genus Micropterus; species Micropterus salmoides. The sequence continues at coordinate 5,261,190 of NW_024040040.1, forward strand.
CCCTTCTGCACCTCAGGACCCTAGACCTGCACCCAAAGCTCTGTATGTGTCGGTGTGTCAGTGTTCCCTTACAGTTTAATAGGAGATCAGCGCACTGCTGTTGTTGCAGTAAAAGTTAAATTATTTAACCTGTGTAATAGTTATAGCCCTTTAAATTATGGATATTTGGGGCAGATACTATTGATACCTGAGAGTTTAAATAATCTGATCTTGACACTTTATAGTTGTGACCGAGACATGCACCGAGCGTGACACTTTGAAACAGTGTCCTCTGGTGGACAAACTGTATAATGGCAACAGTATCAGCTGACACATGTGCTGGTTAAATCAGCTGATTGTGCTCCTGTACGTCAGAATTACGTTTGCTTTGTGATATATTAGTTTTAAACTCACTTTCATAACGTGCCAACTTAGTTTCTTTTGAATCTAATCTTATACTGCTGAGTAGTTCAATCAAGCGTGTGTCATATTTGATATTCAGCAAGAGTTTTAGGCAGGTGTGGGGAAAAAATGCTGTAAAGTAAGAGTGCTTTCAAAAATAGATTATGTTCATCAATGAACAAAATGCAAAGCAATGACATGAATGAAAAAAAATCTAAATCAAATCAAAAGTTGGTGTTTTCCTTCACCCACCATTCGCCTGGAAAACAGCATCACTTCTTCACAAAGTCATATATATAAAACACCGTTAGCGCCACCTGCTGGTGTGCAATAATAAACTCTTGTCTAATTACACAGTTCTAGTCATTGAAGAAAAAATGTCTCGGATTTCTCTCTACCCTTGCTTTTATTTTGAAACAATTAAAAACATATACTTTTATCATTTATTTTAAAAAATTAAAATAAATCGACTTAATCCGGGGGAGAAATCGACAAAGCGACGCTCTCCTGTGCTTGGTTTGTGTCTTGATTTTTCTTTGCATGATCCCTTTATGCTCCTGGAAGAAGTAAACGACCATCTGCAGCCTGATCAGAGACTGGATCAGTGCGGCCTGCCAGCACAACGATGAAATGAGTGAAATTAAATGAAAATAAAACACGGAAGTTATATCATAACTGTTAAAAAATTAAGGTATCATTTGTACCACTTCCATATGGAAATAATCTTACCTCAGAGAACAAAAATAATATTAAATGTCTTTTGAAACTGTTTCGTGAGAAATCTTTTCCCCATCTTGCCATCTGATACTGATGACTTCCACAGAGGTGCGTCTGCTCGTGAGACGTTGCTGTGTTCATATCTGTCCCCAGTGTGGGAGAAACTTATTAGGGTTTTAGATTCAAGTACGTCAGAGTGGCTGGAGATAAAGTTCACAGCTGACGTAAAAGGAGCAAAAACTGAACATGTCACTGCCAAAACCTGAAAGGATTACTTTATATTTTACTTTTAAATACCTTTAACCTGTGATCTTCAGTGTTTTCAGTTATATTGCAACAAAGTGTTGTTTAATTCCCAGAAACCAAACTACATCTGGTTGTTGTAGGTGTAGAAAATGGTGTTTCTAGTTCTCTAGTAGTTTTCTGTCTGACTTACTGTAAAAATTTGCCAAAACAATAGTCTCGCTCTTTTGACTCGGAGAGGTCACCACCAACATTTGATAAAACATTGATGGCCGTGTGGAAAATTCAGCACAGTTAAAGAGAATTGCTATGGAGGTAGGATATATAAAAAAGAAAAAGAACGGTTGGTCAGTTATACGCCGTAATAAGAAAAAACTAAAAATCTCACAGAAAGGCAAAATATGTCTTTAGTACTCGTTCTTTTTGACACATTTCTAATGTTTTGAGGTGAATTTCGCTCTAAAAGTTGACGTGTCTCAACACCTAAAATATAAAAATTAAAGCATCAAACATTGCACTTACACGATGAGGGTTTAATTTAGGATTGCCATGTAACAATGGGATGCCATTCGCTCAGTTTGTGGGAACTTGTGTTGGGGACCGGAGGGTTGCTGGTTCAAGTCCCGCACGGGCCACAGCTGAAGGTGCCCGCTGCTCCTAATTAGGATGGGTTAAATGCAGAGAACCGATTTCCCTGAAAGTTTATTATAATAATTAGGAAAGAAAATAAAAAACAAATCAAACGCTCTGATAAGAATGCACCAGCTGTAGCTTATTTTGAGATTAAAGGTTGTAAATGGAAATGATAAAATAGTGGCAGCACAACATTTGACTTTGATCCAAATTACTTGTATTACTTATTACTTATCCTGAGCTGTTTGAAAATCCAACTCATTATCTTGACCTACGCGCTGAAAGTAAATATTTTTCACCTGGCGGCGTGTTGTGCCTGTGTGACCAGTCAAAACGCTTAACTGGGTCCACATCTGTCTCAGCTGTGACTCGTCTGCTTTAGTCTTCAGTAGGTCTGTCTCAGAAAACACATGTTAGACGACCCCTTGACCTTTAATATCCGCTGAGTTTATTTGGTACGTCCCTCCTCCCCCCTCGCCTCCCCTGCTCCGATGCGTATTAAATCAGATATGCTGAATAGAGGAACAACACCGCCCCCCCGCCATCTCTTACTTAACCCTCCGTGACCTCGGGTTTTCCTAAGTAAATTGATTTAGACCCGAGTCTCCACTGTGTTTGCTATGACTGACCGGGCTGTTCTATTGACCTTAATATAGGGGACCAGATTAATATACAGCCCCCGTCTCGGCCCTGTTGTTTCAAATGGGTGGAGGGGACGACGTCAGTGTCAGAAAAACAGGAAAGGGCCACGTGTGAAAGAGGTTGAACAGCTACATCCATTGCATGCAGTTCAAAGGCAGACGGGCCAACAGGTTGGCCTTCATTAACACTGAGGGCTGCGGGTCGATGACAGGCCAGGAGATCAACGCCAAGCTCAGCATTATCGCGGCAAATCACAGCACTCTTACCTTAGCTCTAAACAGACAGCACAGCTGAGGCTTGTCAGTAGATTGGTCACAAACGTAACCAGAAAAGCATTAGACAAATAAATTTTAAAAACGCCGCTAGATGACAAGAATATAAATCATTCTAAATACACGAACCTGTTGGTGGCGCTAGAGGAAAAACAATTACCTAAACAACAAAATAGGTCAATTCTTCCCAAAACAATATAAGAGAATGTTTCAACTAAACAACATATAAGACACCTGGAAAGTGAACTTAACTACATCGTGTAAGTCCCACGACCCAAGTCACGTGACATTAAACACGTGGTGCCCGTTGTGAAATGGTCGCAGTCAGAGCGTGTCGGCCACCGTAGACGCCACCCTCACCACTAGATGCCACTAAAACCCACACACTGAACCTTTAACTCAACACTGACGTGGTTTCACACACCAGCTGATCCATCCAGCTCCCTGCGCTGACATCGCCTGAATTTCTCCTTTGCTTCAGTCATTCGCCCACCGAAGGGTCACAGCCCAACAGTAAACGTAAATATAGGTCGTAATAAGCTCATTTAACTATCCGCCTGTACGGTAATTCTTCTGGAAAAAAACTCAACGGATCCCCAAAGTCTTTAGGCTTCATCGTCTGGAAACTACGAACGTCTGTACAGCATTTGGTGTCAATCCATCAAAAAAAACCTCAAGCTGTTTCGCTGGATATGTGAAATCTTTGACCTGCTGGTGGCACTGGATGAAAAGTAAAGGGATCACCAAAGTTATTAGGACTGATCAGCTGAGGACCGTGAATAAGACATTTCACTCCGAACCGAAGTTATGGAGATGTATAGAATGGCTGTTTCCTTATATGTAACATTTCCCAGCTTGTCTCTGGTATTTACACTTTCTTGATCACTTGAGGGATTCATCGTGGTTATATGTAACTTGGACATGTTGTATTTTTCAAGTTGACAAGAAGCGCCTGAACGCACCATTAGTTTCGGTCTAGGTGAGGTCTGTCTCATTTCGGGAAGGCGGAGCAAGTTCAGTCTGACCTTCGGATCCTCCAAAGGACACAAAAGGAGATGACTCAACTTCTTTCCTGTGCACTCTCTCTGCTTTTAGGAAACTAATCTTTCATGTAGTAAATTGCTTCTCAAGATAACTATTTTAAGTCATTCAAGCCCTCATTAGTTACTCTGAAGTGCAGCATTGTGCTTTTAGTCCTTGTTCATATTGTCTTGTCTCTGTCTTTATGGAATTTTTCATGATGCAAGGACAAAAAGGTTTTCACCCCTGCAAGTAGTTCTGTATTTACATCAGCTTCAGCTTTACAGAGGACACTTCACTCTTTTTCAATTAAAATAAATGATTGCAGTGTTTCTTTCTCCATTAACTGGCGGGGGACACGATTTTGAATCCCATGTTTGACACTAATAGTTTGACAATCTGCCCTCCGCCTCCGTCGTCCATTCATCGAAACCAGCAGCCCCAAAAGTTCCCATGCTGTGCAGGGTGCCGCTTGTATGTAAATGTGTGTGTGTTTGTCTGCTGGCTCGAGGCCAAGTGAAATCTTTTAGAGCCCCATCAGCCTCTGTCCGGCAGGACAATGAGGTCGACACAGACCCCCCTGCCGCCTCCGCCTGTCTCACTGTCTGACTAACTGATGACACAGATACATTCACACCCAGCAGGTCTGAGGCTGTGTATACGCTCTCTGATCTTTCTCTTCATTTAGCCCATTTCATGCCACCTGAACTCCAAACTCAAGGCTCAAGGTCCGCTTTCCGGCCTGCTCCGGAGCTTTGAGCTGTATCACATGGTCTTCAGTGTCCTTAACCGGTACGAAGAAATCCACGATGCCTACATGCGATGAGACTGCTTCTTTCGGTTTCCACCATGAATGTTTCGTAGAATTTCTGGAAAAAAGGGTTATTCCAGCAGCTAAACTAACACTTCATAATTAAGGAAATGATTGTGCTTCCACCACATGAAGATGAGGAAGCTCCGGCGAGTTGTGAATTAAAAAGTGCTGACTTGGTTTGAGGGAATGTGGTCTGTGGTGTTTGAATGAGTGGATACAGAGAATAAAAATGAGAGAAGCCCATTTCCAAAGTATCCTGGTTCTTGGTTCTAGTGTTTGCTTTAAACTTTGTGAATAAAGTTAATATTCACTTTATCTTATCTTTTACTTGTAGACCTGCCTGGTGTATATGTGGTACTATATATGTACTGGCACATAAACATGAACACTCATGTAATGTTTTGTCTACATTATGTACTCGTCTGTCTCCTTCTACACTAAAGACCCCCTGCAGTTTGACTACATTTAGAGGGACTTTTCATCCTTTTTCTTGAAGTCTTAAAGCAGTTAGACTCGTCCCTTCCTTCACTTTCTAGAAATGCACGTCCCTTAATTTCAGCTGGTGTTATATGCAGGCGCTGTAGATTAACAACACGCTTTTTAAATGTCACGTTGGTAATAAACCACGTAGTTACATGAGTGAAATGTTTTGAATTTGAGAGGAGGGTAAACGATGCTTAGATGCGTTTTCCCTTAATTGATTTCCCTCATAATCCACCTCTTAACCGCCTGAACCGTTTGAGAGATTATCTTCCATTCAAAAGGTCACAGACGCTTCAGCCATTTTTCTTGCTCAAGTGTCCTTGAGCAAGACTCTCAAGCACTCAACCTGCACAAATTGTTCTGTACGAGAGCATCAGCCACATCGAAGGCTACAAATGTAAATTCCTATAGGCTTTGGGAGAACACGAAGACGTCATTCTCCTGCACAAAGCGCGTAAAGCGGCCGGCTCTAACGGTCCCTGAGCCGATTCTCAGATAAGTCTCTTTGTGCCCGCCAAGCCTTGCAGATGGGAGCGTGTTTTGCTCTGTAGACCATCCGTTCTCATGTCTGACATCATGTATGGGAGCACTTGTCTCAGCCGACTGGACACACGTGGCCCTCTCCAAAACCCAGTGACACGCCAACAATGCATGTCAGCGGTGTCGTCGAGGACTTGCGGGCTCCATGCTGGGCAAAGCCGAGGGAAAGTCACACTCAAGTGATCTGAGAGGAGATGAATGTCAAGTGCAGAGTGGGGTCCCCTTGTGGAGGTCCCGTCACATCTGACCAGTCCCGTCGCCCTGTTCTCTCTGTGGAGTTGCTGTTGGTTTGGTTCACATTGGTCTTTGTGGAGACTTTTTTGGGAGCTACATCACGTTGGAGTGGCAACTGTCTGGCTTAGTCTGACATCCTTCCTCAACCATTTAGGGCTCTGTCCTTGGCAAAGAATAATTTTAAGCTCGCAGAAAGTCTCAGCAGGAAACGGAGGTATTTTCTTATGGTTGTATGAAAGCTTCATTACAGCAATCAAACATTTTCATATTTTCCATTTAGCTGAGGACCACACGGGTTCTTTATACTTGTGCGCTTGTGAAACCTTTTCAAAAGCCATTTGACGAACTCCAAACTGACATTAAAATTTAGTTTGAGGAGTTTATTTTTTGAAAACCTAACAAAGCGGGATAAGAATAAGGGGTCATTCCACCAAATTTAAAACAGGAGGTAATTTCTTTTCGACATGTTTCACTAATCAGAACAAAAGACAAACATTTCATAAGTTTTTAAGGAGTGCTCACAATTCATTCAAGAGCTCTCTTATCTCATGCAAACGAATGGATATGTTCTAGAAATCTAGTGTGCACTGAGATTTTAACCTTAAAAAGTTGTTTGTCTAACAAAATTCACATTCGGAGACCTGAGGATTTTACCGGACAGCAAAGTGGAAGGAACAATCCGACCATCCTTTCTGAAGTTGATATATTTGTTCCTTCATTCTTTATTTGATGGTTTAGCGCAGAGACTGTTAAATGTTTGTTATGATATAGTGAAAACTGACCAAACGCCATCTCAGATAAGGTAAAAAAATAGGGAGGATTTGCTGTTTTTCTATTTTATATCATTGTTAACTAAATATTGTTTGAGTTTAGAAAAGAAAACAACTTGAAGATGTCGCCCTGGGCTCTGGGAACGCTCGTCACTATATTCTGACATTTTAAAGATTAAATTATTTGTTAGTTGATGTGGAAATCTAACAAGAAATGTAGCTGTCACTCATGAGACTTCACTTCGACAAACACCGGGCTGTTAAACTGTGTCCAGCTCTCCACATTGCAACAGTAAATTCAGCTCTGAGGGAATTTAACCCCCCCTGCTAGTAAAGGCACCACAGGACCTGCCTTTGTTTAGGTCGGTGTGCATGTAGAGGTGCATACCTGTGTGTATGTGCTCTCTCTCCCTGCGGTGTCTCCCTCGATTCATTTGTCACATACAGAACAGCTGTAATTGCTGCATTGTGTTTTAATTAGATCTGCGCACAGACCCTTCATTCAAACAGCGCCTTCCCTCAGAAACCCTTCAATCAGCAGCCATTTTGTCAGGGACACGAACCTCGACTGGTAGACAGAAGAAACGGGGACACTGCCACATTATTAGCACCATTGTGCCAACGTGCCGCATGGTGGGCTGTCATTCGCCCGGACCGGGGCTGTGAAAGAGGGGCAGAGGGAGGGAGATGGAGGGAAAGAAGCAAGATTAGAGCCCAGGGATGAAGGCAGGTTTGGCCCCATTGTGCTCTGGCATTGGGAAATGCTCGATCCGCAGCAGCAGGGCAGCTTCCGCTCAGCCATTGTGACTTGTTGAGGGGGATTCGCGGCAGGCTCGGGGCCCCCGCAGCTAGACCCGCCTGTGGATTTATAAACACTGGGTGTCCCCTGCCTCGTTTCAATACCATGAGCCCACACATGAGAGACATGAGATTGATGTGATGTTTCTATTTTCTGACTGTGATTTATCGAGGGATCTCCGATGAAGCCCAAAGCCCCTAAAAGGTCACGCTCGGACTGAGAACAGCTCTTTACCTCTCTGTCTTCCTCTCGCAACAGAAAAGCCATTCATGTCACAAAGTAATCTGCCAGGAATGTGCACTTGCAAGTGTTTGATTGGCCAAAGCAATGTGTTGCCAGATGACTTTGAAGCCAGGTGTGCCAGCCCTGGTCTCTCGACATTAACGGGAAGCTATTTTGACACAGTGACCCAACGTCGGTCTGACCACGTGCCTCACAGTGATATTATCCCACACATCCACCACAGCCCCCACTGAGCAGCTTCACTGGAGGAACTGGAAACTCTTACTCTCTCAGGGGTGTTTTTTCCTCCAACTTTTACACCAGCATTTCCCATACTCGCTCCCTGCGTGGCAACATTAAGGTGGAGCGGCTCGTCCAGTAACTATAGTTTTTGGCGGTTTAATCCCCGGCTCCTAGTCAACATGTAAGTGTCCTTGAGCAAGACACCGAAATCCTCCTGATGTGTGTGCTGCTGTAACAGTTCTAGAAATGTGTTAGATTGGGTTGTGAATCAATGATTAACTAGAGATCATCTCAGTTTCTACTTCAGTGTAAAACCAAATACCTCCGCTCAGGCCTCCCACAACCTTAAAATAAAAACGTTAAAATTTAATTAGATTTTTTACTACCTTTATTAGTTACGTGGCTTGTTTATGAATATTAACAATTGCACAATTATGTACTAAATGACCTTCTTCAGTGGGCATTCATAATAACATGTCTTTTGGTATCCTTGGCATAATAAAGTTGTCAGTGTAACCTTGGAGATTTCAGTCTGTGTTGACATTAAGTGAGCGAGGTGGTTCATCCGTGCGCACCATGATTATTTGTCCTATAGCAGCTCAGGCCCCAGGTGTGATGGATATACCATGCACAGAAAGAAAACAGCTCTGATTCCAGCGCGATCCAGTTCTTCTTCAGGCTGATCGGCTGTTTCAAATGTTCTGCAGCAGGAGGTCGGATTAAAGTTGACCCAAGCTTTTGTTACGAGGTGAAGCCCGACCTGGGTAATGTAGCATGACGCTGGCAGACCTCAGTAAGGAGAGGATGAATGCATGAAATCACACCAGTTTGAGTCCTGCTCAGAAAAGAAAGAGAGAGATGAATTCACGTTTGACCACGGCAGCTTCGGACACTAGAGGTCAGTAAGCAGCTGCGGGCTGAAAACAAGACTCCCGGATCATTTTTGTTGGGAAGACGTTGAACTTGAAGCGTTATTTGCTTCTCAGAGCTCATCCTGGGAATTTATATTAAATTCATTCATCTCTGACATCCCTCTTTGTCTAAAAAACTGAAATAAGGATCTGTCTGACATTTTAAAGAGTAATTTTTTAAAGGAAATATATCGATTTCAGGAACAAATGAAGGGAAATTCTTCAAATGTGACAGAAAGTGTTCACATCTCACAAGTATTGGCTTTACACATATATAAAATTATTAAAACAACATGAATTAAAATGATGCAGCCCACAGGGAGTGTCATATAAAAGTTTTCTATTGCACAGACGTAAAAGATAAATAATCTGCTATAGGAAACTCCAACATTTAACTAAAATTTAAAACTAAAACTGCAGCAAAAAGTGAAACTGCACCTTTAGTTGTAGAAGAAAAGGAAAGATAAGTAGATTTAAGAGACCTAATTTCTTGTCTTTTTCTGCACCTTTTTGACAAAACATTGTGGGAGGAGGAACATTTTACCTGCCCGGTGGTGTTTGGTTCAGGATGTGGAGGGGACGGTGGCAGCCTTCACCCCAGGCCACTGTCCCATGTCGGGGTGTGGTATCACATAGCCGTCCGCCTCATCCATCACTGAGCAGGAGGGTGTGTGTGTGTGTGTGTGTGTGTGTGTGCGCGCAGTTTGTCTATGTGCATCGCTCACATTAAATATTTAATGCCAAAATTGTCTTTTAATTTCACGCCGCTGGCTCTGACTTTTATCCAGAACGATTTTAAAATTCATCCAAGTAAAAGCCCTGAACCGTTGCAAGCAACTAATAGCAGAAAGGTCAAGGGTCAACGTGTGTAACGAAATATCCCTGTGACCCTGCAGTGGTCAAGTATGATATGTGAGGAGAGAAGCTGAAGAGATGGGCAGAGGTGGAGAGATTGTTTTTTTACTTCAAAACAAGGGAAATGTGTGATTAATGGGAGGAAAGTCAGAAACTAAATAATCTTCTGTGACCTTAAATTCACATAAAGTCTGCTTATTCTACTTAGTACAATTGAGTTTGGTGCTCAGCATTAAGCTACAAGCCGCACTGGATACATTTCTAATCAGGTCTTGTCAAAATTTGGATAAGTTTGAATATTAATACTGAGAGCGGCGTCGATTACTCATCCTACTAAATATTAGTACCATGTTCAACACTGGGTACCTTGTAAAATGTCATTTGCTAGATACATTTCTACAAAATGCTTTAAAGGTTGAACCTCCCCAGAAACTCATTGTGGGAATAGATCAGATTCAGAGAGCACACGTCAGACATAACATTTCCACATATATCCTCATATAAATCATTTCAAATACAGCGATTGATCCTGAGAAACCAATTCAAACAACATTAATCAAGTGTGATTGTAGGTGCTCTGGGCAGCAAATGTTAACACTTTAGTCAGTAGTTTCTTAATAATTACCCATTTTCTCTAATTTGGAAGTAATTAGAGGGAAAATGGGAACTTACTTGAAAGAAAGGTGCAGTTAAAAGCCAAATAATGTGAATTTATTATATTACTGGAGGCACACCTCTGGACAGGTCTCACATGTTTCCCTTTCTCTAGTTTTAACCATACCTTGTTGCCAGCACAAATTGTTTTTGTTTTTTTAAATTGTCACACTTGATTAAAAACAAAACCCTCGTCACTAAACATAATCTGCGGCGCTGCTTGTCTGGCTGTAGATATGGCAAAACAATATTGGAAAAGCCAAACCAAAAATGCATCAAAGTAATTGTGGTGCATCATCCGTGTCTCCAGTGATGAGCTCATGTATGTAAAGTGCACGTGATTTTTAAGGCCCTTTGAATGCAGTTGCTTTAAGCAGGTTCTGGTAATAATTAAATATATTCTTATTTTTTGTTTCTACGTTAAACACCTTTATACTCACACTGTGTCACCTGTCCACTTGCCTCAGGTGTTTTCTCTCACCTCGGTTAAACGCTGGGCGGCAGAGTCTCCGCCTCGTCTTCCTAAAGGTCACAGGTTTGATGACTTACGGCTCCGCGGCAGCCATACGTCTTGTCAAAGTGCCCTCTGGCAGGACACTGAAGCTGTACCTGCTGGCTAGCCTGTGGCGCTCTGACTGGCGCCTGCTTCGCCATGTTTCAGTTCCAGCCTTTGTTCGCCTGGCAGCTTATTGGCCGCCATGAGATCAATGATATTTCCAGGCTTTGTCTTCACTGTAACATGACTGGAGGAGGAACGTGAGAAGGGAAAGGCAGGTTTGTTTCTGTCTGTGGAAGTTTGGTGACCTTACAGTGCCAGAATCATTTCTAGTAGTTTTAGTTGACTAGTCTTATGACTTATATATAATTAATATGGGTAGTTTTAGAAGTTACTAACAACGGGTTTGTGCATGAGGACTAGTTAAATGTAACTGGAAGTGGATGCTTATCAAGTAACTTCTGTCTATACTTGACTCCTAAAAACATTTTCCTTAAAGCGAGTAAAACAAGCCGCCAGTGCAGGAAGAATCCTTCAGCTTGTTTCCAATGCAAATGTCTCGAGAATCTTTTTGAAATCAATATATGCTTCTTAAAACAAGTAAATAAAAAGCAGGTCAGTGAACTACAGTCGAGGAAAAGATGTTCTGATGACTTACAGACAGAAATGATTTGATAGGAAAGATGTCGTTGCATTTCTATGTTTTGAGGATGGAGTTCACTCCTGTTATCTCAAATAATACAGAAAGTAACCGCGCAGTAAGCTTTGGTTCTTAAATTGCCATCGTTATGAGTAATTTGTAGTAAAGCCTGTGAAGGTCAAAGGTCCGAGCACCCCGACAACAGATGACAAACGACCCTTGAACAGTCACGACGAAACAGAAATGCGACGAGTGGACGAAAGATTTATTGCAGGTCAGACAAGAGAACATTAATATGGAAATAATTAGGAACGACTGGCACCAGACCAACTTAGCTTTTCACCGCCTGCAAATATTTTGGGCCTGAAGTCCTCCCTCAGCAGCCTCCTGCGCAACAGCTCAGCTTCTGGTCAGGAACAACCCCCCTGTTATGAATCATGACAAATATAGTTTTAAGTTTCTGACAGAAATCTGAAATGAGGGAGCACAGAGAGTGCTTCATTTCTCATAAAATGCCTGAGAGTTTTTTACAAGTGGGGGTGGGAAATTCATATTTTCTTCTCTTTGAATGTTTCCAATAAAGGAGCTTCGCCACTGAATCATGTGTTCTCGTCTCTAAATAAAGACATTTTATATATACACACAACTGGCAGCGACGCCTGGACCGCCATCACAAGTTTTCTCAGTTGTATTTGCCTCAGTCAAGATCATTGTGCACTTTATCTGGGACACTTGACCCCGCAGCTGTCCTGTTAGCAGCTCGCTGTCTGTCTCATTTCGGTGGAGGCTTGCGATAGGCTTCCTCTGCATTCCAGCCTGCGAGAGGAATCTCTGTCAGAAAAAAAGTCATCCAATAAAGTGGAGCGCACATGTTTGTGTAAGGAGAGAAGAACCGACCTCGCCATCACCCATCCATCTGGACGTCTGCAGAAGTTGGCCGTGTGCAGTCTCAGGCAGGGGAAACTTGTCTGTTTCAGGCTCCAGATGCGTCCGACCCCGGCCCATAATTCAGCGCAGGCCTCGCAGATCAAGGCATTTCCTCTGAACCCCCACTGACATCCATCCCAACTTTCATTAAACCCTGATACAGCCGAAAGCTGACGGCCGTTTTGCGCCAGCGGCTGAGCTCCGCGCCGCTCGACGGCGTTGTTTGTGGTTTGACATGTGCGTGCGTTTGTGGCTGCTGAAATTCCTCTCCATCTGGGAACGAGGAAATGAGGCAGCGGGACCGCGAGCTGAGAAACGATTGTAATAAGTATCAAGGCAACACACATTCCTGACTTAAGAGTGGACATATTGGATGGCCGGGAGATAGCTCACACATAGACAGACAAACGCATCAATACAAGATGAGCTGTGTCTTGGTAAATGCTCTCCATCTTTGCTAATGTGAAGATTAAAGCTTTTCTATTTGGCCTGAAAGATGTTCTTAGTAAAACTAACCACGGTCCTCAGAAGGCCGCTGCGGCATTAACAGATCGCCATGACCGTCACTGCCAAAACTCTCCATCTGATGAAGTCGCTTTATAATAAACAAGTGAAACGATCTTTGAGGCAAAAGCCAGACAAAAACAACCACTGCTGTCTTGTCCTAAGATGCGTTACTACACCGTCACTGTGCGGATTTAGAGGTTTTCTTTGGTGCGCTGCACAAAAATAAAACAGAAGGCTTAGAAAATACTTGATTCAGTTTCAAGAATTTAAAACTCTAAAGACTCGTAGCTGACAAAAACCACAGTGTGTCTTAATCACAGCAGCTCTGTTGAAATACAGCTTCCTTGTAAATTTCAAGATATCTTTCTAACGGATAAGAACTCAAAGGCTGTATTTTGAACCCAGAAAGAATCAGGTCATTGTAGCATCAAGAAAAACTAAACTGGATTTTAGAAAATACTTGGAACAAGTTGATTTACATTGGAAAGAGGTTGAGATGTTCTTACTGAACTGGAAGATTGATTTCACCTTTTCACAGAAAATATAAGTTTTAATAACTCAAATGACTTGATAAGGAGACTTTAAAAGTGCAAGTCAAGGTATCTCCAAACTAGTAATTCTTCATACCAATCGCTGGAACCAAGATGTTCCTAGTGACCTGCTGACCTTTCTTCTATTGCACCACCCAAGCCCAGCAAGCAAGTCACGTGACGGCCACTGTCCCAAAATGACTTTCTCCTTGCATAATCATTATAAAAGACTTTTTTTTTTAAGTTTTACAAACACTCTGACGTGTATTTATAATAAAAAAGTTAAAGTGCGTATGATCGATAGGAAGAAAAACATTGAAATCCGAAATCCACACTTATATCACCACTAGCACGGCTTTAGACTGTTGTTGTGTTGACGTAGGTGTCTATGAACGGCTCTTTGGGGCAGTTTGTAGGAGTGTGTGTGTGTGTGTGTGTGTGTGGTGGAAAAGGTCAGTAGGTTTCCTTTGTTTTTCCTCTCCCCTCCTCTTTTTCTTCTGTTCCCACACCGCGGCAGTGATGAATCATAATCACACACGGTCACTTTGAACTTCAGTGCCTGGCGACCGGCCCTCTCGTCCCCTCTCTCAGATAGATGCATTTGATGACAGGCGGTGCTCCGGTGCGTCTGCAACACGCCGCTCTGACATGTCATCGACGTCTGGCCAGCAGCCCGCCCTGTAGTGTCATTGAACCAGAGGGAGAAGGGGGGCTCAGAGCTTCCTGATTGGTGGCTTTGAGTGAGGGGTGTAAAGGTCACAGCCGCATTTTTTTAGAGCGTGATAAGCTGCCGTTTGACCTTATCTCTCCGCCGGCTTAGACTGAGCTTTGAGACATGATATAAAAGGTGCAGGGATGAAAGAGTCTCCTCAACACCTCAAACACTGTGTATACCATAACATAAACATTACCTCAACTGTCTGAGGGGATAATGACTTAAGTACACTCCACAATCTATTAAGCCCTATTTGTCAGTTATTGAGACCTTTAAAAATATTTTATTTAAAGAGATAATTTTAACCTGTTCTTAATGTTTTTGAGATCAAAACACTTGCAAAACAATGCAAAGTAGCAAGAAGACCAAAACATCAGATGCTGGAAAAAGAAAGCTCTGCACACTCATAATCCAAGTTCACAGGAACCTTCACAGAAACAAGACATCATAAAAACAAAACTATATCAATTCAGAAGATTAGAACTAATCTAAGGACAGAAATACTGTCAATCATTGTAAGTCTCTAGCTGAGGGCTTTGTCGGCTGGTCCGCCACTTTTTTCCAGATTGTAATATCTCAGCAACTATTTGATGGATGGTCACAAAATTGTGTACAGACATTCCTTCCCATTCTCATTCCCAGAGTGTCAAATAGCTTTGCTTTGCCACTTCTTTTTTTTGTCTGGTACCAACGCACGTGACACCCTGTGCCTCATGGTTCAACGCACTGGGGGAAGCCCTTTAGCGCCATTCTTCGCCATGCTATAACTAACAGAAAACTCTGATTCGTGAGGTGGTTGGGGCGGCTGGGTGGGACAAAAACTGGACTTTCATCCATGAAACTGCCGTTCGTTTCCGATGTGAAACCAAAAGTCAACATTGTTTCATTTTAGTGATGTTAAGCAGGGCTCGACAAAAACGGTGGCCTGATGGCCCGGGGCCAGTAAAAAGTAACGTCGGGACAGTTGAACTAGCAACTCGAAAACATTATAATTTAAAAGAAATTCATTAGAAACTCAACATCCTGCAGTTGCTTTGCAGCTCTTGCCGCGCACCGTTGTCCAATTTAGAGTTGCAGTTACATGACGAGTGGTTGTGAAATGTTATTCTATTCTCTAATCTCAATCATGCGGTGACCTCTGGGTCTGAAAGTGAAACCGTGCAGACGGAACTTAAAGCTGCTTTCTCTCTAACGGCCAGCAGGGGGCGAGTTCCATTAGAAATAATGCTACTTCTCAGCTGATTTATTACCTCAGAAAACACTTTTATGATGCGTTTATGGTCTCAGTCGCTAGTTTCAAGTCTTCTTCAACACAACATGATGTTCATTTAGTATATTATGGTGCTGTTCAGGGGAAAAATAGACGATAATGCAGCATATGCTACCTTGTGATTGACAGGTCGCTACCAGGGCGATAATCCATTAAACATGTTAACAGTATAAAATAACTGTCAAGTCTTTGTTTTTGTTGTAACACTGATAAATAACTTTTGGAAGGAGGGCCAGTAAAAATTGTCTTCGGGCCAGTAAGTTTCAAACCGACCGGCCCGGTGGGGCCAGTTGCAAAAAAGTTTAACGTTGAGCCCTGTTAAGAAAGTTACATAATTAACCTAAGTAGCATTTCTTAATTAGGTAATTCAACATAGTTATTTTAAGCCACGCCATGATGGTTTCCTAAACCTAACCAAACTACGTTTCACAACAGTAACCACTAGGTTTATTTTAAGTCTAACCAGACGCTGCATATTTATTCTTGCTAGCTTGATCGCGGAACCCTACACGTACAAAAACAAGGCTAAAGTGTGTTAAAAAGCGGCGCCAATGGCTCTTGACAAATGGTCATGGTCCCGAGGATGAAACCTGCTGAACTTCATGATCCCGTGACTTTTTCTCTAGCACCACGACGTTTTCAGTGAAATGTCTAGACAACTGTTGGGTGGATTGTCATTACATGTAGCAGACTCATTCATGTTCCCCTCAAGATGAATCTCTGGACATCCCTTTGCTTTCCATCATCAGGTAAAACTGTTATTTTGTTTATGACCAAATCTGCAAAATTAATAGCATTTTTCATCAGCCTCAGCTGTACTTTGTTTTTTTATGTGATTGGAAAATGTTAGCATGCTAACAGGCTAGGCTACCATTGTGAACCCAGACATTTCTTGAAAAACAAATGTCACCTTTAATCACAGTTATCTGCCACTATTGCATTCTGTAAACTAAACCTGGCCCGTTAAATAAATCTGCGGGATTGTAAGACAATGAACAGGAAAGGAACATATATGTTAGACTAAATCATATTTATTTCTTCAATATATTTACTCCAATCTTTGCTTATTTTATGGGGATTTCTGGATACCTCAGGCATCTAAAAACTGATCCTTTTTATGCAGTCACAAGCTAAAAGCTTTGGGGACCACTAAACCAAACAACTGCAGACTTGTTGCCTTGTTTTGGCTGCCTTGTTTACAGCCATTGGTTATAAACAGGCTTAAAATGAACCGCATCAGTGACTCTGTGTACGATTTCTATTGTTTTAGCTCTGCGGTAGTCAGAATTGGTTGCAGGGCAGTGTAACCTTGTGATTGGGACATGTATTTTTGCAAAAAGCCTTGAGTCTCACTAATTTAAAAAACAATGAACCCCTTCTTGGTCTCTCCCTGTTAGAACGTCAGCTAAACTCTCCAAGTGTAAATAAAACCCAAAAAAGTAGAAACAACTCTTGCTATCGCCCTGTTTTGTATACGAGCTCCCTCGGATTCTGATTTTGTGTCCTGCAGCCTGACACCTGGACCTAAATCAAAAGCCACCAATTGCCTTTTACATCACTGCAGAACCTTGAGATATAGATATAGAAAGACAGAGGCGAAGACTGTTCCTATGGTTCCTGTGATTCGTCCTGCACCTGCTGAGCTAGATGATAGGCTTGCCGGTTTGAATCCAAAACTATCTGGGGCTATCAAAACTAGACAAATGCCTTGAGATATCCCCAGATAGTTTACACCTGGTCGCACACACTATATGTAATCTTTTAAGGGCAAGTAAAGAGACCTTGGTGGTCTTTTATCCTGGTGTCCTAGAGAACGGTGCTCAGAGTTAAAAAGTTTATAAGGTCAAAGTTCACTGATCGAGAACACTGCATGTTCTTTGCTCAGTAAAAAAAAAAAAAAAACATCCAATAAACCCTGAAGAAAACTAGTTTTTAACAAAATATTCCAACATTTTAGAGTTTTACAATACCTTTTAGATGCCATAAAATACAGACATCAAAGTATCGGATTTCAAAACCAGCAGCTTCTTCTGCTTCTGCTCCGTCCTTCACGTCTGGATAACACTCAAGTCCATGTCCAAGGCTATGTGGGGGGAGGCGGGGGTGTCCAAACAAGCCTGAGCGAGTAACCTGAGAGCGATGACCTGGGCGACAGGCTGTATCGAAAGGGGAGATCAGCCCGTATCGAGGGCGGGGTTATCGTTCTTGATCTCGGGACCTTTTCCAGCCCACTCCACCTCCGCTTGACCTCGCGACCTCGCTGCAGCTTTTCATGTGCCGACGCTGTTTTTTTGCTTTCTGTGTGTGTTTGCCGATCGCTTTTAGAAGCCCAGACAAGGTGTGTGTGCGTGAACATCAGATAAGAGCATCCCAGGTGTGTGTGTATATGTATTTGTGTGTGAAGGAATCTGCAGCGTGTTTGTGTGCGTTAGATAAGACCACCTAGGCCCTGTGTGTGTGTGTGTGTGTGTGTGTAGATGTCCGTTGATAGCAGCAAGTGTGTTTTTGTGTACATCTGAGTGCTTGTGTGTGAGATTAGAAGGTGGACGACAGATGCGTGTGTGTGGATGCAGATGTGTGTGAGTATATTATGGCATGTGTGAAGGATGCTGCGTGGCAGATTGACGTTTTTAACCTTTTACCACCCACAGCACCATGTAGAAACTTCATGGACTGTTAGTACTATCAAAACAAACACACATATGAACATGACATATATAATGATAGATTAGACTTCCATCTTTTCGGCCCCTTTGGTCGTGAAAATACTCCAGGTAGAAGACACGGCACAGTGTATATGAGTGAAACCTAAGAATATGTGCTGTCCCCCTACCTTCACTGCACTCCGACCAATCTGTACTCACTGCCAAGTCATCATGCTGGACATCATGGACGGTGGGACAGAAAGCGGACTTTCAACCAGGAGACCGGTGTTTGTTTTCCATGTGAAACAAAAAGTCAACATTGAATGTTTTTATTTAAATTACGTAGGTTAACTGACGTAACACAGTTATTTTAACCCAAACCCTGATCTTTTCCTTAAATGTTTCGCAACGTTAACAAGCACTTTTATGTTGAAAATCTAACCGGACACTGCATATTAGTTTTTGCTAACTTGACCGTGGAGCCCTAAACGCTGAAAAACTATGCTACTACGCTAAAGGGCATTAAAAAGTGACGCCAAGGGTTGATCACCAAGCGTCCATTTGGGACGAGTTGATAGTGAGAATGTGTGTCGTCCAAAGAAATTAGAAACTTCATTAAACTGGGACCTATTATGCTTTTTCATATTTTGTGGCATTTCTATGATGTTACAATGTCAGATGTTCATGTTAAACATGACCAAAGCTTCAAATAATGGGGTAAAAGTATTTAAAAGAAATCCCTGTGAGCCAAATCCTCAGATATCCCCCTGTTCTGAATACTCTGTTTTAAACTAACTGTCGGTATGATGTCATTCCGAGCTGGATTTCCATATATGGTCATTTGCTCCAGGCAGAGAATGCTGGCCACGCCCACACATGAACATGCAGCAACCTGGCAACCACATAAGACATTGGCCAGTCAGAAGACAGTGGGCTTTGAGAGGGGGGGCCTTAAAGAGACAGGAGCATCTACAGCTTGTTTCAGACAGAGGCTGAAATGAGGGCCTACATAAAGTGCAAGTATAGGATGGAAAACTCTTTTTTTGAACTAGGAATCATGCAAACCTACCATAGAGGAGTCACAGCACTACAATATAGGGCTGGAAATGCAGTATAATAGGTCTCCTTTAAGCTTTAATAATATAGCACTTTTAAAAATAACTGTTACAAAGTGAGTCTACAGCCTTGCCAGTGCCACCGTGAGGCTGTACTTAGACACAACTAAATGCTAATGTCCTTAGTTTATCGTGGCAGCATGCTAACATCTACTAATAAGCACTAAACACAAAATTTGGCATCCATTTAGTTGATCTTATGATGTTTCCTGGAATAAGTGGGAGCACTACAGAGAAAGTCAGAGGAACAACCAATATCAGCAGGATTTATCCTCTCAAGAGCCACAGAGCCATGCCGCTAGCATGGCTAAAAAAGTTTAAAGCTCCTTTATTGTCTCATCCATAGACACACAGTTTTATGTTTGAATCTAATGCCTCAAGATTAGGAGGCAGGCCGCTTAGATAAACCTTAAATCTTAAAAATACCTAATAATTAGTTGAGACTTAAGAGCAAAAGCAACTCAGAGCTTTCCTTTGGTCTGTTAACAATCAGAGTAGTTACCACATTTGAACAGAACCATAATATAAAAAGTTTAAGGGGCTTTGAAAGTATAAAATTGAGCTGTTCTACAAGTGAATGTGACCTCAGTCTTTTTAAAGTTAAGATCTGAAGATGAAGAAACAGGCAAGGAAATTCCTCAGATTCGCTCGTCACAGACTCCTTCCCCCGACACTGGATCTGCCTCCCACTTCCCGTCTGTTTACTGTATTCCTACATGTTCGGATTCAATCTTGATGATCATTTTCACGGAAACCGAGACCTCTCCCTCTGCTTATTTTACCCACGACCCTCCACGACCTCTCCCCATCGAGCAGGAGTTGGCCGGCGGAGGGCTGCCGGCGCTTCCACCGCGCCTCCCAGGAGGGCTGGCAAAGATTCACAGAGCAGCCTGTCAAAATGTTGATGCTAAACGTACAAATGTTCCGCTCCGAAGTGACTTTAAAAGGGAAACATGTGTTTGGGCCCAGGCAGAAATGATGAGGTGGCGCGGACATGCAGATGCACTCAGCTCCCTTTAGATCAGGATACAAACGGCCGAGATAAGAATGTCAAGTATTTTTTGGCCGTGGATGTTGTAAACCTAACACTGTAAACAGAGCGGGATTCAGCGGGGCGTGTGGATGCCCGGGAGCTCCAGCTTTTCAGGGCTGCATGTGGCTGACATATTTGCATTTTAAGCATTTAGCTAATGGTGTTATCCAGGTCAGCTCAGAGTGAGTGCAGGGTTAGATTACAATCCCAGCTGCAGAGCAAAGATGCACGCTGCGAGAATGGATGATAATGATGATGCCAGAACCTTTAGGAAAGGAATAAATGTTAATGGAGGTTTTTGTGTTCCCACTGGAGGCAGAGAGAGCAAGAGACCTTGGTAGACACAAGGAAACTCCATTTCATCAGTTTCACTTCTTTAATCTGATGTAGAGGATCTGTGGTTAAATCAGCACGGCAAAAATATCCTTCCTGTCAAGTTTTGGTCTGTAACCGAGTCCTTAAAAGCCTTATTTTCTTGAAAGAAGTGAAAAAAGAGAGTATGTGGTAAGAATATTTCACTTTTCTAATGCAAATGTTTCCAGTGTTTATTTTTTTTAAGTTAATTTGTGTTGGAAACGAGTTGAAATGTTCTCACTGCAAAGGCAGATTGTCTAAAAAAAACAGGATGCAGGGAAAGGACCTGATATGGGAAATAACCATCTCTCATTTTTATCCTTAATTTTATTTACAAAAAAAAAGTTACGGTCTGCTTCTGGAGCTTTCAACTGCATCTCACAGTTTTCATCAGCAAATGGTCCTGGATCATACATTCTTCCCTCTTTCCATTCTGCAAAACTCCAATCTCAGAAGTTGGTGAAATGCACTGTGGGATTTGTAGTTTACTTCTTATCTTGAGTATTTATGTCCACGTAAAGCTTGTACCTGTGGCCTTTTAGAGCCAGATATTTCCTAATGCATTTGTCAACCAGAGCTTCGTGTTCATGCCAGCTTGTCTAGAACAGTGGTTCTCACACTTTTTCACCTGAAGGACTCCTAAACGGACATTTGACAAGTAAAAGTCAGTTTAACGTGTTCAAAATCCTTCTGAGCAGAATCAGACCTGTTGACCTTGACCTGTCTTAAATTTTCTGCAACATAATAAAATTAAATAAAAAGTGTTCACACATACTGGCGACCTGTCCAGGGTGTAGCCCGCCTTTCGCCCGATGTCAGCTGGGATTGGCTCCAGCCCCCCTGTATGCAGGAGAAGCGGTTGACGATGGATGGATGTTGTGTTCACACATCCGCTTTCAGTTTTTATTATAATTCTATTTTAGTGAACTTCCGGGACAAAGCCCTCACTAAAAATGTGAACCACGTAAACCCTATGTGACTTCATCACACTTATCAAATGCTTAAAGAAAGTACTGATCAATCAATCAGTCGAACTGTTGTGAAGATGCAGATTTATATAATCTGGTTTTATGGATCTTTTTATTTGTGCAGATGAAGGTGGAAATATTTTTACTGCACAAACACATTGTGAGCCAACGAGTCTGTTACTGAGATTTAGAAAAATGGAATAATATTAGACAAAGGAAGGAGGTTTTGCATGTTCCTGTTCATTTCTTCTTGAGCAGCGAATTCTCTGACAAGGTGAAAAGGTCATTTTTCATTTTGGGGATCACAGTCGAGGCCGATTGTCTCACACAACTGCCCACTCAGTCACATCAACATCGGTGGAGGAGTTTAGGGTCTAAGAGTTAACACGATGGTTTGAAGTGGGGAGGGGAAAGGTAGGAGCGTCGTTGGGACTGAAGGACAATGGGTTGAGCTTTGAGGTTTGGGCGTCAGGGTCTAAGAGAGGGGATTAAATGAAGGGCTTGGAGCCTTGTTGGGGGGTTGAGGTGGACTTGAGAGGGCCTGGTTCCCTCTTGACTAGTGGGCAGCTGCAGCAGGCATTCCTCCTGTTACAGCCCGTCATCCGGCACCTCTTAAAACCGGACAGGCTGATTGCGAGCAGCACGCCTGGGCCTCAACGTCCGTTTGGACCGGCTCGGCATGGGGAAGGACCAGGCTTTTACCACGACTCACCCCATGGATCACTTTTAACGACGCTGCTGACAAGGTTTTAGGCTACGTGCAATTAGACTGCCAAGATCTGTGTAATGTGGGTGCTTCACTTTGTTAGCAATAGATGATGTTGAGGATTATCTGAGAAGTGGAGTGAGGAGATGGAGGTCATGGAGAAGGTGTCTGTTCTTTCCACAGTTTTGACATTTCATTAATTCCCGTGTCCCTGGAAGTGTTTTTGAGCAGTGTCATTATTAAAAGACAAAACTCCTTCCTGTTTCGTTCCTCGGTGGCCGTGTGACTCAGCACTGAGGCTCCTGCTGTGTGAAGTGACTTTCAACACTCTTCCTTATGACACTATGAGGCCGAATTTGAGGGAAGTTACCTCAACTCTCTGCTGACATTTACAGTTGGTCACTGTGATGTGGCAGAGGGTAAAGTTATGTAACTTCTCAGGCTGAAGTGTGAGTAAGTAGCGTCAAACTGATGCATTTAAAGCATTTACAGAAGAGTATCCTGAAGATCAACCTGTCGTCCAACCAGAATGACAAAATTGGTCATTTGTCTGTGCCTCCCAAAACAACACAGTCCGGCGACAAGCGACCAGACTTTAATTATGTTACGCTAAGTCACATGACATTAAACATGTGGTTAACGTTGTGAAACAGTCGCAGTTTGGTTAGATTTAGGCAGCAAAATTACTTGGTTAGGTTTAGGAAAACATCACGGTTATATAAGTCACAAACGTAATCACGTGATTGAAGTTAGTAACGCTATTAAACGTAAATTCAACATAACATTTACTTGGTTTCACATGGGACTCGAACGGCATTCTCCTGAGTAGAAGTACTTGGTTTGACCCATTCATCCCACCTCCTGATGCGGACTATTAAACTATCTATAAAACATCACCGACTTCTTCCTTTGCTGCCGTCGTACGGCCACTAAAGGTCACTGCCGCAGTAAAATGGCTGCTGAGCAAACCCATATGGTCGTCTTTCTGGTGAGGATAGTCTCGTGAAGATGTATAGACTCGTTTTCAAGATGGTCCTGACATAAGGATCAAAATGTTTTTCACTCGCCCCGAAACCGTATCCAAGACGCTTGACTTTTTCCCACAAACTCTATAAATAAACACTTCCAGGTCAGGGGCGATATGTTTATCTGTATCCTCCTTGTTTATCTGTATCCTCCTTGTTTTTACCTCTTTCAGCTCTGACCAATCTCTTCTTGTCGTTTAAGAGAAATCAACGCGAGTTTCCAGTCTGCACCTGCGAACGTTCAGCACGTCAGCACATGGTAGTGAGAGGCAGGTGATCGGTTTTAAAACATGATCACCCACCAGCCAAATGACAGAAACGTTCTTTAGGTCTCGTATAATTTTTCTTTTTGAAGGGACGCATACAGTTACAGAGGCACTTTGTCCAACGTGAATTTGAGCGGATTACCTTGACGGTTCACTGCACGCCGTGTTGACCCAAACGATTGGCCAAAAATGTGTGAATAAAATTTTGACATGCATTAAAGACCTGCCCCAGAGACATATAAACCTATTGGACTTTCTTTCCAAGCGTTGATGTCTTATGGGACCAGAAACACTTAAAAATATCGATTGTAGCCACTTTTAAAAAAGATTTTTCTAAAGGTGTTGTTGATCATTTGATGCATAAGAGATAATGGATGCATAATTCAAAATAATGTAAGTTTTTGAAACCTCATGGACAGTGTTGGCAACTCCTAAAATACCGACAAGGACACGGGTTAAATGATGCACTGCTTTGGCGTCTCATTCATTCCTCTAGTTATGCTCAATAATTCTGATATAGGAATAAATCTGGCCTCTGAGCTCCTTCCTGTAACACAACTTTGCTGACTTACTTAATAAAATACTTTCAGTGGTTATAAGATCTGATTTCAGCCGAACCTGTGATGTTTCTCTGGATTAGCTTCTGGGAAATGCTTTGTCAAACGAGGGGTTTTGGCCCAAACCTGTGTCTGTTTCTAGTCTCCAGCTTTGGGTTAGAGAGTTTAATAGTTTGGACAGACAGTCCAGCTGTGCCAGATAACGCACATCTTTTGTCTTGAACATTCACAGCCAGCAGGTTTCCCACATCCCTCCGCGGTGCTGGATCACACGGCTCAGCGGCAGGATTTACTGCGTGTCTCAACAAACTGTAACATTTCCAGGGGGTTTAGGCTGCTCGTCAGTGTTTATGCTGCGCAGAAAAGGAGCCGGTCCAGGGTTACAGTTTCAGGTCCGAGCTGCACACTCAGAATCTAGACTTTCTTGAAGCCTAATGGGATTAACCTTTACTAACCTTGTGAGGCAGAGGTCGGGGCGTCGGGGCCTGACAGGACACCAGAAAAGTAAAAAGAAAGAACAAACTACTCACACGAGAAATCCTTGAACAAGGTCCTCCTCCTCTTTACCTTATCTTCCTCTTGTCCATATCTCTTCTCCCCCCTTCCCTCAACTCCCACCTTCTTCTTCTTTCTCCTCTTCCTCCCCCAGCTTCTTTCCAGCATCTTCTTCCTCTCCTCCTTCTCTCGTCCACATCTTCATCTCATTTACCTCCTCCCACCTGCTTGCCTCCTTATCTTCACATCTTCCTCTACCACCCCATCTTCTCCTCCTGTTTCTCCTCCTCCTCCCTCCTCCTTTTCTGGTTCACCTCCCCCACATATTTTCTTCCTTCTTCCTCCTCCTCTCCACCTTATCTTCCTCTCCTACAGTTTCTCGTCTTCCCTTCTTTTTCCTTTATCTCCTCTTGGTTCTTCCCCACCTCCTTTCCTTCACATCTTCTTCTCCTTTAACTTGTCCCTCCTCCTCACCTCCTCGCCTCCTTACATCTTATTTTATCAGGTTCTGGATTATCGTATTATTGTTAAGTACTCTAACTTTTGGAAAGGTGCTGTATAAATAAAGTGATTATTATCTTCCTCCACCACCCCATCTTCTCCTCTTGTTCCTCTCCTCCACCTCTTCACCTCCCTCTACCCTGCTTCTCCCACCAGTTCCTCCTCTTCCTCCTCACCTCAGCCTTGTCATATTAAAGCATACATGAAAGAAATTATGGGGATTTTAATGTCATAATGTAAAGGTTAAAATCATTTTCTAATCTTTGCTGGATGATTATCTGATGACCTCAAGTTCTGCAGTTTATTTAAAGACATTAACACAATTTCTAACAATTCACTGTTAAATAGAGCATGTATCCTAACCAAATATGCACGTGTAATTTATTTATTTATTTCCACTTGAAATGATGCCCATAAGGCAGTTTATTATAAGCACATTGTTGCTGCAGTATAATTATAATAATCAGAGCAGGACATGATTAAGACTTTTAGGCCATTTTGGGAAACAATTACATATACTACTACTACCAAATACAAAAATAGTCACGAATAAAGTGGACAGTTGTGTGTTTAAGGCCTCTTTACACCTGGTGTTATTAAGTTTTCTTGTTATCTCCATCTGGCTCACACTGTAATCTCAATATGCAAATGAGTTAAGGCAAGGCTGGCGTCCATTTTCTCTTCTCCAGATGCCATATCCAGATACAGATCACATGGGGTCTAAATGTTAGTCTAAATAATGGTCATATGGGATGTGGCATGATGGACCATCAAGGTGTTAAATTAATTCAGTTTAAACTAGTAAATCTGTCAGTGTCACTGTTTTATAGCTAGCAGAGGTGTGGCTTTCTCATCTGATTTGCTTTACTGTTGTTTTGACATGTCTATGCTCGTCCTAATTTATCTCTTATTTATTAAACTTTTTATTTATTAATGTTCTTTTCAATGGAGACTGCCCCCCTCCTTTCGGTGTGTTTCTTTATGAAAACCCCCAAAAATCAATTAATATTGAGTAAAATCAATTTTAAAAAGCTTAATGTGATCAACAAAGTCATTAAAAGGAAAACAAGCAGGGGGAGAAAGGGGGAGAGTGGGTGATGTCTTTGTAAAGGGGAGGGGAAGTCGCGACCAGGCTTTTCCTTTGATGAATTCGTCCGGGGGTCAAGTTCACGAGGTTGGCGTGCGTAGAAATCCGTGAGGCTTATCTCTCTAAAGAGTCCAGTGAGACAATAAAGATAGAGAAGATGAGGAGGCGGGGGGGGGCACTATCTGTCCATCTGGTAGAGAGGGAAGGAGGTGGAGGGACGGGGCCTGGGAGGAGGAGCAGGAGGGGTGAGAAAGAGAGAAGAAGAAAGGGGAAAAGTAGAGAGAGCAGGGGAAAGAAGAAGATAAGGAACTAGAGGATGAGGGAAGAGCGAGGAAAAGGTGAGAAAGAGGAAGTAGGACGGAAGGAAATAAGGAGGCTAACGAGGAAACGATCAATGATTTATGATCAGACTGATTAAAGGAAACACAGCCTGACATGTTGCTTTCAGGTGGCCAACTGACGAACACTACGCCTTTCAAGGAATAGTTGCCTTGCAGCAGCCATACGCAATAAATATTCTCAATAAAATAAAATCAACCAAACAGAGCCGAAGTAACAGGCGTTTCTTCTGTAACTGTCCTTTAGCAATCCTCCTAAATTAAAACTAAAATTTGACCTTCTATTGATTATTTTTCAGCAGATCATTGGACCCTGCAGAGAATTTGGGTATAAATAATCCGAGGATTTGTTACGCTGTCGCGCAGCCAGACCTCTTTGTTTAAGCCCTCGTTTAAGGTTTCATGTTGCAACAAGTCCTCCAAACCTAAGGACAAAAGAAGTCTTTCAAAACACATCACACCCATGCGTCGCAAAAATGATTCCTATGAACAGAAGTTTAAGTTCAGGAACGTAAAACAAACTTTAGTGTGTACAAGAAACAAACGGCTTTGTTGCTGAGAGATGTTCGTTATTCTCACAAGCACCAGAATCAGGAAAACTCAGATTGTGGTTTTTAAAGTGTGCGGTTGTTTTTCTGGTGAGGACAGCAGGGCGCTCTGTTTAGCAATGACTACAATGCTCATGTTCCTGTTACTTGCACTGGTAGTCTGTCAAAGTTGTACCATGGGGCTTAAGTCTTGTGAGCGCCTGGTGTTGTTCGGAGAAGACATGAAGATGACCTTCGCTCAGCATCTTGCGTAACCTTTACATTTACTGGTCCAAGCCGATCCATGTGGAAGAAAAATAGAGCACAGATTCAGTCAAACACTCACCTAGCAAAACTGCATATAGACTCTCTCCTGCAGTTTGTGTTTTTGCACCTGTGTATTTAACGTGTAACTGTATGTTGGACTGAACGATTATGTTTTATCTTGGCCAGGTCGCCGTTGCAAGTGAGAACCTGTTCTCAGTCGGCCTACCTGCTGAAATAAAAGTGAAATAACATTTGCTAGAACTTCCTTGTCAAACATTTTTGCATTAAATAAAGTTTCTTTTTTACTAGATGGGGTTTAATATGAAAAAGTGCCTAAAAACTGTACATGCTTAAATTGCTGAAGTCCTAATGTGAGCGAGAACTGCACCAAGGACACACAGAGAATAATGTGTCCAAGTGGACAATGAAGGAAAATGACTTCATTGTGACTCCATTTCAGCATTCGAAGAAGTTTGTTTTGTTTTAAAGTTGTGCGTCATCATACAAATCGGTTCCAGATAGTGATTTAGTAATTTTGTAAATGAAGCAACAGGTTGAGATTTAACCGGTTGAGTTTCCTCATATTGTGGTAAAGCTGACAAGTCACAGCAGTAAGGTCACCGTCAAGCTTACAGTAAACATGTCGGATCAACAGTGTTGCTCAAACACTGGATATTTTTCAGTGCGTCACAATTCTGTCGCAACTCAATCATGCAGCTCGTTTCTTTGCAGCTCGTGAATGGAAATGAACAGTGTCAGTAACTGTTTACATTGACTTGCATGTCGAAACACGTGTTCACACACATTTGTAAAAGCTGCTGTCGCAGGGTTAAGATTACATAATCAAAGACAATATTACACTTGTCTTTATCTGTACACCAACTTTATCATCTCTGTTAAGGATCAAAATCTTTTTAGCAGAATTGAGGCTTTGCTGAAATTTCTTAACGGTTTAAATGTTTATAAACTCTATGGTGGATAAAAACAGGTAGATAAAAATGTTTCATGGTAATATCTGGAATTACAACTGCATTCTTTCACTTTTGTTTTCTGCAAGTAAACCCTGGAAAAGACCTTTAAGGTGCATTCAGACTGAACACAAATCACTTTTTTTACTCGAATTTGACTGCTGGAGCATTTTTGCAGTCCGAGTTTTTCTTCTCAAGCTGCCGACTTTGCACACAGGCAGAGCATGTGTTTGTGTTACAGCTCAGATTCTGACCCTCTCAGAACCAACCAGGAACTCTTTTGTTCCTCTACCTTTTCCTCTTGTGTCCGTGCATTCTTGAATGGTAGCTTTTGGGTTACTGTTTTTTTTTTCAGCTTGCACAGATCTGTCAAATGTTGCGTCTTCTTTCCACTGACTTCGTATGCAACTGTGTCACCTTTAAAATTCTCTTTGCATATAGTGTAAAGGTCGAGCACCCGATCTGAACACAAAAGGGTCTGACAGCGTGTTGGTTCGGTTATTTCCAAATCTCGTTTATCAAAAATGTCTTTTCCTTTCTCCCTCACCAATCAAATCATTTGCATCCCTGCAGAGTGGAGCCAATGTGTGGCATTGGCCTGGTGAGCTCACGGTCAGTAATGGGTAAAATAAAGCACTAATGTAGCCTCTGGTCTTGGATCGAGTTTGGGACTCAAATGTAGGTTTCTGTAAAATTAGGTCTTCAAGACGCGGGTGTGGCGCTGGTTCAGGAATCAGTTTAAGGCCAGCTCAGGACCCAGTTAAAAACTATAGATTTGATACTTGCATATTGTTCAGGTGTCTCAACGGAGAGATGTTCAGAGTAGATGTGCAGACGTGGTGTGAAGGAAAAATCAACTTTATGATTTGGGTTCACGCATCTGTCCCGCAGAAGGGTTAGGGTTGAGTCTAAACCAGTTCCAGGGCTGACCTCTGATTTCCCTGCAAAGAAGAGAAGGAGAGAAAATCTATTTCACGCTGTACTGTATCCATCATCACCTTTTTTGAAATCGTCTCTCTGGTTCGTGGCCGCAGCTCGAGTATCGTCCTTCCTCATGCATCATTCATATAAAACACTTCCAGTCCTGTTTGCATGTGAAGTATCTTATTGTTAATGTGTGTTCGAGGAACGCTTCAAACAGGTCTGAGCAGTGAGTATGAGGAAACATAAAAACATGGTGGTGTCTCTGTGAGAGTGCAGATGATTCTTTTATGTGCCGCCTTTTGTGTCGAGGGGGAAAACCGCAGCTCTGTTTGAGGCCGCGGACGCTAACAGAGTCCAGCTGTGTCGCTCACACAGCCACAGGGACAAATTGGATCTCCTTGATCTCAAACATCACCTGCCGTGCTCTCGCCCTCCTCATCTCACTCACTGTGCTCCGGCATGGCGGTCGACCCTCGCAGGAAACTGACCACAGTTATAAGTTTTTCTGACATCCTGATAACAAGTTCCTCAGCAGCAATTGTGGTGAAGAGGAATTGTTTGTGAATTGGTTAACTGGTTGTACGTTTACGGTTCATTTCTCTTAACTTGTTCAACCACATCAAAGCCCCAGAACGTTTTATCTTAAAGTTCCCAAAGATGTCAGATTTGTGGTGCTGAACACTGAGTTCAGTAGATTATGCAGAAAATCTGAGACGGACAGTTTAGTGGACATCAAATGCTTGCTGTTCCAGTTGGGAGCCATTTAAACCACCACAGAAGAAGAGGGCGCAACAAGATGACGGCTCGAACCTTGGTCGTCCCGTGGGTTCTCTCCGGGTGCTCCAGCTTCCTCCCACCGTCCAAAGGTTAACACGCTTGGTGTTAGTGTTGCCTAAACCAAATTGTGACGTTTAACAACGTTAACCACCGCTTCATTTTGAAAGTCTAACTGGACGTGACGACCCACGGCATTAAAAAGTGACGCCAAGGAGTCTTGACCAAGTGTCCATATGTGAGGAGCCGGTAGTGAGAATGTGTTGCTAAATCTGGATGTTTGGATTTCCTGTTCCATCCTGAAGACAGCCAGCAGTAATCATCTATTTCATGAGAATCCTGCAGCTCCTAAGAGATTCTTATACCAGAGTTCAAAACAGTTTATCTGCCGTTTTCCTCCAGTTTTCACTGTTTAATATAAAATACTGTGATTTGTGTTTGTTTAACTTTGAACCAGAACATTGTGCCATTGTGACTTTTGCCACGGTCTACATGTCTCTGTCTGTCAGATGCTTGCAGGGTTTTTGTGTTTATACTGTAGAAAAGCTTAGCAGGAGGGTTGAAGGGGAGAATAAGTTCATTCACACTTTATGTTGTGTATTTTGTCTTTATGGAGATCAGATGCAAAAAGACCGAGGCGAGAAAGCTCTCGCGGCATCCAATCCGAGGCCATCCAGGACACATGTGGTCCCACATTCGAGGGACTTCACCACCACACCATCTCTGAGCTCTCAAAGAGAACGTTTGATGAGGGAGTGATGGTTTTAATGGTGCAGGGGGTGATGTGGTGGGGTGAGTGTGCTTCAAACATGTGGCGTGAACTCTGTCTGAACCCCCTTCGCCACCACGGCACTGCATGGGAGTCATTAGCAAATGTTCAGAGAGATGGCGAGAGGGTGTTTATGTCGTGCAGTTATATGCTGCGGTGCTGGATGAAGCGGTGTCTGAACATGGAGAGAACATGAGGGTTTTGGCTACATCAAAGCCGTCCGAGGTTATTTTGACGTTGTTTTCCCGTCGTGACGAGGCTGATGGGTGCACCCTGCGGCTGCGGTAGCAACAGCTGCAAACGAGCAAAAAATAAAATGACTCCTCAAGTTTGAAAAGACATTTATTTCTTGGACTTAAAGCAGAATGACACTTTTTAAGACCTGGGACTAATTTTCAGGGGTTTCCACTTTTGGGGGCAATGAAGTTGTATTCTGTTCTGTTCTCAATCTGTCAAACTTCATTGGAGTGGTGTTGCCACATCTTTCATCCGTATGGATAATCTACGGTTGACCGTAACACATCCCTTCTTTAATTAACTAACAGATCTTTATTGTTCTTTTCACAGAAAGGCAGCATAAAAACATAAACACTGGTTGCACTAAACATGCAATAAAGAAAAGGTTTGACAAGCATAGAAAAACAACAACAAAAAGGGAACCAAGAAGCAGTCTATGGTGTTTTAGAATTAGTGCAGATCACAGAAATGAAAAGTTGAACCTCATGCACTTTATTTTCCAACTCAGCAGACAAAAACATCAATATTGGACGATTCTTTTTACATCAGCCTCAATGTTTCCATCATGTAAAATATGGCATGGTTATCACGATGCGAATGTTAAATGCAGGTTTGCACTGAGAAGCTCCAGCCTCCTGCATGAATATGGGATGTGCTACATGCCCATCCACCAGCCGACCTTGGGCACACTACTTCCTGCGTTGCAATCAGTGTCTGCAATCACGACGTGCAGAATCATCCACTATGGACCTCATTTGTAGGATATTATGCTGAATTAATCAGAATCCTTTATCTGAAGTACTGCTCTTCAAAACAAAAAAAATAGGACCAATTTTAATCCTGTGGTTTTACTGTTTATCTAGTTCTTCATTTAATTCAATTTAGGAACCCAAAATGCCTCCTTCTTAAGGAGCAACCTCTCTCTTTCACAAACATAGCTTTTTAATTCCCATATGTTTCTAAGAAGAGACTGGATAACTTATTGACATGGATCATAACTGACAGGAATGATGGATTTATCTACATTATCTGGAATTATCCTTTTTACTATCCGTCCTCTTGATCTGTCTGTTTCTGCTCCCTCCAAATAAATGTTTCAGCACCTCCGGTCTAAATCTGACCTTGACAAAGCAGAATCTGGGTTAAACCCGTGAACAAGTTGTTTGTGTTCTTCCCCAGGCCACTCAGTTTCCTGTACTGTGAACGGCTCCCTTTTGTTTTCATTTGTGCTGTTAATCGATTTACGCTAATCAGCTAATGAATCGTTTAATCCACCAACAGATTACAGGAGCCGGGGAGGCGGCAGCAGCCACTGTCATCGCTCCATCAGAGTCCCACTTTACTCTGACTGATGACTCACTGACCTGTGGTTTTCACAGGAACACTCACAAGTAATTCCACCATTCTGGCCGAGTCATACAACCACGAAGCTGCTCGCTGGCGGGTATTCCCACTGTGCTGGCTATGAGTGATTCAGAGGTGTATCATAACTCCTTCCTCGAAACTCTCTGAGATGAAACCTTGCGGTGATCATTCTGTAGTGCAGACAGCTGGCACGTCTGATCCCCACAGATTGGTTTTAGTGGCACAAATAAAGCTGATTAGCAGCACGTCGCTAGTCCCGCTAACCCGTCACAGACACCGCTGCCCTCGGGATGCCTTATGAGTGTGTGTGTGTGCATCTACCGAACATGTACCGCATCTTTTTTATGCCTGTCTGACTGACATCTGTTGATACAGATCTTTGTCAGATTGCTTCTCTTTGGTGCTCGTATAAAAAAAAAACGATCCATGATGAGATAAGCACCTCCCCATCTCTCTAAATTAAGGGATGAGCTTTGTGGAAACGGCGTGGGAGGAGGACAGACAGTCAATTAGCTGCTTGTAAATACAGATCGATGTTTTTCCAGTGGCAGGTGGGAAAGCTCAGAACATCTCCTCCACCCACAGGAAGGGTCAGGAGGTGTCAGCTGGGGTCGTGCCCTCGTTTCTCCACAACCTACCGACTCACAGAGCTAAAATGAAATTACAGTAATTTATTTATTTATTAAAGTGCTTTTAACAGTGAGTTGGACCTGAAGTGCTTTAATGTAAAAGGCTGGAGGGACGTGGTTGTAGAGAGAATTAGAGAAAACTGTTGGTAAAGCAAGAAAGACAAAACCCAGCATGAGTATGTAGGATGTGTCGAAGATGACTGCAGAGTACAGAAGACGCATCAACTTGTACTATACATTTTTGTTTACTTTACATTTTATGAAACACACTTTAAAGGTGCATTGTGTAAGATTTGGCCAGAAGTTTAGTGTAAAACATAAAAAAACATTATCAAAAGAATGTTAAGAAGTAACTGTTCTGGCATCATGTCGTAGGTAGTAGACAGCTACTGATGTTAGCATGCTACGAGCTAGCCGTGGCAGTACTGTCTAGTAATACCACTGGTGCCTCGAGAGGAGAGTCTGCCAGACTTTCTTCAGCCCAACATGAGAGGACGGAGAAGAAGAGCTGCCCCGAGGGCTTGTCGAGCGCTGTGGAGATCTGGCTCTGCGAGACTAAGTTGAAGTTAACTTAAACCTCACAGTTAAGCCGCTTTTCGACCAAAAGTCAGATCTCTTTTCAAGGAACTATCAGCCCACTGTTGTGTTCGTTTCCACCGCGGTCTAAAGACCTGCGGAGATTAGGCAAATTAACCAGCTGACGAAAGCTGTAGGCCTGCACGCCGAACAAAACGATGCACAGGCATCCTTATTTGTAACCACTGCCCATGAGCAAAATATATATGAACATCAGATCTGACTTGAATATAA
Organism: Micropterus salmoides; assembly: GCF_014851395.1. Classification (NCBI taxonomy): domain Eukaryota; kingdom Metazoa; phylum Chordata; class Actinopteri; order Centrarchiformes; family Centrarchidae; genus Micropterus; species Micropterus salmoides. Next base: position 5,295,068 of record NW_024040040.1, read on the forward strand.
TGAATAACTATAGGCTATGCTTGACCATTAAAGCAGCTGTTTTTGTGTGGGAGTATAATGAAGAGACACGTGATAAAGTTTGTTACACATTTAATAAGAAACTGGATAAAGCCATAAAGTTCTTAAAATAACTCCAGCACAGAGAAAGCAACACAAAAATAAAATCAAAAAAACAAAAGTTTGGAAGGTTATTGACCGACTGATGAAAACTTAAAACAACAACTCTGGACCCAGCTGTTCGCTGTAAACACACCGCTGCAACCTGGCTGCTATTTCTGAACAATAGCCTACATTTAATGCTGACATCGGCGAGACGTGTGCTATTGTGACTCTTGATCGTGATTTATTGGTTTGCAAACAACGGGGGAAAAGAGAGGAGCCTAACTGTACACATCATTAACGGTGTCATCGCTTGCACATTACCCACTTGCTCCCAATTAGTTTGGGGAATTTTGCCAGGAATTACACATCGTACCTTTCTTACAACAGGCCAAGGTACCACATGAATTACAGGCCATCCCCTGCAACATCTTGGTATCACACTTCAGTATGTTTTTGGTCATTTCTCTGAATATTAAAATGTATAAGGCGTCGTTTTTAAGCTGCATCAGTTTCAAACGATGAAATGCTGAAAGCAAGCGGCGGTTTTCCCAGTTCTTCTGATTTAATAAGCTTCAAGGTGACCATTTATTATAATGAATTATATGGTGGCATTCAATTTCATTCATCTTTGCTGAAGACAACCAACTACATCACAGGTGCACTAGATTTTCAATTTCAGTCACACCTGAAATGCACAAAAAACCTGCAGCCGTTTCCCTTTCTTTATTCTTTATTCTTTCTCCTCATTCTTTCCCCTCTCTCCCACTCTGTGTTTCCTGGTAGAACGGTTGGCCATTAAGCATAGGGTTGGTAGTTTGATCCCTGACTCCTCTTGTCCATGTGTCAAATAATATATAATAAATAAGTAATAGTAATAGTTAATAGTAAGCTGACTTGGACAAAAGCATCTGACTGTGCAATGAAGAGAAGAACCCTCTACTTTATTAATTCTTGTCCTGACGTCGCTCTCTGTCTGGACAAACTGACCGGTGGTGTCTGAAGGGTAGTAAAGGGACTTCCATCCTGTCCAGATGCGTCTTGCACGCTTTGGTTGTGCAGAGTATCGAGGTCACCAGGTACGCTCACACCGCCTCCAGCTGCTCAATATTTTATATCTCTTAAATGTCAGAGGGCCTTCCTTCAGCACCACAGGCTGACCTGCGAAAATAAACATCCCTTTTTTTGGTAAGCTGCTTTTGTCCGACCTTACTATTGAGTGTCTTGTCATAGAAAATCCACGATTGACTGATGTGCAGTGCACCGAGTGTGTTATTGTAAAGGATTTAGAGAAAGAGGGAAGGGTTGATGAAAAGCAAAGGAGGTCTTTGAAGATGCTGTCGTCTGAAATCTCCTGACGTTTATGGACACATCACTTACGTCCTTCAGGTTTAACTCCCAGGAGAGCATGGACAAAGAGACGCAGAGGTCACACTGGGAAAATGTCCAGCTTTAAACCGTAACTAAAGGGCTGTGAAATGCTTTAAATAAGAGTTGAATTTTATCGTTTAATATTTCTTATACGTGTCAAAATGTGGTGTGGTTTGAGGTCTTATTTAGCTCAAAGGGGCGGACATTGTTTTGACATTTCATGGGTCTCACATCCTTCAACTTCATGAAAAAAATAAAGTAATTTTAAAGCACTCAATAAAAGATGAAGTTATTTAAGACGGTTTTTGAAGTGCACAAGTGGTTTAAAGTGGTGTTTTAATCCCATGGCCTTGTGGTTAGACAAGTTGCGTCTCCACCACATCTGAAGCGTCCTGTGGACAGCTCAGCATACTTTTACAGTGATCAAATTACAGGGTTGGACGTGATTGCGGTGATCTTTGGGGCATAATCTGCTTTTAAAAAGACTTCTCAGACAGAAGGAATATTGCAGGAGAAATTCTTGCGCAATTCAAATATTTTTTGAGCTATGACTGGACTGCGCTCACTGACCCTGTGTCATGTTTCGTCCTCTGCTCATGTTCAAAAAGGCCTTGAGAAAGAAAGTTTGTCCTCAAACTAAACACAGTGAAAAGGCAGGTATCCGGTGTCCTCACTTAAAAGGTGAAAATCAACCTCTGTGCCTGCAACAGAGCTCTCCATTGTCTGACGGTTTACAAAAGCCACCTTGCCCAAGATAGTTTAAAGCAGCCAGTCGCGATTGAGTTACTATGTATCTGCCATTCTGTTGCCAAGTTTTCAATTGTGTTTCACGTTGGTTTTCAGAATGAACAAAGCCCGCTACAGTTGAACTGTAGGTTAAGAAGGGAGCGGAAAGGAACTGCAGAGATGTACAGTGAGATATTTCGCTGTGCATTCTTCAGGACTATGAAAGTAATCTCAGATCAAAGCCACACAAAAGTTACTGTAAGGTGTGTTTTGTTGTTCTGGCAGCCACCCACCACCACCCACACCACGTCCCCTCGATAACTAGTGACGTGGAACGGGGCTTACAGTAAGCAGGAACTCATGCTCAGGGCTTCTTTTATTGCAGAACGATTGATTAAAATGTAGGTGGCCACAGATGCAATTCCTGCAAACATCAAATAGCTTTTCCTGCAATGGCCCAGGGCTCAATTAATGCCACAGTTAAACTCTGGTTTAGGTTACGTTACGTTCCTGCAACAGTCCAAGATTCAAACCTTGCAACAGTCAACAAGTTAAATATTTAATTGCTGCAACAGTCAAATAACTGCTGCAACTAGCAGTTTTTTTGTATTTGCAGTCTCGGTACCGATACGTGAAAACATCGTCAGGTTTAATCTCTCCAGCAGTCAAAGGTTAAATTCCTGCACTAGTCAAACAATTAATTGGTGCAAAAGTCTTCGTTATAAACTCTAACAGTCAAAGGCACAAATTCTTCTACAATGCAAGGTTCACTTGCTGATCACCGTTTCCATTCCTGCAGCTGTGAAATGTTCAGTGCCACATTTCCACGAAAATGTCCTTAAACAACCTTTCATGCATAAATTATATATAACATGAGATCTATAAACATTAAACAGTATCTCTAATCACAATGACAAAATACATAAAGAGATTTTAGATTTGGTTTAAAGGTGATTAGATGTATAAAAGCGTGGATTATGGACAGCATGAGAAACTCAGAACAAAAACACAGGTGTAAATTAAAATCTGTGTAAACTGTCACATACAAATGATAAAACCTAATGCATAAATATCTTTTTTTGTTTCTTTTTTCCCATTTGTTTTGGTCTGGTCAGGCTGTCACTGACCCAGAGACCGCTAATGCTAATCAGGACTTAGCTGGTCTTGATGGGCCGTGAATGAATGAATGCCTTGATAGACTCCTTGATAGATGATTACTCTGTGATAAGATTTTAATGGCTTAATGTTGTAGCTATTAATCTGGTTTAGAAGCGTCTTTGTGCTGATTTGATCAGCAGGACCGCCTCTGGGGCGCATCAGTTTAATTAATCCCCCGGGTGTTGTCCTGCGGCCATATGACTGCGTTAACAGCATCCGAGGACTTTACCGTCCCACCCTGACTGTGCTGTTGTCCCGTACGATAAGATCTTATGAACTTTGTGGTTAAAGAAAAACACTAAAGTGTGGTCATCTGTTTTCTGTCACTTTTTGTTGATGTGAAATGTCCAAAAAACAACAAGAGTGAGTTTTTAAAAAAAAGATCAGTAGGTTGTGAACTTCCTTCCCCATAAAAAGCTTGGGGGACTGTCTGCAATCACATTCTTTATTTCAACCGGTGTGATAATAAGAAAAAATATCTATTATGAATCATACATTTGATCTAGCTCCGAGACAGACAAAGATTTTCCCTCCTCAGGCACCCACAGCTTGTGAAGACAAGTGCAACCACAGACAACGTGACGTCCCATCTTGAGTCGGGAGCCACAGTTTTGGAAACTGATCTGATCTATCAGATGATGGACTGTGCAGCAATCTGGGCCACCGCATTAACCGCAGAAAGGATTATCCGTGTATACATATGACAACAAGCGGCACAAGCAAATAAATAAACAAAACAATGCATGCAGACATGATTAAATCCCCCGTCCGTTCAACCATTTGTACTTTTATCATATACTGCTGACGTTTCTGGGGTTAAAAATTGTATTTTGTAATAAACAGTGGATGGGAAAGTTTTTCTAAAGGGTTCCGGTGTTCGAGCATTAGGGCCACATTAAAAAAGAATAATCATTTGAGTGCCAATATTGATACCAGACATCATAATCTAATTCAAATCAGAAGATTTGGAAAAAAAATCATAATATTATACTTGAATCATAAGATCAAATTATTAACTACTTTAAAGTTACGGTTTTGAGGTCATGCAATCTGTAATCTTTTTATTACAGAAATGATTTTGGATTAAATACATATCTTTGGGTTCAAATCATAATAAAGTCCTAATTTAAATTTGAAATCACAGTTTGAAGGTTTAAAGCATACAATTAAAGTTGTTGTATTTAAAGTCACTTTTTTTCAAGTCATTTTTGCATTCAAATCAAAACATTTAAGTCTTAATTTTTGAATAAAATCATAATTCGGAATCAAAGTCCTAATTTGGGGGTAAAATTATAGGATTAAAGTCCTAATTTTCGGAAATAAATATCTGTCTGAGATTAAAGTCAGGATATAGTTATCCCGCAATTTAAACGTGACTTTTCCGAGATGACTGTTTTAACTGTTTTAAGTTATAACCAGAGGTGTCATTTCCACTGGGGTCCCCACCACTTTTTGAGATTGCTGACGTTTGTTAAAAATGTTCTGAAACATATCTTGCTACAAGAAACATTAAATAACAAATAAAAATGCTTCGAGAAAGTTTTTTTGCACAAAAAATGCAATACAATGTAAATATAGATGTAAATGCAAATGTAAATATTTGCTTTGTAACCTTTCCCTTTTTATAAATAAAGACATTTCCATCAATAGGTGCCGAAAATGTCTCCAGGATGCCAGAAATGAATAAGACCACAAGACCACACTCATTCAGCAGTGAATATTTCTTCAAAACAGTGTCAAAATATCTTCTCGTCTGGTTCTCGTGAAGCCACTGTTGTGGATCGTCACACCCCTAATCTGATTTCCACCACGTTTTAATTTTCCTGTACTCTCAGAATCTGGAGCATCCTTAACTGCATCACGAAGGAACATGAAGAGCAAAATAAACAAAACTGGAGGCTGCTGTGATGGGTTATAGTAAGTTTAGAGTCCTTGCAAAGTTACCATCGTACTGAGATGAACCAGGTGTGTGGAAGATCGAAATTCCATCTGAAACCACATGAAAGTGCAACTTACTCTGACATTGACATAGCATTGACTTTGTGTAGGCTTTAAACGTAGGGAGGGTGTGTGTGTGTCGTCCCCTCCTCTCCATGGTGAGATAAAGACCCCTTCGTGCAGAGCGAGTCGCCTCAGGCCCAACAAAAGCCTCTAATGCAGATTTAGATTTTCAATCCTGAGCCACAATTCTGTTCGCTTTGACAGCATCCAACAATCTGTTCTCCCCGCCAAGATTTGTTTTTCCTCAACTTAAATTACTTGTTACCTTGGAGGGAGGAGGAGAAGGACGAGGAGGAGGTGAAAGGAGGTGGAGGTCGAATAAAAGGATAAGCAGAGGGAGGAAGGTGTTAAACAGAAGAGGAGCAAAATAAGGATGAGGAGGTGACTTCCTGCAGAGAAGGGTGGTGGGAGGAGGAGGAGGAAATTAGTAAAATCCTAATTACAGGTTGGAAAAGTCTGGAGCTGAAAAGTACCCGGCTTAGAGGTCTCTTGTTTGTTGTGGTAATTATTGCAGCCTGCAGACTGTAACTAATCCATAATGCTCCTAACAGCGGACAAGCCGCTTTTTAGGAGATCTTTAACCAACGCAGAGCCATGTTTGGACAGCGCAGAGACAACCCTGTGATCAGAGTGTTGTAGGTTTGATTCCCTGAAGAAAATCTACCATCTCAAGTAGTAAATTAAATGTGTACAGCATGCAGAGATTATACAATGAATTAATAATATTGTGGACCTACAGAAAATTAGCTTTGACTTCAGAACTATTTAAAAAGTAAAGAAGATGGCGTCATTACGTCCTTAAAGCGACAGAAAGAATACATTCTGGAATATTATCACATTTTTAAGCTGTTAACATGAACGTGTAGGAAAACAGCTGCCAGAACAACAGGTTTGTGTCAAAATGGAAGTCCAGTAATCTGACCTCTGGCCCTTTAGCAAAGCTAGATGTTGCACCTTATTTGATTTGACAGGCACAAGGGAGGGATTACTTGAAAATTTGCAATTAGCTTCATTGGAGGGATTTTATGTTTACACCGCTTAGTGCACGAAGACATCATCATTAAAGATCTGCTGTTTTCCAGTAAGTATAAGTCCTCCAGTAAGTATCTATTTAATGGGCTGAATCCAAATGTCTAGACTTCCTGTAGACTAGACCCGAGAAGTGCCAAGGGCCGTCCAAATCCACGATTCATCACATCCACGTGGTGCCTTCCTGCTAACTTTAAGAGAGTCCACATGGGGTGAAGAAGTGTAAACCTAGAGCACCTCAGACGTATGACAGACGTCTGCAAGTCCAGGGGTCGGACATTTGGATTCAGAAAATGTGTCTTGAAATAATCATCATGGTGGAAGTGAAAGATAAACTTTCATACCAACCTATGGAAATAAAATAGAATGCATTTTAGTTTTGTCTTGTCCACTCGCAAACTTCCCTTTGGGTTTTTAATGCTGCAGGAGATGGAGAGGGAGAGGTAAAAGTAAAATCGAATCAATAAATCCATCACATAGTTGGGTAAACAGTCCTCCTGACTGTCCAATCCAATGGCGTTTCGTCCACAACAGCTGCGTATAAGGCTGCAGACTGTCTTACTCAGGTGTAAGCCCAGGTAGGAGGAGTCTGCTGTTGGAAAGATCGCGGCTCAAAGCTTCAAGGCTGTCACAACAGACCAACGTGGAAGTGCCAAAGAAATTGTCTTAAGCCTGAACAAGAGCTTCTCGGTGGAGTAAAGTCAGCAGCCAACTGCTCTCACTTCATGATCTCACACCGGAGCAGGAATGACTTTAAGTTCCTGAAAAGTATTAGAGCCGCTTAAGCTCTCGGAGGCCTCCGCCACAGCTGAACTGTACTGTACCTCCCTGCAGGTGATGAAGATGCTGGATGTTATTTAACGGCCAATCTGCGATTCTTCTCCCTCCTGCTTAATCACATGAATCCTCCCTCCCTCCGTCCTCCTTTTTCCCCTTTCCTGACCCGTGAACGATCCCCCGTTGGGTTGTGTGCAATGTTTAAAAATGTAGATAATCCCTTTTTTTCTGCTTGTGGAGTTTGTTTCAAAGAACTGGCCAACTCAAACCCTCTGATCTGCTCCGGCCTCCTCCAAACAGAGACGTTACGCAAGTCCAACTTTGTGATGCTCTGTTATTTTTCCCTCTAACCTGAAATGCTCAAGCGTTATGAATGAAAATGAGATTATGGCATCAGTGAGCCGGCGCGCTGTAAGCTCCCTGTTTCCCTCCCTTTTCTGCTCGGACCCGAGGGGCCCCGCGGAGCCCCTGCCATTCCCACCTGGGGAGAACAATATCCGAAGATCATCTTAGTGCGCTTCCCAAAGGCTTTGGTTAACAGATGGTTCCTCAAATCCCCTGGTTTCCTCCCCGCTTGAACATGTGTTTGTGTGATCCTGCCCTAAAAAATCCAAAAGAACAGGAGATGTGTTTTGGTCACTCGCATCCCACCGTTGTGTATTCGCTTCCTGACCTTCCCAGTTTGGTTTTGTGGTTGAGCGTGCAGGGACGAGGACACAATTAGAGTCAGAGGCTCAGCGGTGTACAATTTGCGGGTGAATAAGAAGGTCAAGGATTTTAATTTTGTCCAAAAACCTGACAACAAAGAAGCAGACGGTGATGACAAATTTGCAGTTATTTTTCAATATATCCCCTGTAATCTTTGAGGCCAGATCAAACATAGTGGTTTATGGTCAGTGACTTGGAAAGACCCGTGATCATTAAGAAAGGGGGGGGGGGTCAAAAAACCCTTCTTCATAAAGAAAGTTGACAACAAAGAAAAGGAAACTGATGCCAGATTTGGACTCTTCCACTTCTCCTCCTGGCTCGTCGGTCAGCTCAGAGGAGCTTCATGCATAATCATACATCATGTCTATTGTTTGCGCGCTCAGAGTTCATAATATCACATTTTGAACTGGCTGCCAAATTCTCCCCCACCGCCGTGGCCTCCAATTATGATAATTCAAACTCCCTGGTTGGTGAAATTTGACTTTGTCTGCCCAGTTTCCCACAATTCACTTCTGCTCGCAGGCCAACATGCAAATAATTGTAGAGTTTGTTTGTTGCCTTTGTTCTGTAACATAAGCGCCGTGTTTCAGTCCATGTAGTGTATTCTCTCTGCTAATGGCCGTTTGGCAACAGTTTACCACACCACACAGATTTCTACAAGATTCTGCACTCTGTGAATTTACACCTGCGTGCTGCTCTGACTGACTGAACCTACGATAAAAAAGCTACAATCTTGATCTTATTTGTTTAACAACTATTGTTTCTAAGACCGAGAAGGAACTTTCAATCTCAACATGCATGACAAACACCTGCAACTCCACGCTGACCGACCTTTCTGACAATCCTCTGAAGATGTTTACCTAAAGAAAATATATGTTTTGTTTTTTAACCCCCCTCAAGCCCATTTGTCAGATGACTTAATAGTCTGAACCAATGAAAATGCAGAGCTCTAATATCTCAAGTTGGCCCCAAAGTAGACTCAAATGAAGCAATAATCTATCTTAAATTAAAAACGTTTGGATAAACACAACATATTAGAGGCCTACCCATGCATATAAAGACACAATACAGACAGTGTTGACGTGAGATTTTATATCTGCATGGAAGAATAGGTAGAGAAAAAAGTTTTACACTATATGGCTAAAGGCTAAATGTGGAGACTTGGACATTGCGGTTGTTTGTGATTGCATAACCAGCGACAGCTTTGGCGTTAACCTGCTGCTATAACAGCCACAACTCCTGGTTTCAGTCTTTCTAGCAGATGTTGAACCTGCTGCAGGGATCGGCTCCCGTTCAACCACAGGAGCACGACACACGTCCAACACTGAGATTGGGTGATCAGGTCTGGCTCACAGTCGGCATTCCAGTTCACCAAACAGGTGTTGGATGGGGTTCAGGTCTGGACATTTCTTCTCTTTATTGGAAGTATTTGGACAGAGAGTGTCCACATAACTTTGGCCGTAATGCATCATTCACCCTTCTTCTTCAGCCTTGAACAAGCATTGCACTGAAAATCTATTTCACTAGGAACAGCACCAATTTCTTTTAAAACGTCTGCACTGATTAAATTGAATCTGAGCTCTCAGGCTTTCTTATCGTGCATCCTGCCTGGGAACCACTTGCATGCGTGTGTTTATATATGTATACATTCATATGTGCTTAATGAGGATTGATTGGTTGATTGGTTGTTGATGATAACTCAGCCCGGTGACGACACTGTGAATACCAGCATTGTTCCTGCCGCAGACTTAAGAGGCAAAAGTTGCCATTGTGCGTTTTTCCAGGTCACTTCCTACATATTTACTAAAAAGGTTTAGCGAAACAAAAGCACATGATGGCCCGCGTCCCTCCTGCAGCCAATTATTTCATTTTCAGCGCAGAGGAACGCTACCCACGCTGGACTCTGCTTCTTACACTCACTCGTCATTTCGCAGGTTTCCCCCCAATAAAAGACGCCTCTTCGCTTGTTGGTTGAACTTGTTTATCACTAATAGAGCTTCAATCCATCTTGGTGTTTTTTTAATGATTTCCGGAGCCAAAAAAAGATTTCAGAATGAGGAAGTCAGGCACGAACTAGGAAAGTTGTGGTCACTTGTTACAGCGACTACTAGAAAAGGTTTCTCACTTGGATAAAGTAGGATAAAGTTATGAACTTACAAGTCTTAAGAACTTTGGGCCTCACACAACATTTTTGTATTCTTATCTTAAAGCTCTTAGCCTAAACCTTTGTCCGTGACTTTTCCTGTTACGAGTGCTCCACGTCGGATTTGGCAAGCTCCCTTTGTTTGCACATGTTTGTCGTAAATTGCTGCTTGTCACCTGATGAAGTCGTCAGTTCATAAGTAGGGGGACGTTTGTGAAATCTCATCATTAGTGTAATCGATACTACGCTGTGCTAACGCTATATTTATTTATGTTTGCATATAAAACTATTAAATAAATATTGTGGAGGCACATCACACTGATACAGTGAACTCAATGGTAATTCTACATTGTTTTATTTACATTAAGAGACTTTTACTCCACTCATAAATTTAGTTTGAGTCTAAGAGAAAATACAAAGAGCAAGAAGTTGGTTACTTGCGAAAACATGTACGTACCACTTGAGATCAGAAGTGTTGGTCCGAGTGGTTCTTGTATGAGGCCCTTTGTGTGTTGCTATGAAAGTTAATCATCCAGGCATTCATCTTGAAGAATGTAAGCAGTATTAGCAAAGCTGCCTACAGCATTAGGATAAGAAAACAGTCAAGTATTTAAAAGCAAACTAATTCAAATAACAGAAAGAGGACAATGTGGGGCATTATTTTAAAAACATGCTTTTAGCTCCAGGTTCAGTGATCGTTCCAGATATTACCAAACTCTCCATGCAAGTGATGACACAACCTCTAAAAGGTAATAACATCAAGACTAATATAAATATTGTTCTAACAGAGATCGAACCCTTCATACAGATGCTGAAGTGATTCCCAGGGTTGAAGAGCAGAACCTCATTATGTAGTCATATGCAGGTAAATTCAAAATCTATTACAACTGGAGAATATCAACAGATCATCCTTCATCCTGGAGTCTCGTATTGAATCTGGTGTTATGAAGTGTGGACAGGTGGAGCGTGGCGTTGCTGTCAGCGGAGCGCCTCGCCCCGTCCCCATCCCCCTGTATCTTTTATCATGGCCGCGTATGAAAAGCGATACAGTGAAATCATCAGCGTGAAAGGACGGACGTCGCAGGTGTTCTGTCATCCCCGACGTCTCCACACCTGCGAGGGCACCGAGGCACCGACACCCTGCTCGTTTTTTTTTGTTTTTTTTTCCCTTTTCAAAAGCCTGCGCTGCTCCTCCAACGTCCCAGCAACAGCTATTGTTTGTCTCGGCCCACCTATTCAAAGCAGGGTGGGGGACCTGTCATTAATAAAAGCTCGCTGTCAGCCGTGAGGGCCTCATTCCCTCCACCACTTCCTTTAGAGGTAGGAACATAAAGGAATTCAACCTACACTGACGTGCTGCCTGCGTTGGACTGGGAGGTGTTGCAGATGGTGAAAAGAGGGCGGCGCATTTAATGAAGGGACACTTGAAGTTTAGCTTTGACGTCTTTGTCAGTTTGGGGAGCCGGAAATCTGAATATCTGCAAAATACAAGGAGCTTATTTGAGATTGATGTAAGAAAAGGGAGCAGTCGACAGTGTTGCAAGTTCTTTGTGGGTAGAAATTACATTTACGGTTTTTGGACTGAGCACCTGAAGAAGAAAGATGTCGCAGATGGTAGAGATGGGAAAGATCCCATATTCATGACACCACAGGACAGTCATATTATTGCACATTTTATTAGTATTGGTGGTTGTGTGAGGATTCAAAATACTGTGCATGGTCAATAGTTTAATTCCCATGACCACTTGCTTTTGGCTTCCATGTGTCCCTGGTTGGTAGAAGCACTGAACTTACTATAATTCAGGACGATTGAAATGTGTCATCTTCAAAGTTACGGAAACCTGCGCAGCTGCTTCAGTCTTGTTTATGCTTTGGTTGGTCAACTGTTTCTCCGACTGGCTGAAATGAACACCACACCAGTTGCTGAACAAATCAAAGATGTGAGCAGCAATTCAGAGACCCGGCACCAGCCAATCAATTCTATCAGCTACACTGACATTGTACTCGCCAAGAAGTCTGGGTGCATGGCGACATTGTTAGAAAGTCAACAAACAGAGCGGTCACTTATTTTGGAGGTAAAATAAAAAGTGAGCGCACCTGAAAATGTCACTAAAAGCTGCAGTAAGTAGGTCGTAGGCCAGGAAGTGGGTCTGTGTGGTGTTTACAACGGACTGATCAGGTAATCATTTCACCGTTCGTCTTTGCTTTTGCCTCAAAATAAATTTGGTTAACCTTGAGGATTTCTTCCAACCTGCCTGATTATCAGACTGCTCGTGTTTTTTGACCTGTCAGACTGTTATTAATACTGAGGAACAAAACTATTTAAGTCTTCCATGATGGAGGCCAACAAAGACATGTTATAGCCCCTCTAAAGGCTGCCAAGGATGGGCCAACATGTTGCACTTGGCGAGGCTTCATGTCCATAGAGACTGAAATTTGTTTTCCCCAGCGCAGGCCGCACGACTCGAGAGCAGCCTTTTGTGCGCCGTGCTGCACATCACCCGAAAAGGCTTAAGCTGTCAAAAAACGTTATATCTCTAAGAGAAGTTGGCCTGCGTTCCAGTTGCTTTTTGTAAATACCCGTGGCCAGTGCCAGGGAGCGCCGCACTGGGAGCGCTGAGAGTGCATGCGCCAGAAATTAGATGCAGTTTATTGTCCGCACAGGGTCAGTGGAGTGAGATTTTGGGGGCTTTACTGCTGCTTGAGCGCGCCGATTCACTGCTGACGCTGATAGGAACACAGCAGGGGGCCACTCCAATGACGTGAGTGTGTGTGTGTGTGTGTGTGTGCGCAGGAGTACATTAAAAGAAAGCCCTCTAACACACACAAACACCCTTACACACATACATGCAAGCACACTAACATTATTGTGCTCCCAGTCATGCGATGTCCCATCTCGCAGCATCGCTGAATTGCAGTGTGAAGCACAGCGGGGGGCCCGTGACATCCTCCGCTCCCCACAAAGCTCTCACTCCCTATTTTGTGTGTGTGTGTGTGTGTTTTGTCTGCGCTGCCGGGGTTAATGCATGTTGTGTGTGTGTGTGTGTATGAACACATGAAGGCCAAATGCACTCTGGTTCCCATGTTGATCATTGTCGTCCGCTCTTCGTCCCCTCGAAGCACGAGTTGTGTGGAGCTCATTAGTGTCCTCAGATAGCCTCGCGCCTCCCCTCCTCACTTCTCTGTGACATCACGGCCTTGAGGAGGATGTGGGAGAGCGCCGGCGGCGGCTCATTCAACATTTGCCTACACTCTCCACCCAGACACACTGTCCCCTGTGTGGACTCTGGGAAGCAGTGTCGTCGTGTGCTGTGGCTCGCTCGCGTCACGCTCTGCAGCTGTAAGCCCTCGTCAGCAGCAGGTCAGCAGCTGCTCTAGTCCTCCACCAGCGCCAACCATGGAAGTGTTCAGCCACAGTGTTTCGCCAGTGCTCATAGCCCATAGAGTTAAAGGCTAGAAAGATGCTCTGGGCCTAGACTGACCTCCAAGAAATCGTGGAGTTTGATCAGCTGTTTCATGAAACCACGTATGTTTACGCTCCAGTCACAATGAACTCTAGCGGGCAGAGGAATTCTTGTCTGTCAGGAGCAAAGGAGGAAGCAGCATGATGTTGTTATACAGATCAGTGTTTCAGAGCCACTCATCATTCTCTATTTCAGAGCTGTTTATATTACTCTATATAGTGGATATCAAATCCACCTACCTCAAGCACATAACACCTGCACATAATACTCATTTATTGCACACAAGAGACCGCTGTTCACTGGCAGTTTCAGTCAACGTTAGGTTCTTTTAACCATGACTACAGGGGTGTCCTAAGTGGTTTTTGTACCTAATTCTAACATGGCATTGTAAGATCATAAACTAGATTTTCCCACAGTAATTTGTAAGAGCCACAGACAACCGTCTGGAGGGTAATTAAAAACAAGATGTTTTGTTGTTTCATTTGGAGCACTTGTCTTCATCTGTGCTCAGTTTCCACACCGTTTCCCTTAGAGCTCTTATAAACTCTTATAGTTTATGAACATTTGTCCTCGTTCTAATCTTAACTTTGGAGATCAAAACCTTCCCTCCTGTAGCAGAAGGAATGCCCACACCGAGACAATCTAGGACAGTCTTTTGTTTTCTCTTATTGTCACTCTGCATGCACGCTTGTTTAATACATTGTCCTCCCAATCGCTTATGGAAATTGGCTCATTTTCACAACACAATGATGAGCTATGTTGAGTGAAAGGAGCGCTCAGTGCCAGGGCTTTTTCATCCTTTTGTCCGACCATCGAAGGCCAAAGGAGTAACGGTGAAAGAAGTGATTTTTAAGTGCATCCATTCTGCCCCCTCCACCCATCTCCTCATCAAACTGTCCCCGCTGCATGCCTGCCAATTCTTTCTTTCTCTATTGCTTTAATAAATCAGCAGATAACAGCCGTGACTGCTGTCCATTGTTTTGCCCGGGTAAACAGTATAAAATGAATTTTAACTGGCCTGGCCTGGGAATACATTTCATATTATGCATGTCAGTTCTGTACAACAGGCCCTTTCGCATCCTAAAAAAAAAAGAAAGAAAAATGGATAGTGGATCGGGTGCGATGCCAAAGAAGTCCCGGCAATCAAGTCCTCTCACTGAGCCTGTAGGCCAGACAAAAGCCTCCACACAATCCTGCAGGCGTTAGCTATGCATGCTTTCCAGTTGCCGTGGTTAGGACGGGTCGATTCGGGGAGGTGGAGTGGGGGCGTGCATGAAGAACGAGACTCATCCTGAATGTCCAGTTAGACTGAACTGGTCTTTTGACTTGTATTTTTATTCTTTGTTTGAACAGGAGGAGGGGGGGCAGTAGATACAAGAAGGAGTGAGACCCAATGGGGTTTAAACTAAAGTCTGACTTTGAACCTGAACTGATCCTGTGTCTGCAGGTCAGGCTCACTGTCTGATTGAATCTTTGATTTGGAAAACACAAGGTAATAAAATAAATATTCAGAAGTAGCCTGATAATGGTTTATTCACCCCATAAATAATGCCACATGGCTAAAGTACAGATTTTTAATAATATAAATCGATATCAAAATACCAGTAGGTGATTCTGGCCCTGATTTTTAACCCACCCCTACTGCACAAGGGTTAACACCTACACAGACACCCAGTGTAGTATAAACAAACCATGTGCAAGTTTGCTGTTCACCCTGCTGTCCACATGTCAGTTATAAAGTATATCAAGGTGGCACAACTATGCTCGTTCTTGCTACGCCACTAGTCAACAGGTGAAGCTAACCTAAACTACACATACAGCTGAAGATGTACCGCTACACATGCAGCTGATGGAGCTTCTAGCTGACTGGAATATGCTAAAAGAAAATCACTAACACATCTTTAGACAAAGAAAAAGCGTCTTAACTTCATGTCACGTTGGAGTAAAACCCCCCCCGATAGTTTCCGGCCTGTTTCTCACGTTGTCTCGGCCCCGTTTCAGAGCGGTTTCTGTTTATTTCTTAGCCCAAGTCAGAGTTCAGAGGAGGGTTGGGTCACCTGCTGTGCCATTTATTTTTGTCAAATTGCACTAATTGTGATGTTTTTGCAGCCTATATGATAATTCTGCTTTCCAGAACAATACGGCTAATAACGGGTGTAGAGAGGTCATGGGAAAAGCACAGTCTCTGCCAATTAGTGTGTTAGTGCTGATTAACCCTCTGCTTTCCACGCTGCAAACTTCTATAGAAGCTACGAAGAGGCCACAACAGGGGAGCTCGGATGATGAATCTTTTTCTTAATGTTCAGGCATATGTTGTTGAAGAAAACCTATACATTAAACGTCATTAGGTGAGGCCTTCGGAAAATTGACACCCGATGAAGGCGAGGGCGTTTTATGTGCAGTAAACTTCTAAACCCCTCGTTTGTCAAGTGTCCCATAAGAGAGATAGATTATCTATTCATTGGATTCTTTATGGCTCTCTTTCATGTCTTGTTTGCCCACATTAAAGCCCGGCAATCAGCACCATGTGACGGTTCATTATAGTTTCAGGACACTTAGGAGGTTGTTGTTCTCTTTCCAGACCATTGCATCCTGGATCAATTTGAACTTGTGTCACCGCGGCGTGTTCGTGTAAAAACCACGACAAATTAGTTCTCGCCGTTCTGAGGCGAACAGCCGCCGCTATAAACAGGATTCACTAACATATGTAGACGCTGACACAACATGACGGCAAATGGGGGGGTTTGTCCACTGATCCCTGCTCTGCTGTGTCAGGGACAAACACTGGCCTTTGTTGTGGCTCCTGGTGTGGTGAGGTGGCCTGCGGGGATTGTAATGATGTAAACGCACCCCTTAGGAAATCGTCCAAGTAAGTCGTTGGTTTGCAATCAGTGACTTGAAACTTGCAAAAAAATGCAATGGAGTGCAACTATGATATAACTCTGAAAACACTGAGACATAAATATAAGCTCACTCTGTAGGGTTACCGATCTCAGGGACGTCGTACGCTTTCAAAATGGTCAGCAGTCATCTGTTTAATTTGGAGGCCCTCTGCAGTAATTCTCCCACCAGCATGTTGATATTGATTCAGAGGGAAAAGACTATCGCTCCCTCAGAGAGACACATAGCCAGGTCACCATTTTTCCTCCAGGGGCGGTATTTTCTCCAGAAGAATGACAGCGTTCTTCATTTGTTCAAGTGTAAGCGACATCTGTTTATGTTTTGCGGCCGTATGAGTTATGACTGTTGTCTCTCAGGAAGAATGCCAAAACTACCATGACGCTGTGACGGTGCAGCAAAACCTCTCAAGGAGGAGGTTGAAGTGGCCGGTTGGGGTCAGCTTACTTTAACCAAGACATGCCATAATCTTACCCAAAGGCCATTTTTGGAACAGAATGACAAGCAAGGACTTGTTGCTTTCTCTCGATTGACAGAAGTCAAACCTACAAACATTTTATGTTTTCTTTCGGATTGGATCTATTGGATATTCTTCTTATTTTCTTCCCTTGCGGCCTCAAAGGCTCGGCGCAAAGGTGGCCTAAATCCATGCTGATCACGGGATTCATGGTGCCCTTTATCATAATCACCACTACTTTTCCCTTAAATCACAGATAAGCATGAACTCAAACTCCCCGTGTTTCCTGGTGAAACGGATCATGTGGACGCTGTTGCTCCCACTCCATTTCCCTTTCCTATAAAACAAACTAATAATCGGCAAATTAAAGGTACAGATGTCACATATTGCAGACTGAAATTTCTCTAAGGACCATTTCGAAGGATCGGTCAAACGTCCGAATTCCGCTTGTTTAATTGATCCGGGCAGAGTGGAGCACAATCTGCTGCATTTTCAACCCAAATTAGCCCACGTCACCAAGGGCCCACTTACAGCCCAGAGCTGACTCACATGTGGTCATCTGGTACCAAACCACAGCCAAGTATGCTTACACTGGGGAATAATTTGCTTGGCTACTTACTGTAAATCTCAAGTGGTTCTCCTTTCCGTTGCAGGCTGAAAACACGGCCGATATTGAAAATATTCTGCAGAGAAACAAGTTAAAAATACTTAGTTTGATGAAGGAAGACCATGTTTTATAGACAGAATTGGTTCTCTTTGTACCATTATAATATAATTCACTTACACAGTAGATTACAGACTAACCCTCCAGCAGATATGTCTTTGGCTGCAGGCTTCATCTCACATTCAATGTCTTCTTGCTTTAATATGATTAAAATGTGTTGATTTACATAGTTAATCTCAAAATATTGTTATTTTAGACTAAATGGATCTCAATTTCTGAATGAAATCCTGCAGCTGTTATCGTGTGGTGCAGAGAGTGAATATGATATTGAAGTTGTACAAAACAAAAACTTTAAAATGTCAAATACTGTCTGTTTGGTTCAACTTTAATTCCACTTTGCAGTTAGTAGTTGTAAAATGTCAGCGTATCCTTTGTAGCAACCAGAGGTGCGTCTACACAATATGTCCTTGAGATAACATCCCTCTATCTGACCTGGTGTAACCGTCAGATTCCCACGCCACACATGTTTTGACTCCCCAAACTCAATAACAAGACAATTTCTCACAAACCGACGCTAATTTTCAAAAACGGATCTCAAAACAAAAGAGAGATGCTGACCAACTCTGAATAGCTCTGGTTAACCGTGGCGATGTTTGATGCAAATGGTCATAAACGTAATTTCCCGTGAGAAGAAAACTGAATCCAGACAGTATTTATCACATCGAGGAGTTACACGCTTGAACTTTTCCTCTCTTTCTCTCTCATTTTCTTTAATCCTTTTCCAAAGTGACACCACATTTTATTTATTTCATTTCTTTATTTTTGCCTTTCACTCAACACTAACCCTATCACTTGATCTTTTTATTCAGTCTTCTATTGTCCTTTGATTTCATGGTTCAATATTTTTATTGTGGTTTCTCTCTTACAATATTTCCAGATCCCTCTCCTCTACGTCTCCGTCAGTGTTTGACTTATCGTCTTCATTCATCCATTTAAGAAACATAGACACCAGCACTGTAGGTCGAGCAGAAAGAGTGGAACATAAACCCCTGTAAGCAACCAACATGTCATACTGATGCTCTGTAAATCTGCCCAATCTTGGGATAATTGCTAAAGAGGAATTGTGTCTGCACATACTCATCTCAACAGTTGTGGTTTGGCTGTGAGTTAGTGAATCTTTACTGTACTGTAGAGCTAAAGAAACCGAGCTGTAGGAAATAGTTTCCCCAGTTTCAGGCTATCTGTCACTTTATGTGTTTGTGCTGAACTTTCTGACCTCTCCGGCAGCGGCGCTCCTTTTCGACCCTGCGGTGAAGTGGTCAAGCGTGAATGTCAAGGCTAATTCAAGGTCAAACAAACGTGACCTGATAATCATCTACCTTGTGTCCTGCAGGGTCCGTGCCTGGCTGCGTTTAACGAGGAGCAGAGCGAGGCGCTCTTCCGCCCCCCTCAAAGGCTTTTATTGTTCTTGTAACCCAGTTTGTAAAACATAAGTGAGAGCTTGAAAGGATCTGCAGGAATCCTCCTCCTCCTAAGTGGACAAACGGGAGATAACGGGAAACTGGTTTGACGCTGGCAAGGTGCAAGCTCGGGTCTTAAATTCACTCACTGAGCCCGAGCGATCAGCTGGATAAGCTTTGAATCACAAGCAACCGAATTAAAGCAATACTGTAAATACAGAAGGAGAAGAAATATAATAAAATATGTTTATGGGTCACGTGTTTACATCTTTGCACACGGTTAGAAAGGTTTTTCTAAGTGATGTATCCATCCTCATTCCGCCCCTTGCAGAACATTTTGACCACACAGGCTGTAAAACTTTAATCATGTCAGCGCAGAAGCCCGTTCCACCATAGCTGAAATGCAAAAATATGTTGTTTTCCAACATTCATTGCACGTGCTAGTCTCTACTCTCACTTTCCTACAGTATGAACATCAACTTTCAAACAATCTTTTGGATCCTTTTCATAGAAATAAGTTTCTGTTTTACTGCCCTGTATCACCTGGCATTAGCATTTCTGCTACACAGAAAGTGATCTGTCATCTGTTTGTGTCATGGATTATGACAGATTTCTCCCATCAGGATTAGCTGCATGTCACCACATTCTCTCTCCCACATATGGACCCTTGGTAAAGACCCCTTTAACACATTACTCGTCCTTTGGCTTTGTTTTTGATGTGTAGTGCTCCGTGGTCCAAATATGAGGGTTAATGTTGTGAAACAGTTCGGTTAGGTTTAGGAAAAGGTCATGGTTTGGGTAAAAAAATAACTACATTACTTACATGACTTATCTTATTTAAGTAATTCCACTCATGCAACTTCACAAAAAACAATCAAATTTTTGTTTCACACAGGAAACACACAGCGGCCTCCGAGGCGAAAGCCCGTTTTCTGTCCCACCCATTCTGTTTGTTTAGCACGCACCTGCTTTAAGCGTTTATATGTGACGCGTGTTGAACTATGATGCTAGCAAAGCAAAAACATACCAAAAAGGTTCGGAACTAGTTTCAACTTTGCAGCATCGCCGTTCCCTTTTAAGAAAAAGGTGTCACTATTTCACAGACTATAACGCTGCAAAGTGAAAAGGGGTATTCAGTCCAGTGTTTTGCTGACTTGGTAACAGTCCTGTAAAGAGTACATGAAGGCTGCTTCAGGTCAGGTAAGGTAAAGTAAACTCCATTCAGCCTGGCGATAAAGGCCGCCGTGTAAAAGGAGAAAGGCTATCAGATAGTTGGGGCCAGCCACCGTGGCAGAAGTCAAGTGGTTTTGAAAGGCTCCGTCTCCGCGCTCTCTGCCTCAGCGTGAGAGAAACCCCCGCATCCTGACTGGCAGAGATGGCTTTTAAAAAGACCCCAGATTACAGCGTCATATAGCCTATAGTCGCCTGGAGATACACCCTTCTTTTCTTCCCCGTTTGTCTCACTTTCAATCGCTTACAACCACTTTTCCGAGCCATGCTGGGCCCTTCCATGCACAAGCTTGTCAGCTCTTCAATAGCTTTTGTCTACGCGGGGACTCAAACAAGATAGGCCGCCTTTGACTCCTTCCCCTGTCTCTCCCTGGATAAATATTTCACCTGTCACAAAGCCGAGCATGCTGAGCTCGTCGCTGTAAGAGAGAAAACTTCAGGATTTAAAAAAAAAAGGGGGACGTAAAGCACGGGGAGATGGAGGGTTATTCAAGTACAGAAAGGCCCGATGCTTTTCTTTCATCCGGAGATGTACATGCTGCAATTTGCATAGCTATTCATTCACTTTCTCAGTCTGAAATCTCACTGTGCTCGGGGTAATCAATTGTAAAGCCATCTCCAACTTAAAGCGACTCTCTGTACAAAGCTGCCTTTTCAGCGCAAGCTCCCTAATGAGTGATGGCATAAAAGAACGGAGGCATCACTTTATTTTTGGCGTACATCAAACACTTTGATATTTGAAAGCGTATACATCAATAATCCACAAGTTTTCTGAAAAGTAAGGGGTAAAGTGCTCCACATTCTGACGGAGGATAATACCGTAGTTTGATCTGCAAAGACTCCAGCGACTTGTCCCTCTGTCTTTAAAGTTTTCCCAGGTGCCCTTCTGTTGTGCAAAGAAAAAGATGATCTTTGCATCAAAGACAGCAGCCGCGTTCAATGCAAATCCCGGAGCACATGAGGTTACAGCTGCGGTTAAAAAGCTGCTTCAGTACACCAGACATTTGCCACGTTACTGCTGACTACGACATTGCTGACGTTACTTGCATTTGCCACATTTGGGTCTCCACTCAAACCAGCCATTGCACTCACTTGTGAGTTCAAAAGTCAAGGTCTTAAACATCTTTAGTCGAATGCAAAGATAATAACCAAGACCCCAGACCACATGTTAACTGTAAAGCATAACTCTAAATTTAATAAATCATTAAAGCTCATGAGCCTCTCTGCTGCACTGCGTCACATGTTCCTCCATCACCATGAACACACACACTGTAGTTTATTCTGACTCAGCCCCACACACACCGTCCTGCTGCCCCAAATACTCACTAGAGCACCAAATGCGGATTCATCCGCCGCTGAAAGTAGTCCCCAACAAATGCACTACTTCCTCCTGTTTGAGTTACTAAAGACTTCACTCACCGTCTGTTTTTCTTTCTTTTAAATAAACTAAATCACCGGAATGATCTGCCACACTAATCAGTAGTATTTGCGATTGTTTTAACCAGTTGTCTCTGTCTTTTGTAACGACCCAGTAAGCATTTGGTGATTTACAAACGTCTCGCTTAAAACGGGACTAAATTTGGTTGAAAAGTGAAAGACTTTATTAGACATCTGGGGCCACATATTAAAGACAGTAGTTAAATGGATAGCAGGTCCTCTCTACACACTGAAATCAGGGCTCAACATTAACTTTTTAAAATGGTTGCCATTTTTATTCACTTTATATTTTTAAGATACCATGCAGTTATCCGTCCGCTTAATAATGGAAAAGCTTTATTACAGGACCTCTTGAAGCCCCACTTCAAAAACTATCCCTTTAAGGCAGTTTCTTGAATCTGATCCGTGTTCACCCCCATGCTGCACTGACCCTGGTATGATGTACTGATATACTGACACAAGCAGTGGGCGATGACGGTGTTGGCAGCGCTCCCTGTCCCTTCCAGCCCAGAGGCGAGCTTCATTTCATTACCAGCTTGACTGAGTTACCTGTCACTCCACCTGTCCCCCCCCCCCCCGTCGACTGACCTGGGTCTAAATCGGTCCTCCACTGATGCCTGGCCTCCTTATATCTAAATGGCCAGACGTGGAAGAATTCAGGTCTGAAAGAGAGGACAGTCATCACCTGTAGGACAACTGTACAAAGCCAAGAAATAGTAATCTGTAAGATGCTGAGCTTTGAAGGTGCTAGGAGGTGGATTTTGTTGTCTTTGGACAGAGCCAGGCCAGCTGTTGACCACTGTTTCCAGCTGTCATGCAAACTGGCTACTGGCTGTAGTTTAGGCTGTAGGTAGAAATTTCATCATGATGTCAATCCTCAACAGTTTTCCTCGGGATGAATACAGTTCACTGTTTGCATGCTAATATGTTGGTGACAAATGAAAAGTCAGAGGAACAACAAAGTCACAGGGATTCATCCTCTGGGGACCGTGACTGTCTGTACTGTTTCTTGGACATTGCACAAAAAAACAAAACAGTCTACCTCATGGTGGCGCTGGATGAAAAGTGAGGGGATCATCAGAGTCAGGAAGTTTCATTCTTTAGCCCCTACCAAAGAATTTCTTCACAATTTATCCAGTATTTGTAGAGACACTGGCTTTGTGAGGGCCATGCTGTCTAAAAACTGAAGCCAGACGATGAGCAACACTGTCAGTCTGGAATCACAGAGTATCTTTCACGTATATCCAAACTAGCCGCTGCTCACAACTGTCTGGGACGATAATGTACCAAAAATATGATGTTCAATTCAGTTTTATTTATATAGCGCCAAATCACAACAACCGTTATCTCACAGCGCTTTTCATAAAAGAGCAGGTCAAGACCGTACTCCCACCAAGAGCAGCACTAGGTGACAGAGGCAAGGAAAAACTTCCTTTTAAGAGGCAGAAACCTCGAGCAGATGGCTCAGGGTGGGGGTGAGAGAGAGAGAGAGAGAGAGAGGCAGCCTACACAATATCCACACAGAGGTACAGACTGTAAAGGTGATGTTGCTATAGACGGAATGAAAAATGGTGCAGATATTTAGTAATAATCTTAATGTTAATGATAATAATAACAATAGGACTAGTAACAATAGTTGTAGCAGAGGGTGTCGAGCAGGAACACGGGGGCAACAGGTGACCCGCAACCACAGATCCAGACTCCACAGCTCCAGAGCCAGAAACACCTGTTTTGTTTTACTTCTTTATTGCCAAAACATTTTATACCTCTGACAGAAATGCAGTCATTGGAAAAGGAACACAGGGTTTTTGCAGTGGCCCGACCAACCGGACCAGACACCTTGTCGGGTGTGGTGATCGCTCAGAGGTGAGGGAAAGAGAGCCGGGATAGGATCCATGTTGCCCCAGCTTGGACTTAAGGGTCCGGTCTGGACAAAGTGGGACTCATGTTGGCCGAGAAACGGAAATCAGAGACTGCTGTGCCCTCATCGTTACAGAGACCTGGTCCATCAACAACCCGGATCAAGTTCTGAGCTGTCGGCAAGATGAGAGGAGGTGGACTCCCGAATGTCAGACTTCTTTTAATGTGAAGACACAACCAGATTATCATCTTGTTGCTGCTGTTTACATTCACCCCAGACGCAAATTTAAAAAAAAGCACAGCAGAATGTTCTGGGTGTATACGTGTATGTGTATAGCATATTGTTTTATTTTATTTATTTTAAATGTTAATTAAGTTCTGTGTGTGTAGCGTGAAGGGACTACAAACGTTCCTCTCGTTATACAGCCCTGTTGTATAATGACGAATGAACCACCTTGTACCTTGTTATGGATTCTGCATTTCCTGTCTCTGTAAGTTGAATTTCATTTGTCTGAAGCCAGTGACTGCCTGTGAAGTAGAAAGTCAGTCTGAACAATGAAATCCTGCTGCTAACACTATTTTTTTTATATATGAAGATCTAAAATCTTTCCCAGCACCAAAACAACTGTCGAGTGTGTATGCTCTGCTAGCGATCAACCTTTTCCTGCCAGGATCCAGAAACCAGCTGCAAGTGTGACTCACTGTTGCACATTTTCATGCATTTAAATTTTAGCCATTTAGCTGATGTTTTTACAGCAGCAGAATGAACTTCACATTCCCAGATCAGAGCCTTTATTGGCAGCAGCGTTGAGCAGCGTCAGGGTCGCACTCTCAGCATCCTGACAATAGATTCAGACTATGATTGATGAATACTGTAAGTGCAGCAGAGCCATTCCCAAGCTCGATGTGCTGGGATTCATTTAGCCCATTGTCTAGGGCCAGAGAGGAGGACTGTGAGACTGGGGACCTGATTAATAATGTTTGTGAAGGACGCTCTAAAGAGAGGCTTGTCAGTTCCCTTTGCATGCTTAGAGGGACATTTAACAGCTTGAATTATACATAAATTATGTACACCCACTGCCCTGAGGTTTGGTACCCCTCAGTCTGCGCAGAAACCCTTTCTTAGCTAAGGCCTCATACTTCAACCCAACTTCTTGTAGACAAATAAACAAAGAAATGCACATAAAAGAGGCTGTATTCCTGTTGATTTGTAGCCCCAGTGTGTGCCTCTAATGAAATCATTATTTTGTATGTGATTACATGCATGTGATTTATACGTTTTGAAGACGTGACATCCTGCAGCAATCAAAGATATTTGTTCCCTTGTACACTGAAGAAGAAATATGGGCAGAAGGTTTGTCTTGATTCCTGGACAGTTCCAAAGAAATCACAAGCCTCTAGTGGACGTGTGAACTGAGACTGTAGTCTGTCAGAAGAAAAACAGTGTTATAATGTCGCTGGACCTTTAAGGGAGGTCGGAGTGGAGAACTCAGTGGGGGGGTTTTCAATTTTGTGATCCTAACCACATAGATGACCTAAGTATGGAACTTAAGTCACATGACAACAGGTGTTTGTATATGAGACGAGATTGTAACCCCTGCCTTTGGTCAAAGACGGTGTCTGGTGTCAGATGTGGATGACTTTGACCCCTTCACAGTCGGTGCTGGGACGACCTTTGCTCTACCCTAACCCTCCCACCGCATCTCTCAACCATCTAGATTTTTAAACACAAACTACAACCTGTCCTTCAACTTCACGAGCTGTTTTTGTGTGCCTAAACCTTGAATAACGTTTTTGGAAGATACTACAGAGATGAAGATACTGCTGATTCTGCGTCAGATCAAACAACACTTTTATGGGTTCATTTGGAATCTCATCATTGTACCTCATCATTTAGTTTCAGGAGTTCAAGACTCTTTCAGGTTGACATCTTCACGTTCAAGGCCTCCATGCTGACAAACAAATGGCAGCACAACAGCAGTCAGTGTCAACAGAGCAGGTCTTGGATCAGTAAGTACCAAAAAGAGTGGGTGTTTTCATTTGAAAGAGTCGAGCAGCGGAGGGCTGACCTCGGGTTTTCACTGTGAGGAGCTCGTGGTCTCCCCTCACAATCACGCAACAAAACAAACGCCCACCTTTACAAGACGTTTGATTACTCTTACCCTGTTATTTTTCTGGAAACATTCATCATGGGTTCACAGATCCAATTGAACTGTCTTGAAACATGTTTGAAAGATGTTTTTTTGCATGCAGTGCAAACAAAAAGTTGCAGTTTTGCATTAGGATGGTTTTGTGGGTAAAGTTTTTCCAAGAATGAACTGCACTGCGGAAGTGTCAAGAAACTGAATCTGACTGAGCTACAGGGGGTTGCAGCCCCTCACCTTTAACCTGAGGGCTAGCAAAAGGAGATCAATACACTCACATAATATAAGGATTATTTGAGTTAGGCAGTGAAGACACAGGGAGCTTCATTCACACAAGTTGATGGTTTAAGTCTTGAGAACCTTGTGATCATGGGCAGTTTTCTCTCCACGCTTAGATACAGCTTTAAAACAGTTTGCAGCAAACCTACACACAGCTAGCCAACATTTCCACAAAGTAACACTCCAATTGCACCCATTCAAAATCCTGTTATTAATGTGAAACAAAAGTTTGTCACAAGAAACCACTGAAAGAACAACCATAAGCTAACTGACCCACTCCCCCTGCACACCTGGATGACTGTACAAGTCCTCGCAAGCTTTTCCAAATAGGAAATAAAACTCATCAAAATAATAAATTACTTAGCATAAAACTTCAATTAATAGGCCAGGCCTGGTGTGGGAACACATTCTGCCAAATAAGCGCAGGTCTCCATTAAACGCCTGGTCTGGTTTTCTGTAGTTCTTTGGATGTATAAAACCTCTTAAATCCCGCGGGGTCGCCCGCTTTAGCTACTTCCAACGGCGTCGCCAGGTCATTTTTGTTGTGATGTTTTGACTGTAGCCCCGAATGTAACTCTACAACAGCAACAAAAATAGACATCATGACACCTGACGCTCTGTGTGCTGCTGTCTCTGTCCCCCTCGCTGTGAGACACTGCTGTTTCACTGTCTCCAGGATGCTTCATTCCCTCCAAAGCGGCTGTGAGCTGCACTTTAAATCACAGTTTCGGGTTTTCTTTCTTTCTCTGGTGAAGAGCAGTGCGCTCCTCTCATCGAATAGGCGACAAGTCAAATCATTTAGTTATATAAAAAAACGGGCCAACGATCGTCCCATAAAGCATAGGCCTATCTGACATTGGGCTGGCCCAATCACATCTCTTACTAACGCCCACTCCCTCTGCTCCAGCTGTTTCTTGTGTTGTGGGTCAAAAAAACAATTATTCGCCAAATGCGCAAAAATAACCGATTTATAGATATAAACTAAAAAAATAAATAAACTACTGATTACTGCATTACATTCTATTATATTTTTATATTCTGAATTATCACCTGCCACCTAAATTTTGTCCTTCCCTTTATAAAACTAAAGACATTTCCACCAGAAATTGGTGCAGAAAGTGTCTCCAGAATTCAGGAAATTAAGTGTTTAATGCTCAAAATATTTAATTAATAAATATTCTTTTACTTTATTAAAATTAATTAAGCTAATTTATCATTGAGGTGAAAAGGTGCCATATGCACATTAAGAACGACTTTAGGATACTTCAGGCATGCCTGCATGTATGTAGACTCAGCTGGGATTAAATTGTATGAGAAAGGCGGATCTACAGGAGAAACATATCTGACAGCCTTACTGCATTATATTACACTATATTTATACTTATTTTGAATTGTCACCTCAGACATTTCCTCAATAAACTGGTGCAAAAAAATTCGGGAAATTAAGTGTTTAAAGCCCAAATTTTTCAGGGACTGACCCCCAGACTCCCCTAACTAATATTATCAGTGTTAATTATCATCAGTAGTAATTATAAATCATAATAAATGTAGGCTATATATATATATTTTACTGTTGCTTTATAAATGCTGTACTTTGGGTAGGCTAAGCCCCCAATGTTTCAAGAGCCTGGAAACGCCCCTGGCTGCTTCTGCTGCTTAGATTGTTAATACAAATATTAATGTTTAAACATATGATCAAAAGGTCAGTGTGGACATGCTACACATCGTTAGATCGGTTAGATTCTCCTCAATTCAACACTTCAGTTCATTTAGCGGAAAACAACGAGCCCCAAAAGTCTAATTGTTATAGTCTGCATGGTACAAGAGATGGAAAAAGTGCCGGCTCCCGTTACCTTTGAAGCACTCGTTAAGTCCAAATGTGTCCCTTCCTTGATTATTTATCTTATCGAAGGGTCCACCGATCAAAAGAATCAAAACAGCTTGTGAGTCCTGTCATGTGAAGTCCATCGCTGTCTGTCTGCTAACTTCTGCCACGCTTCTTCATCCTGCACCCTGCTGTTGTTTTCGTTACGTTGCTGCCTTGATCAAACGAATGAAGTGTATTTCATTTAATATGATTTTTATACAAGTAATATTCATACTGTAAACTGTTTCATAGTAGCCTATTTCAGTTTTTGTGAAAGGAATTAAAGGCCTGTCCCAAATATAGACAGGGTCAGTTCAGAGATTTTAGCAAATAAAAGCCCGGGCTATTAATCAAAGTTTGGTAAATGATGCAGTACTGGTTGTGCAAAACTCTATTTATGGATGCCATTGTCAATTATTGGGTCATTCAGATGGACTTTTGATCAGTCGTCAGATAGATGAAGAGATGTAGAGTAAAAGGAATGTTTCGGAGGAAAAGGGGAAAATCTTCCAAACATGCGTAAACCAGGTTCTCAAATAAGCTCAAGTATACTCTATGTAGTTTACTTTTCTTACCTGCTGAATATGTACTTTCAGGACACAATAAAAACACAGGCGCTTTACACTGTTGAGTTTCTGATTCCACAAATAACATTTAACACTCAACTGTAATGCTAAAAATCACATTTAGGCTGTAAAATAATAAAGCAGCTGGTGATATTTCAGGTCCACCGTCAGCTGCAGAAGGCTGAATAAAAGCTCTCTGGCTCTGGTTTGACCCTGAAGTCTTCAACTGTGGAAAATGTCAACAGCCTCCAAACTCTGAGATGTTAAGCTGAGGATTAGATATCTGACTTCATCACCACCCAGGTTTGGTTTAGAAAAGGCTTTCGTTTCACACTTTTGTTTTCTCTGTAGCGTCACTTATAGCTGGGAGCCTCCTTTACGCAGAGACCTCCACAACTAACGCCAACAGTGCATTCGTCACGCAGAGTCGCGTTTCATACCGACGTTCATACCAGTATAATAATATCTGAGGAAAAACAAGCCTGGCAAAGAAACCTGTTAGATCTGGTGTTCTGCTTTCAGGACAGTTAAACTAACCAAGCATGTTGCAGTATTCCTGAAGTAGAAAACAAGGGACTTTCTTTAAAGACTACACAGAGAACCAACCATCGAGGTTGAACCTGAATTTGGCTGCAGTTAAACATCATCCTCCGTGTTTTTATACTCCAGCAGTGGACAGTCCTGCACCCATAATGATGCTGAGTTCTGCTTTTATTCATTGTATTTTGCTCACTTTTAGACGGCGACGCCAGGCGCCAACAGGAATAAAGCTGCTCAGCATTTCAATGGAACAAAAAACAAAAGGTTAGACTTTCTCATTGTCATAATCTATTATTACCCGATATTTTAATTTAAATGTTTAAATGATAATGAGGCATGTGGCATTTATTAGCATTTAATCTAAAAGAAACACCACAATAACATTTAATATACAGAGCGTACACATTATGCATTTATAAGCGCCTGCAGAGATGCTTCACCAAGCAGATAATTAATTGGTTTTTACCTCCTTGCTGCCATTTGTTTACCTGTAACTGACCTGTAGCTGCTGCTGGCTGATAAACGTTATCAGCATTTCCTGCTTGTCCTTCACCCTCCACCGCATCAGTCCCTCTTTTTTCACCTGGTTTATCAACAACAATACAATTATTAGCCTTTCTAAAGAAACTTTGGACTCTCAGCTGCCGTGATATTTTGCGACAGCTGAGCTACGTAGTGACACAGCCTACCAGTGCGTCCGCCAGAGCCAGCTAGACAACGAGGTCATGCATGTGAGATCACAGACAAGACTACTGGACAACAGCTAATTGATACATGTTGTTATTGACAGTGTTTCATGTGAACTTTAATTGATTTTTGTCAACAATATTAACGCAGCCCCTGGCACCAACAATTGTTTCTAACCTTAAAGTCAAGTTTGATGTTCAAGGTTAAACGTAAAACTTTAAACAAAAACAATATATATATATTTTTGCAATTGACGGAAAAATAGAAATCTTTATTGCAAAAAGAGAAATAAAGTGTACATGAGATATAAAGAAGTACACAGAACTTTGATTCATGCAAAATCACGTATTGCATATACATATTATGCAAACATGTACTCTCTAATATGGTTATGACGGTTAGTTTGCTGTCCATGTAGAGGGAACTAGATGTCTGCGTGTTGTTTAAACGCTCTGATAATGTTAATCCAACACATCTTTGTCGTAGCGTCCATGTTGATTTCACATTCAGACTTAAGAGCACATGAGCACACACTGAAGTCGGAAGAACGACTTCACAACTCGGGAAATCGAACCATCTGAGAATGCCCGTGAGCCGCTGGTTGCAATTTGCAACCCTCACTACTAGATGCCACTAAAACTTGCAAACCAAACCTTTAATTGTGAGGACGTGTAAGTGTTTACGTTATAGTTTGAACCTGTGGCATAAAATACATGCCTGGAAGGAAGCAAGAGCTCTTTGGTTGTTTGGTGCACGTTTAGATAGCGACGACAGGCACAAATAGGAATGAACTCCCTCAGCATGTCAATTAAAATCTTAATATCCACAAGGTTTCCTAACCTTGAAGATGAGCTTTTAACATTTAAAGACACGCTATGTAGGAAACAGATGATTTTTTTGTCATTTTAGAAATCAACTCTTAATGTAATGTATAAGTCAGAGCCACCGCTGATGCTGCATGCAGTCTGAATATCACAGCCGTATTGTATCAGCGGTGAAAAAGATTCTTTCCTCTCTGTTTTAACTCACCCACTTAGAGAGGGATTAACCCCATCCACCCTGATGCTCAGGA
Organism: Micropterus salmoides; assembly: GCF_014851395.1. Lineage (NCBI taxonomy): Eukaryota > Metazoa > Chordata > Actinopteri > Centrarchiformes > Centrarchidae > Micropterus > Micropterus salmoides. The sequence continues at coordinate 5,325,705 of NW_024040040.1, forward strand.
TGAAAGGAGCTCCATTCAAATCCTTGTTTGTGTTCTGCCGTGTACAGAATCAATGGCAGAGGTGGGATCAAAAGCGCAATGGATGTCCTGCGGTAAACGCTCCTTTAACGGTCGCTCACCTGTTCGCCAAACAACAGCTGTCAGAGGAGCACCAGGGCTCCTTCAGCAAAGAAAGAAACAGGAGCCTGGACACGCATGTGAACCCCAATGATCATATATGCTGCTGTCAACACCCCAGGGCTTAGAAATGGGAACTGGACCAGAAAGGCAAAAACACAGGGAGCAAAGGATGGAGGAGGGGCAGAACCACCCAGATATCATGCGAGGGTTAAAAAAAAAAGGACTGTTCCAAATACATCACAGTGGGGAGTGCTCATGTTTGACAGTTGGATGATACCGAGGGGAGACCTTCTTCCACCTCCAACAGAGACACTTTGAGACCAAAGTGAATGGATGGAGTAATAAGTCCTGGCACGACGTGCAGCTTTCATCAAGATAGATGCATTCTGAGGAAGGGGATTGTTTATTTTTCAGACTTTGCTTTAGCGTTCATGGTGACATACTGGATCACCGATCTACGTTATTATCAGCTTGGCTCTTATTTCTTTAATCATGTCCACATTCTTACCGATATCAAAACTGTCATTTCCAACAGCCACATTCTGCAGCAAATTTAATTAATTTGAATGGAATTGTGTGGATGGTGAACGTGGATGCCCAAATTGTGGGTACAAACTGCAGCAGAGCAGCATAAAACACTAAAATTTTAATTGGTTTATTAAATCAAATAAAGGCAAAACATGGAGGTTGACAGAAAATAAATAAACATGGCGCCTCAAAACCCTTGTCACCTGGTCTTAATGGCTGTCAGTAGAAAAAGTGATGTGACTCTCAGACCTGTAAAGGTCAGAGTGCAGAGGCCAAAGTAGAGGAAGATATTCTCTTTGTTCCTTCATTTTTAAACGTGTCTTCAGCAAAGGGCAGATAGTGACGGCGCTGGCTGGATAGCCAGCAGCTGGCAATAGCAATGAGGCAGAGCTGTAAGATAAGGACATAATACCTGTTGCTACATGTGATATTGTAATAAGTGTGGAAGGTTTATCACCGGTGTCACACAAAAGAGGGGCGCGCCAAGTTTTCAGATTTCTTGCAGTAGCTAAATAATTTAATCTTGTAGAAAAGTAAACAAGCTTTATCAGCAACTTGACAGTGCGAAGAGAAAATCATCTCAGACTTCCTGAGGTGTAGGTGCAAATGTATCCAAATGAGGTATGATCAAGCCATAACTTTAAAGTGAAATAAACAGAATGAATTGAACAGCGCTAGCTCACCAAAAGTGCACTCATAAGAATCTCAATTATATCCACAAAATCTGATTCATAAAGACAATCACGAAATTCCAAATCTCAAAGCCAAAACTGGATGGATTGTTGAATAAATATGCGGATGGGTGGATAGATTGTGTTCACACATGCTTGTATCCATGTCACATCGCACCTGATGGCCTCCGTCAAGCTTCCTTCCTGTTTCTCGGAGGCTGAGTCTGATGCAGATTGACTAGACGTGGTCGGAGCCTGTGGTGAGCTCCGCCGGCCTGCCAGCCCCGGGGGTCGCTCTCTCAATCAGGCGACAGAGCAGGGGACAAGCACCATGCTGCGCTGAGGAGAAAGATCCCTGAGGGCGCTGTCACCCTGCACAATCCACCCACCCCCCCCATAGTCCCCCCCCGCCTGCCTCCACCAATAATACCCTCCAACCTCAAAAAACCTTGTATTCAGGGAGGCTTCCCGAGCCGAGGACATTATCCTCCACTGAGAGATAATTCATCTTTACCATGATGAATGAAAATCTCTTTTATCAGACAAGTAATTTAACATGCAAGACGTTCAACCTGATGTGTGGTTCATGGAGTTCACATTAACATATACATACATAAAATGGCAGCCTGTTTGGTACGGTTGCTTGTTAGAAAGAAAATGAACCTCAGTGTGAACAGTTTGCCTTGGAACTTCTTCCTTTTTCCTATTTTATGCCTAAACTGAGAATTTTAAGGTGGACAGAGATATATTGGTCCTCTTCTATCGCTCCTTTGTGGAAAGCATACAAACTTTTTGTTCCACTGCCTCGTATTTCACATTGTCAGTGAATAATAAAAGTAAACTATGTCCAGTAAGGTTGCCGGAGAACAGCAAACTAGCATGACGGCGACCTGCGAGTCCCGATTGGTGAGGAAGGGGCGGGCGATTATTAGAGATGCATCACATCCCCTATTTGGCGAGTATGAGCTGTTACCATCAGGCAGACGGTACATGGTGCCATCGCTCCGAACCAACCGGACTCGCAGGTCGTTTGTTCCTACTAGTATTGGATTTCTTAACAAACAATGGGATAATAAAACAGAGCTGAATGTCGGGGTGTCGGGGAGCTGCACCTCAGTATAGCTTGTATAGCACTCGGGATACGCTTGTGTTGGTAAAGCAGTTGTCTGGTTGTTGGTTTGTTGATGTTGTTGGTCTGATGTTTGCTGTATGACACACTGAATTTCCAAAAGGACCAATAAGTATCTATCATCTATTCATCTATCCAGAGGAACAAGGACATTGCTTCTGGAAAGTCGTAGTTTACATAATGAAGCTATTAAAGGCTTGAATTGTCTGCTGCCCCCCCAAATACAGACATTCACTAGCAGTGATGGCGGACAGCGCTACCATTAACTGATAGCTGGAGTTACTGATTACTTAGTATTTTGAGATATTAAATTCAACATGAGATAAATCTGGCTACTGTTGAGTAAAAACACTTTTATCTCCACTTGTTTTAGTTTGGTGACGCAGTGACTTTTACACATTGAAAGCTGTGTCATTGAGCCTTGGCGCCAAATTGTTTTTCGCCCTGTGACCCTGAACTGGTGACCCTGAACTGTTCAACTGTTCAGTTTGAATACTTTTAGAGGCCTGAAACGGTAAATTACGTAATATTCCCCAGGGAAAGCAAAGATTTAAAGAGCTATATATTTTTCTTCTGTTCTTTATATATTGTTAATCAATGAATGTAACTGTGACCCCTTCAGTTCATCCCAAGACCCCTTGAAGTGTCCCAACCCCCATACTGGGAACCACTGCTTTAGCAATAGTATTTGAACTCTAACTGTTCTCCCATCTTCTTTCCGTCCTGCTTTCATCTGTCCTTCATTTTTGCTTTTTTGCTTCCTTCTTTCTTTTCATTCTTCTGCTGATCAGAGAGCAGCAAACTTGTAGCTCAGTAAAAGATTTGAGTCCTTCTTCCACCACCAAACTCTACTTCATCTTTTTTTTTTTCCTCGCTTGCTCGGGCGTCACGTAATCAGCACTCAGAGCTCATTACCTCTGCCCTCAGACGAGACCTTGGTAGAGAAGACGAGGATCAGCGAGGACTAGCAGCGGCGAGGACGGGGGCGGTGGGGGTGGAGCTCGCGGTTAGTGGCACTTCATTCATCTGGCTTGAGGCCTGCCTTTGTCTCGATGGCAGGTGCTTCTAATCCCGCTGTCAGAATAGGGCTGGACAAGATGTTTGGACAAGCCTGTGTTTAGAAGCCCCTGTTTCACGTAAAGCAGCCGCCCCCACGTCCACCACCACACACACATTCACCCACCCCCATCCTAAAACATGTGATATGATCCATACCGCATGGCAGAGTCATGCCTGATTATCCTGTGAAAAAGAGTGATTAAATCTATGCCACGGTCGCACTGTGAGCTTTTAAAACATGCATGAAAATCAGCTGTTATTTTTGAAACTAAAATGCAGCATTTTCACTCGAAACAGTGCCCCATGTGTGGAACACGCAATGTTGGAAAGGGTTGTACAAGTTCTACTGGAGTAAACGTTGTAATGCAGCAATTTCTATTTAATTTTGTATCTCCAACTTTGGGGATTTCTATGCTTTGTACAGACATATTGAAGATGAATATTCTCCTCTACAACTTGAATAAATTATTCATCCTGTTTCTCTTTCGAAAGCTCTTTCAAGGCAACAAGTTAACAAGGTAAAACAAAGCTGTTTTTCCTTCTTCCTTTAGAGCAACAGCATTGGCATGGCTTTAAAGATGACCGCAAGTTTACACCATGCACAGGTGTAAAAGTTAGGTGTAAAAGGATAAAAACATATTTAGTAAATAAATGACGATGTGACTTAAATGTCATTCCAGTTTCCAGTGAAGAGCTGAAAACTTCAGATCTATGTGGAGCAAAGAGGATTCTGTAACCTTCCTCACATTAATACATGAAACTATGAATGTTTGTTTTCCACATGGTTTTCCATCGCTCTTCTTCTTCTGCAAGATATGACTCTGTTGGTTCAACGCTCCGGTCCAGAATGTGATGTGTCAACAATTACTTACAATTACCTATTTTTACCTTCACACTGTTAGTGATGGAGTGCAGCATCAACTCACTATATTCTGCCAAAGCTGCAACAGTTTCACATGCAAGATCTTTCAAAACGTTTGTCTGTGGTCGCTGATGTAGCTAAAAACGGCGCTTTGAGTGTTAAACGTTGGTCATTATTTGTTTAGTCATTATTATTTAATGTGACAGAGAAATGCTTTAGTTTTCGGAGGCTTTAAGGGTAACACACACCGGCAGTATCACGACTTTATCATGGTTTGATGCATGTCTTTGCTTTAGCTCTCCAGCTGAGCACGTTCATCATATTCGCTTCCCGAATTGGTACATCTCATCTTCTACCTTAATTACCTTGTGGCGTGTCATTTCTTGACATCAAGTGACATGACACCAATGGCATGGATTAGTCTTGTTCACATAGACGGTGTGAAAGAAGTGGACCTAGTCTCCGGACGTCACCCGTTTGTGGACTACCGTTTTGAAGCCTTTGAGTTTTTTGGGGGGTTTTTGTATGATTTTTTTTGTGGGATTTTGAGCGTAACAGATACATTACACTTCATCCATGGAGTGAAACTAATACAGAGAGTCATTCTGTGAAACAAGGTACTAACAAAGAGATGGTTTACCTCCAATTCCCACCCCCCACCCTCCCTTACAGAGATATCATTGGAATAGGGTAAAATGGGTTTTGGTACGGGTGGCGCGGTGGTGCAGTGGTTAGCACTGTCGTCTCGCAGCTAGAAGCTTCCTCCTACCGTCCAAAGACATGCAGGCTAAGTTAATTGGTGTCTCCAAAATTGCACTTAGGTGTGGATGTGAGTGGTTGTTTGTCTCTGTGTGGCCCTGCGATGGACTGGCGACCTGTCCAGGGTGTACCCCGCCTTTTGCCCGATGTCAGCTGGGATTGGCTCCAGCCCCAAGCGACCCTGTATGCAAGATAAGCGGAATGGTGAGGGGTGAATGTGATGGCGGAGAGGGAGTCTAGATTAGCCAGAAAGGAGCAAGGGTGGGGAAGATCAGAACATGTGACTTAGATTGGCTGGACCTTGGTGACATTTGTCACAGTTTGGATCGATGTCAGGGTAGACACCGGCCTTGAGTTTGGCATTTCGCCGTCGCCATGTTGTTTTTTGGCAACCAGGCACTGGACGTGACCATATTTGAACGACACGGCAGCGCTAGCAAGCTTGGTTAGCTAGCTGCATCTGTAATTCACTTTGAAACAAAACATACTTACCAGAAAAATTTACTTCCAATTCCGAATAAGTTTTTTCAATGACGCCCCCGCCCCACAAAGCATCTACTATATGGTCCCCCTAAATGGGACCATAATTTACTAAATGAACATCGTGCTGTGTTGAAGAAGACTTGAAACAAAATATTGAGACCATAACCTCATTAGGAAAGTGTTTACTGAAGTAATAAATCAGCTGAGAAGTAGAAACATTTTACCATTATTTCTAATGGAACCAGACTTCGCCCCCTGCTGGCCGTTAGAGAGAGGGCAAGTTTAAGTTACTTCCGCATTGGCTTCACTCGTCAGAGCCGGAGGTTGCTGCTTGCTTGTTCCCCTACGACAGCCATGTTTTCTGAGTTTTCCTCATTTTGAATCTAAAATCTGAATCTGGTGGGAAACTCCATCTATCAGTTAAACTTGTCACTAAAAATGTAGAGATGGAAAAGTAAAGAGTACATATTAGGTAATGTGCTTCTTTTCAAGAGTGACTAACCTGCCTTAATTTGTATTTTTTGTTTCAATTAAATTGAATTGCAAGTTCACTCAAAGGAAAAAAAAATCATGTCAAATACCAACCAGTTTTGTTAAATTAGGTTTTCAGTTGGTGGGTTTGAATGCAGAGGAACAATCCTCTCTTTCCCCTTTCAGTCCATCTTGACCTTTCCTCGGGCTTTATTTCCACAAGGTACCGTGTCCAAGACTCTGACTTTTCTAATGATGAATGACAACTTCATTGTCTGAGTGTCAGCCGGAGATGTAACGGAGTAAAAAGGCCGACCCGTCATCGGGCACTTTCACCTCCACATCCTCTTAAATCTCGGCAGATTGGATGTAATCTTGTTGTTCCCTGTAATAATAATGGCATTGATTTTGCCCTCGGGGGTCAAGCGATGACCTCTAAACCGCCCTCTTTTGTTTGGTCCGCAAGGTTGAAAATCACATTACAAGCTCACCCCTTCGTCTGTTATTGGAACTGAACTGATCGGCTCCTGGAGGTCAGGAGGAGACGCGGAGGATACGAGTTCACTGAAAATCCTTGGGAAGTTTTTTCTCAGCATTAACCTGGTTTCTGGCTGCCGATGGTGGTCTATTTTTGGGGGGGAGAAGGGGCCGCTGCTTTATTTTGGATTCCTGGTGGCCCGGCTGCTCAGCCCGAGGTCTCCGATAACCCAATTTGAGTTGACTTTGCCCGTTCAGGGAGAGCCGTGGCCCGAGGCTACACACTGTTATAATTCAAGTAATACAATGAAACATAACCCTATCTACCCACACTGTCACACACACACGCATGTATGCACAGTTCATTTTTAAAAGGCTCTGCTGTGTGGTCCAGGATCAATAGAAGAGAGGAAGTTGAGTATTTCTGACCAAAGATTAAAAGGTTGATTTTTTATCGAGTATTGGACAAATGATGGAGGTTTATTCCAGTTTATTTATTCATTTAACTGTCAGACTACCTTTTTAAAACATTCCAGTAGGAGCTCTGAAGAAGGTTTAGTTTCATTTGAGTCTTTAGAAGAAAGAAATTGATATCGGTACCAGCAGAAATCTGCAACCAAAAAAATCCATATGAAGCTGATCCTCCAGGAAAAGAGCAATGGTTTACATACATCTAGTTAGAGTTAAAAGAAATTGGGAAAAGTGGATTTTGTTCTTGAAACAAGATGCCGAGCAGGTAATTTAAGTGTTTAAATATGAAATCACTGGAAAGGAATGTGTATATAGATGAGTTTCTGTGCAACATCATCACCGAGATGCACTCGCAAGCTCTGTCTTTGTAATGAGTTACTTTTTACTTATTACTCATTTAAAAAGTAACAATATTACTTTACTTATTACTTATTGTCTGAGTATTTCACAATCTGCTCAGTTACTGGGATTTTCATGCACAACCATTTCTAGGGTTTACAAAGAATGGTGTGAAAAGGGAAAAACATCCAGTATGCGGCAGTCCTGTGGGCGAAAATGCCTCGCTGATGCTAGAGGTCAGAGGAGAATGGGCCGACTGATTCAAGCTGATAGAAGAGCAACTTTGACTGAAATAACCACTCGTTACACCGAGGTCTGCAGCAAAGCATTTGTGAAGCCACAACACGCACAACCTTGAGGCGGATGGGCTACAACAGCAGAAGACCCCACCGGTACCACTCATCTCCACTACAAATAGGAAAAAGAGGCTACAATTTGCAAGAGCTCACCAAAATTGGACAGTTGAAGACTGGAAAAATGTTGCCTGGTCTGATGAGTCTCGATTTCTGTTGAGACATTCAGATGGTAGAGTCAGAATTTGGCGTAAACAGAATGAGAACATGGATCCATCATGCCTTGTTACCACTGTGCAGGCTGGTGGTGGTGGTGGTGTAATGGTGTGGGGGATGTTTTCTTGGCACACTTTAGGCCCCTTAGTGCCAATTGGGCATCGTTTAAATGCCACGGCCTACCTGAGCATTGTTTCTGACCATGTCCATCCCTTTATGGCCACCATGTACCCATCCTCTGATGGCTACTTCCAGCAGGATAATGCACCATGTCACAAAGCTCGAATCATTTCAAATTGGTTTCTTGAACATGACAATGAGTTCACTGTACTAAAATGGCCCCCACAGTCACCAGATCTCAACCCAATAGAGCATCTTTGGGATGTGGTGGAACGGGAGCTTCGTGCCCTGGATGTGCATCCCACAAATCTCCATCAACTGCAAGATGCTATCCATCAATATGGGCCAACATTTCTAAAGAATGCTTTCAGCACCTTGTTGAATCAATGCCACGTAGAATTAAGGCAGTTCTGAAGGCGAAAGGGGGTCAAACACAGTATTAGTATGGTGTTCCTAATAATCCTTTAGGTGAGTGTATATCTCATATGACAACAATTTCTTCCATGTTATGTTGTATTTGTGCTACTGTCACATGTTTCCAGATCTTAAAACACAATTAAAGCAAACAATTAAATGCTGCTTCCGAGGCTTTTCCACCCTGATGGGACTGAAAATCTGCCATGAACATTGAATACAGCCATTTTCTGACATGAATATAAACTCTTATCAGAGGTTATATACAATTTAAGATATGATTCTCGAGAAGTTAACTATTAACTATTTGAATTACTGATAATTTAATTAATCAATAAGTCTATAAAGTGAAAAATCACAAGTTCCCAGAGTCCAATGAAGCGTCTTGAAATAGATGTCCAAAACCCAAAGATATCCAATTTCCAGTGATATTTAACAGAAGAAAAGCAGCACATACTCATATTGGAGAAGCTGCGACTGGATAATGGTAAACATTTCACTTTTACTTTAATTGTTGGCTGTTAAAAAGGAAGAAACCCCTGGAAATTAATTAACATAAAACACAGTGTACAGTAAATAATCAAGTCATTGTTCCAGGTAACATCATACTGTTTGCGTAGTCTGACCCCAATTATTCAGGCAGGGTGGCATCTTACAGAAAACAGGGTGACCTATATTTAAAGGTTGTAAGAGTTGCAGTCAGGTCCACGTGCACCATACTGTAACACAAAATCCATCATAGTGATGATTCATCAGTGATATTGATGAGTGACTATGTGGTGAATCTTTCCTTTCAACTCACTCACATGTTCTAGCTGCCTCTTAGAAATTACATTTACATACGGCTAATTTGTCTTCCCAGTCATGTTGTGCCAACAAACATAATTGCTTCCTGTAATATGTTAACAAGCAACATAATCCGGTCCTCATTACACTTCCTTTAACACATGCTTAATGTTGCTAATTAGTTGTTTCTAGGCGACGTGGTTGGATGGAGAGTCCTTTAAAGTATGAGGAATGAAAAATTTGAACATCTACAGTTTCACAGAGCAACCCACCTCCGCTGATGCGGGCCGCGTCATCCGGCTGAAAGTAGAGATGCACCGATGCGATCCACCAGATCTGTGTTAGAGCCAGCAGTTTCTTCATTATAAAATTCTGTGTACAGCTGAAAGCTGCGCAATAAGTTTGGAAGTTTTTACAATATGCTGTTTCCAAGGTCAAGAATGAACTTTGAAGCTCTGCATATAATTTATTTTATCAGTCCCAATATGGAAAACTATGATACAGGCAGTTTATCATGTTCACACTGTTCAGCATGTAATAATTGATTTCCATGCATGTCCCAGTCAATATTGATTAATATCTTGATTAATGGCCTCCCGGCCCTGGGGGCCAGGTTCAGTGTGTCTGTTTCTATGTGGTACGTGTGCGAGAGCAGTTCGGGGGGATTTGGGCTGCAGTGTGCTGGGAACTTAATGCTTTATTGAAGGGCTGAGATGTGCTTGCTCAGAGCAATAAGCCATTGTTTGACTTGGCACGGCTCGGGGCACCCCAGGGTCTGTGCCATGAAAGGCTTTCTGTTAGATGCCCGAGTGCTTATTGTTGAAAAAATTGTCCCCCAAAAAAATTAGCATAGAAGAATCCAAAATGCATAATGTTCTGCAAATGACAGCTGCTTAGCTGAAACAAAGGCAGCAAAATGGCTTTTGGTTGCGCTGCACTTGTTATGGTAATGAACCCCCCTGCCTGCCTTTATAGGCAGCGCCATACAAATCATGGATTCTATTTTTCATTGTTGTCCCTCACTTTCTTTATCATGGACCTGAAAGTAGCCCTGTGCTCCAGTCTGTGTAATTCATCCTTTCTCATAAAAAAGCTATTTCAGACATTTTAGACTCTTATCATGTGATTCAATGGACCCAGACTCCTTTAACTTTACACCAACATGGCAAAGAAAAAGGTTTGATTCAAACTAAATTATTAGAAGCACATATACCAGTTCTAAACTCGCAACAATAATCAGAGAAAAACTATGATGAAGAATTCAAACTATGATGAAGAATTAACTATTAAAATAAACCCAAACAACAGAACTTGTTCCCATTTAAGAGAACTCACAAGTTCTACAAACAAACTTAGAAAACAGCCTCATGATGATCAAAACGTTTGACGTAGAGTGTCATATATAAACTTGACTTCCTGAGAAAGAGGGTATGCCTCTGAGAAAAGGTCCCAGCTCCTCTCTCACCCGGCTCTGCCGCTGGTATTTAGTATGCTAATATATTCTCTCTGCTAATTCAGTCCCTGGGCTGAGAAACAAAAAAAGTGAGCAGTGAAAAGGATTGGGTTTCAGCGGCGCTGCGCGGAGCCTAATGAGCAGCAGATTAATCATGGGACACGTGGAGCGGAGCCGGCGTCAGGACGGAAACATTCTGCACAAACTGTATCACGCTGCCTCTCGCTCGCAGTTCAAACATGTTACTTCTTCTGGGAGAAAGTGTGACGTGGCCGTTTAGCCGCACATTACAAATGTGATGACTTATTGGTTGCCTTTTATGGGTAAATGCAGAGAATAGCACTGTATGTGTATAGGCAAATAACATAATGACCAACATGTCTGCAAAAATTAATCCACACTGTAGATTAAATACATTTTTCCGCTCATTAAGGGGCACAACGTTGAGCGCAGTATCTGAGGAGCGAAGTTCGAGAACACCTACTGTTTACTGCAGAAACTGTTGCTTGTTGCGGAGCAGTTTCTGCAGAAACAGTAGGTGTTCTCGACCGCATCCTGCACAAAGTCGTTCACAAAAATGAATCAGATTTTGTCAAAACAACCTCAAGACTCCTCTAGAGCTCAGCAGGATATGTGCAGGGATAGGATTAGCTTCCAAGGTTAACAAATCTGATAAAGTCCTCTTACTAAATATGCATCTCTCTGAGAATCTTTGGCCAGTTAGGACTTATTTCCAACTTGAAAAAATAGAGGCCCATGTCTCCAAAGGACAGCTTTTAAGCTGGAAAAATGAACAGATGGTCAGGGTTGAAGAGGCCAACAAGACGTTAAATAAAGAAATCCTCAAATCAAACCAACAGGTGATGGACGGTTAACATGAGCTATCTACAAAGAGGCAGGTCCCAGGATGAAATGTAGCTGCAGGTCAGGTCAAGTACACTGCAAAAATCTCCACATGATCATGATATGGTCCTAAAAAGGTTATTTTCTTTGCACATCCTACTGTTAAAACACAATACATCAAATTCACTCTGGACTTTATGCCACTTGAAGCCATTTCAGTTATGAACAAATAATGGGGCTCATCTCTTTCCTGCTTGTTCAAAAACAATATGACAGCTTCAGTTGTTTCAGCTACTACCCGAAAACAACATATGTTTACTTTCAAGTTACGAAACCCTCTGAAGGCCGAAGTAATTATGAGTTCTGTCTGTCAGGAGCAAAAGAGGAAACTGTGGGACATAGACGACCAGTTCCTCAACCTTAAACAAGTTGTTGTTGCTCTGTCCCTTACCTTAACCGAGTCATTTTGGGCCTAAACCTCACCTGACTTTAACCATAACATCTAACATGACTTCTGTGTGTGTTGCTCCGTAGAGCGTGTCCTCATTAACATGTTTGCATGAGCAGCAGCAGGTTTTAGTTCTTACCAGCCTTTCTCTCTTAACTCATGCTGTAAGTGTTTAAAGTTCACTTCTCTTGTCCTGGATAGTAACACTCAGGTTGTGAAAACAGGTCTTAAATGTCTTCTGTGACTCTGGACGAGAAAACAACCCTGATTACGTCACAGTGATGTCATCTAGTGGCATTATGGGAAATGTAGGACCCTGTTTCTTTTGGTCCAACACCAGGGATTAATGGTCTCGGCCTCGGTTGCTCGTATGTTCACCATTCCAAAAATCTGTATCTTGGGCATCCTGACACAATTTGGAAGTGTAAAATAAAATCTCTGGAGTGCTCCTTTAAAAGCAGATAAAATAAGTCAGAGCTGGGAGAATATTTCAGCCTGTTTTTAAATCCACTCGTTAAGATTTATTAGAAATGACGAATGAATGTTTAGGGGAGAAAACTTGCCAACGTGGCTGGTAAAGGACCAAATTTGCACTCAGCAGCATTCAGCGGTTGACTGGTGGTGATTTCCCACCCTCCTTGGGTTTGCTATAAATTGTAACTAGGCTTGGAAAAGGTTTGAGAGCCACTGTGAAGTCGGGCGCTCAAAACACCCTTCCAGTTGATAGTTTAACTCGAGATTCCCTGACTTCAGATTTAAAGGAGATTTCAGTGAAAACACGGATGGCTCAGTTTCTGCCACGTTCACAATGTGTCTTTATGCCATTTAGGCCTGTTGCTCAGCACTGAAAGAGATGGGCAGCGCTCGTTCTTTGAAAATTAAGCTGCCGTAGCACGCCCATCGGCCCATTGTCCGCCGAGCAGCGAGCCAGGCGCTTGGTATTCCCGGCACAGAGTAGCTCTAAACTTTGGCCTTCGCTGTGTGCATTAGGAACCCGGCCCACTGCCATTCCAATTCTCTCCCTCGCCTTTCCAACTCAATCTCGCACCGTGCCCTCCTCGCCCACCCCTCCTTCCAAAAAAAAAAAAAAACATTAGCCTTATTTACCGGCTATCAACCCGGAGGACATCTTGTTCTAGTTATTCTGATATATGGGAACGTTGCAGCATCCTGAAACATCTCAACTACTGTACACGTGACCTAGAGCAACATGAAAACCACTCACCCAGAGGTAACTCTGCTGCTGGTGCACTGCGAACCCTAAACCTGCAAACTTGATCGTATTCCCTTTGTGTCACAGAGGGGGGAAAAAGCCATTTGTATTTTTGTTTAGTTGCTCACAATCATTAAAGACAGCAGAGAGACGTCTCACCTGTTTTCTCATGAAAAGTTTCCTTTCATATCAGCAGTGCAGCTGGTTTTCGTCCCCGCTCTCAGGCTTGATTAGAAGGCTACAGAGGAGAGGCCCGCTCCTACAATGTGATTGGGAGGGTCACCTCTGATGGTGATTTATTCCCCAACAAGACTTCCAGTCCAAAGAGTTTGTACTTAAGGTCTAGGAAGCACCTCAGCCTCGTGTTGGTGTTTTTTATAAGGCAAGACAGTCTCTTTGTGTTTGCAGGTTTTTGTGTTTCAAAAGAAACTTCTGATCAGAGAGACGAAAAACACATTTAAATTCCTTTAAACAAATAAAGGATTTGGTTTCAAACTGCGACAGGTCAAGTCTGGACAGAATAGTTCACTAACATTTTAAATTATATTTAACATCCTGTCAAACATGGCTTAGAGCTGGATCGCCTCTAACAGTTACTTAAAGGTCACGGGTCAAGTTTTGGGATCAAAAATGTTGCTTCCTAAAACATATCGCTTTTCACGTTTTTAGTCTCATTTCAGTTTCAAAATCACATGTTGATTCTGTCCTGAAAAACACAAGTATTTTACTCTGATTCAGATTTGATTTACTCTAGATCACACATCGTGGTGTGGAGAACAAAACAAACCGCAGGAAGCAGGACATTCCTGAGAGAAGATGATAGTTTACAGAAGATTCTTGGTTTATCTGTCTGCAATACTAATATAACTTTAAACATAGACGGTATTTTGGCAGGTACTTCTTTTTGCTCTCAACAATGCTTGTGTTTTTACTGATTCAAACTGATTACCCGTAACAGAACATACAGACTTATTTTTGCAAGGAGGGGAAAGAAGTAGTCAATTAGTCAATCAATAGAAAATGAATCAGCAGTATTTTGATAATTGATCAATAACATGAGTCCTGTATCAAGAAACTAAAAAACTGTCGTACATTCTGGTTCCCATATAGACACGTGGTCAGGACCCATCGGTGTCAGTTTGTAACGCACCGGGGATCCCAATAGCGTCATAGTTCCACGCCGTGGGGGAAGCCCTGTAGCGTCCGTTTGTGCCTGTAAAGGTAGGTAGGTGATATTCAACAGAAAAGAGGTGGTTGGGGTGGGTGGAGGGTCAGAAACTGGACTTTCAACCAGGAGAGCGGTGTTTGTTCCCCGTGTAAAACAAAAAGTCAACATTAAATATTTTCATTTCAGTTGCATGTTCTCCCCGTGTCTGCGTGGGTTCTCTCCGGGTGCTTCCTCCCACTGTCCAAAGACATGCGGACTAGGTTGATCGGTGACCCTAAATTGTCCTTAGGTGTGAGTGTGACCGGTTGTTGTCTATGTGTGGCCCTGCGATGGACTGGCGACCTGTCCAGGGTGAACCCCCCGTCAGCTGGGATTGGCTCCAGCGACCCTGTACGCAGCTAGCACTAGCTAGCTAGTACTTCCGGTCTGTACGAGATGCCCCAGAGATGCTTTGAGGGTACCTTTGGGGTCAGATAACTACGTTTTGTCACTTTTTCTGAAAGCGTGTTACAGATTAATAACTTACCACTCTGGAGCGACTTGCTCCAGTCTGGGTTGCAAAGCTGGTTCTGGTTGTTCTGCCTCGGGGTCGAACATGTACGGCTGAAACAGTGGTGGTTCCGGATCAAACTACGTTGCTTGTCAGGACCCGCCCTACGCTGCTTCTGATTGGCTAGTAGTCCTTAACTAGGTACTGCGCATGTGCAGCTCTTCTAATAGAAGTGAGATGCTTCACTCAGTAGCTAAAACAGAGCGTTCAACACACGGGGTGAAAAGAAAGTGCACTCAACAAAACTCATGTTCTCTCCAAAGAGAACGTATTCTTAAGATCTGCTCACGATCTGATTTAAGATCATTTTCTTCACCATCAAAATGAGGATAGATGATGAAAATGAAGCAGATAAACGTCATTCTGAATAATGACACAAGCAAGAGGCTATGGTCGATCGCTCGTCAGCTGCTAAAATAACATCATCAGCGTTACAAAGTACCTGCTGTTCAGATGAAGACATTCACGAAGACGCCCAGACTTGACAAGGCTCCTGTGTGTCAGGGAGCCTTCAGTCAGTCATGTGGACTCTACAGACTTGACGGATGCAAGTCTCCACACGTTGGCATGCTGACAACTTTTGTGTGAAGAAAAGTTAAACGTGGAACCGTGATGAAAACTCGGGTTAAAGAGGACAAAGTCACTACATGTCCAGGCGTTCATTTTCAAAGAAATTCTGGATTTATTGAATGAAATGAAAGTAGGGGGAAATAGTTCATGTTTGCTGCTCCCTTTTAGTCGTTTTTGCCCTGCAGGAACTGAACAGCATGAAACCTGGAGCTTTACATAACCTGAACTTGAACCTTTTGAGGTTTTGGTACAAAGTTCATCCTCGTGTTTCCGCTGTATTTTAGAAACCAGCAGGTTTCCCATATATAGCATTTAAAAGGAAAACTGACTAGTCTGCTAGCGACCATAAATACGACTATACTGTCATATTTATGGTCTGTTTGGTACTCAATTTAAGTAAGTGGTTGTTGATTATACAATGTAAATCAAAAGCAAGAGGGATAAGAGAAGAATCTGGAGATGAGTGGAGATGATAGGGAAGAGTCTGGTCTGTGTATTTTATTTCTATCAGTCTCAGTCAGGACTGCAGAAGCATAACAGCTGTCAGGAGGGAACCTGGCCCGTAATATCCGACCTCCAGTTAATCGTCCAACAGCTCGAATATTAGCCGTGTTTCCATCCAAGTTTATGCGCATTAGAAAAGTATCGCATTAGAAAAGGTTGATGGAAAAACATCCTTAATTTCACAAAAGGTTTTTACGCTCGCTTGAGGTGGTTTTGGCCTTTGTGGCCATCAGGTTCATGTGACTGGTTTGTTTCTGGTTTGGAACCCATACGTCTTATTTATTACAGCCATGTGTAACGTCAGCTACCGAAATAACTACGCTTGCCGGAGGCTGGTTTATTCGCTTCAAACCAGCTGATGGAAACGCACTTATTTCAAATTTACTTTCCTTTCTTTTTAGCGACATTTCAAAAGTCCGCTTAAAATTCGCATGACAATTAGATAGAAACATGGCTATTAATCATGTGTGTAAATTCGTCCTGATTGTAAAATTAGTCTCGGGCAAATCTATTCAGGGTTAAAACCCGGCTGAATCAGAGTTTTAGCTCCCTGAGGCACTTTCCTGGATAAAATACGTTACCATTATTGTAATATGAACAGCACAAAGTTTCCAAATTTCTCTCTTAAGAGAGGTCTGGTACTCATCCAGCCCCCCCCCCCCCCCCCCCTTTTATTCAAACCCTGAATTACTTGCTGGCTGAAATACTCGAGGAATAATCACAGTATTTGTTTTTCTTGTGAGAGATGCTGATGCAGAGATGAATCCTCCGCCCCGTCCCACTCCCACAGTCGTTCACCCGGGGGACACGTCGCTCTGATGGACAGCCTGCGAGTGATGGACAGAGCCCGAGGCGGAGACACTGCCTCAGTGTGTTCAGACCACAGCCGCTCTGTTCAGACCCCACAGGGGGCCATAGGGGCCCCCAGAGCCCCGCAACAAATCTCCCAATTGTATTCCCTAACGCTCACCAGAAACATGCCACATGATCCTTATCAGGCTGCCTTTAAAGTAAATATACAGCCCGGCCATATATTACCATGAATTATGTCAGCGTATTAGGCCGTGATGGTGATTGCAGCTAAATGGTTTATCCATCAAAACGCTCACCGTGTGTGTTTACATGTGTGCGTTGGAGGAAAAGAGTTAAAGAGCCGTCGTCATTGCCAATATTTGTTCAAGTTGCCTCAAATGAGATCTTGCGGTCCGCAGTGATGTCATTCATTGAGCAGCGTTTCACATTCAGCAATGAATTGGACCAGAAAGCAGTAAGCTCCCTTAATAGCTGCCTTCTTGAATCGTTGCCATCTCTCCTGGAGAATGCTGCGAGTGTGTGTGTGAGGCTTTCTTTATTTTCACACATGTTAGCACGTGCTATTACCAGGTCAATCAGTAATGTAAAATGCCCCGAATCAGGAGAGGTTAAATCACTTCACTGGATGTTGGCTCGGCCTGTTTTTGGCGATGATTCGTTATGCAAATGCATCGATGGAGAGCCGCTTGTTGTGGTTTCACTATGTCACTGTATGGGAACCATACAGAAGAACCACATCATTATGCATATTCAGCTTTTGTTCTAAACCAGGCTCGTATCCATAATTTGCTAGTAATCATAAAGCCATAAAACTGTCATGTCTTCATCTGCGCTGTCTGCACTATTTAAAGCAGTGTGTCAGAGAAAAATGCTTCACTTCAGCCTCTGAAACCGCAGTGGAAAGTATCTAAGGACTTAAGTGTTTTCATTTTATACTACTTTATACTTGTACTTCACTACATTTATCTAACAGCTGTAATAAATAAAATATATTCCACTGTTAGAGCTTAAGCTGCCCAACTACAAGAGAAATTATGGAGCAGATTGAGTCAAAAATGGACTTTTAAACTTTTAAAGTCAACTTAGATGAGAAGTTGTTAAAGTGCTCAACTCTGTAACAACTGGGACAAGTCCATCTGCAGATAAAGCTCAGGATGATGTGATCAAAAGCTCCCGGACTGCTACTAAATGGACCTTGTGGTGAGACTGTTTTCTTAACTGCTGTTTCCAAGGGACAGAATGATTGGCTGCACAGCATGAGGTTGGGATAGGCCACCAACCAAAAAGTCAGTAAAGAAGAAGAAGCTGTGTGTATTTTGAATGCAGGACAAAATGTTGGTATAACTTTTTAAAATATCTGAATATTTCCTCCATTGCCGCTGAAATGATTCCAACCAAAACCACAGTAACTTCCTAGATTTGAGCCAATAGAGCTGTCAGATTACACTAAAATGTACACATATCCTTGACCTGTTTTATTATTAGATTATTATAACATGTGAGCACTGTTTACTTTATTAAACTCAGCCACGAGCCGAGCAGCCAGTCAGTCAGCCAGCAGCCCTCTGAACATCATCGCTCTTGTGATTCCTGGAAAAACAACCGTGCTCATAAATCTTTCAGCTCTTGTTCTTACAGTTCAGAGCTCTGTGGCGAGCCATTCAGCAGATAATCTTCTAAGTGTGTGGTTATAAGGAAAATAATTCAACACCAAATCCATGCTAAGACGATAATGGTGTTTTGTACCTCTGCACAAATTCATCTAAGCCTCTTAATTATATGAGTTGTACAATCTTTTGGCGAGCGCCTTCTTAACTGATGAAGTCACTCATACCAGGAGATTAGCCAACTGGGAGGCCTTGGCCTCAAATATACCAGGGTGGCTTGTTGCTGACCCATGATGTGAGGTTGGTGAGGCGGGCTGAGATGCCCTCACTTGCACGTGGACTGCAGTCATTGTGTTGTTAATGAAAAGAAAGAAAAACCAACAGACGCTGATCCAAACCAGGTGTCGGACAGAAAGTACAGTCTGCCCACCGAAAGCCGCTTCTTCCAATGTTAATGAGTTTATCACAGCCGGGTTTCATGAAATGAGCGTACTGATCATTAAAAATGCAAAAAGTACACTTTGTGCATGAAACAGCAGCAGAGTTATGTTCCCCAGTTTGACAGCTTGACATGAAGGAGGACTGACGAGAAACAAACACTGGAAGGCTCAGTGAGAGGAAGGCAGTCAGTGGGCCAAAAGGTTCACCTTCAACTCTTGTGTGCTGGGTTCAAAGTCAGGGGTCATTAAGTACGTGTACATGTACTTAATGTACAGCTATTATGATCACACATGAAGTATCCTGAATGTTTAGAACATCCAGTAATTACCTTTAGTTTTTGTTGATTGACGCTGAGAGCCCAAGGCAGCTCCTTTAGTGAGGTAGAAAGTAAGGGTGTGGCGGTCCGGCTCCCGTCTCAGATCTAACACTAACATTTGCTTTACCTCCCCCTAACCGTGGCCTCATTCTTTCCCTAACTTTACCACAGTGTTTTAGTTGCTTAACCTTAACCTGACATCTTATCCACACCGGAGCTGCTATTCACAGAAATTGTGGAAAAAGTCGATTCCTCAGCACGAGTCATGTCAGTTAGTTAAAAAAAACACAATATTTATATTACAACAGTAACTTCTGTAAAACGGATGTGAAACAGAACAAGGGGAGCGTGTTGCTCTCCGGACGCAGCACATATTGGCCAAATGGCTTCCTGTCTCTGGCTAAATCTCCACTTGTCCAAACCCTGGAGGAGTGTATTAATCTAATAATGTATTACTTTAATGTTAGTGTAATATTAATATATTTATAGGTTGCACAGTATTTGGATAGTCTGCCTACATATAGTATTTGTAACATTACAACAGCTTCTCAACGGTTTCACAAATGAAACTGTTTTCTGATATTACTCTACTGTGGTTTGGGTTTGATTAGTGCTAATTTTACACAATAGTTTACTATATATGTTATAAAACAAAACAGCGGTTTAATGTCAGTGTGTTGTTTTCATTCATTAAGTTAAAAAAAAAAAAAACGCTCTACATGCTGGGCAGTTTCTAATTTGTGAATGCTAAGTAATGACCATTCATGCAGAACAACAATAACAATGAGCTGAAGAAAAATAAAGTTCCACCCCATCCAGGCACAAAAAGTGACACTGGCGAGGAACTTTATGAAAAGATGAACATGTCTGAACAAAAAGCATCATTTCTTTTCCCTGGTGTGTCTCCGCTGACAGATATTAGCAGGCTGGCGAGAAGAGGAACAGGTGAGCGCCACGTAGTGCCCCCTGGGTAATGCAGTTTTATTTTGAGCTATACGAACTGTCCAGAGGACCTGATGTGGAGAGGGCAGAAAGGAGAACCAGCAGTTTTGTGCGAAGTGCAAGAAAAAGTCCTGGTTCGCCAAAGAGTAAAATGTACAAGTGTGGTGTCAGGTGTCAGGCACTGGTTGCTCCCATCTATCTTCTTTTACTGCTGATCAGCTGATGAAGCCATAATTATGTAGAGCTGCAAATGTTATGGTCCGTGCCCATCTTCACCTGATGAGGTAAATCCTGTAATCAAAGACACGTCTGTCGCAGTCTTTATGTTGCTTTTGTAAATCTCAAGTCTACCGCTGTAATGAGCATTAACCTTTGAAGTCACGAGGGCTGAGATTCAACAGCATTTTACTAAACCCTGTAAATCATTTATCGCATCTTGTTAGCTTCCAGCCGGAAATTATAAATAACTTACATTTTCTGTGCTATTTAGTTAAATGACTACCTGCATGTTAACTTTGCTAGTAAAACCCCCCCCCAGAGAAATAAAAGAGTATTTCAATAAGAGATTTATTAGACTGGGTAATTAATGAATCCAGGCGTTTTAATGACCCTGACGCCCACACAGTACAAGTCAACCTCTTCATTCCAACCCCGCCCACCATGAGCACGGAGCTAATTAGCGCTGATCAGGATCCCTTTAACCATCAGGTGCTGGAACCAAATTCCATCAGTCCTCCCGTCCGGAGCGGCAGCCTGCGAGCCGCGAAACCTCAGGGCGACAACAACAGCTCAGTGTGCACCGACCCCCGCCTCCCCTTCCTGCAACGCCAATTCATCAGGCTGGGCATGACACAAGAATTGCAGCCCCCTTAATGTCAAGGCAATCAGAGACTCAATCAGAGCTGCAGAGCACAGTGGGAACCACACTCCCAACACATGTGCACAGAAGTACCCTGAGGGCCCCAAATCTGCAGAACTAATGAGAGAGAATATATGTGCCCCACAAGTATGTGCTCTAGAGAGACTCGGCGGCAGCACAGGGACCCAGCACCCTTAGAGAAAAAGAGAAAAAAAGTAAATCAGGCAAAACGGCGCTCCTGTAACGAAGCTTTAACCCTTTATTTAGAGAGCTTAGCCTTGAAACAAGACCAAACCTGCCTGGACACAACCTTTGAATCCTGGAGGAGGAGGGAGGAGAAAAAAACACAGCAATATCTGCCAAGGGCACACGGTTAATTCTCCACGGGAACATTGTAGGTGCCTCGCTCAAACAAGAGCTCTTAAATAATATTGATGTAAGCCTGGAGAGACACGTGGCCTGATTTAGATAATAGATGTGGTTTTTTTCTTCGTTTTTTTTTTTTTTAGTTTCCTTTAAATTACTGTCAATTATTCAAAAGAAACATTTCAAGTGAGAACAATGCCTAATTGGGAGTTACCAAGAAAAGCAAACTGTCCCCCATTGTGCTTTTTGCAACTTGCTCTGTCCTACTTTTCTCGGGCCCTGGGTGCAACAATGAAACTGTCACCAAAAAGAAAAAAGAAAGAAAGAGACAAAAAGCTGCTCTGTGTGGTAAATCTGAGAAGAAATATAGATATAAATTACAATTGCTGCTTAGTTGTTTGCACCTTAACACAAGGTGGTCCCGGTTAAATAATGCCCCTGTGTACAGTATGCTTTCTTAAACAAGTCATCAGCCCCATTCTTGATGCTCTAATGCTTTTGGTATGCCTCTCTCTGACCTAGAAACAGGGATAAGCATCAGGCTTAATCAGGCAACAAAAATGGCAGCTTGCTCACTGTACACTTATGAATGAGGCTCTCGTTGTAAGAGGTGCTGATCATCGCGAAGGGGTTCTTTCTTAACCATTAGATTAGACCCGTCTCATGAATAGTCATTAGGCCTGCACGTCATTCTCATGAACCCTCGGCGGTATGAATATTCTAATGAGGCCGGGCCAGTTTTTATTCCACGGCAAGCTTCTTCTTGTCCTCATGAATATTGATGACGGGAGGCAACGGCGGCGCACCGCGCGGGTCAGTTGGACGCAGTGATCCAGCAGCAGCTCCGGCTTAACCAACCATCTGGAGCATTTAGGCAGCACAATGTGCCACACCCCTGTTAGCTCCCCCCAAAAATAAAGTACAAGATGAATTACATCATTGCTGACCACCATTTTTAAAAAGATCGGATCGCTCAATTTCTCCTCAATGGAAATCCTCAAAAGAAAGTTGATCAGCTGGTCAGACCACCACCTCCTGTGGTTTATCACAGTCTTTTCTTAAAGACTCCTAAACTGAGGTTTGGGGCCCAGTTTGCTTCTCCACATAATGACATGAGGCCCAGGTCGATTTACATATATGTCAGCAAATGCGCAGCAGCAGCAGCAGAGACTGAGATTCGTTTTCATTCTTAATAAAACTTAAATGGAATAAATGTTCTGTCCTATTCTCAGTTTGAAGAACAGAAGCTTTTAATCTTTAATGAAGAAGCACCAAATGTTGATGAAGATTGGCGTGCAGATGATTATGAGCTATAATTGGTTCTTACAAAGTAAAAAATAATAAAAACCTTTGATGAGAGCAACGTATGAGAATCTTGTTAAACCAAAAAGGGATCCTTTCCATAATTTTGTCAGACACTTGTGATAACAATCTGAGCCTGTCAGTGCCGCCAGCTCGCTCACTCAATACTGGACCAATTTCAAAAAATGTTCTCACAAAAACATGATAAAATCCATCTCTAAAATGTTAAAGCATTTTTCTGTTCACTCATTTGTCAGAATCAGAGTTACAAGACTCTGTCTGCACGTGCTGTCTTGACTAATCAGGGAGTTGTTGTTGTGATTCGGAAACTGTGGCTTTTTCAGAAGGGGAAACGTTTAGACTGGGACTCATCTCTGCACTTATCATACCTGAGCTGCGTCCACAAGTGTTTCGGGGTGGGACGTCTGCAGCGGTGCAGCGGCCGGCGTCCTAAAGACCTGAGACGCTTCGGGTGAAGTGAAATGCCTAAAGTGTGAGTCAGGAGGCAGCTGAACAACAACAAGCCGAGGAGGAAACAAGCCAGACTCCGATCACCCGCTGCTTCTGGAAAGAAGCCAAGCATCTTTAGAGTCCCAATTAACACCTGAATCCTTATAAACTATCCAGTGAATAAGTTTTCCTGATAAACAAGGATCAGTGCACTGAGCCAAACTGTGCCACCAAACTGCAACCATTTTTTGGTAAATTTCTCTGATTTAAAATACTTTTCATGCTAATTTATTTCACTTGTTTTAAATTTTGTTACTGCTACATTTAGTTTTTTGGTTGAAATGACCCTAACAGCTGAAATATTTTAGATGTTCTCCAACATTAACTTTCTTTAAAAGCAAAAAACATCACCTTTTGTCCAAAGATGATTTGATTTGTTTTTTTGTGGTTGTGTTTTTCCATTGTACTTGATGGTTTTAGTTTTTAGTAATGGCACTATGTTTGCATCTTTGAGCACTTTCTGTGAGCACACTGTCTCTCCCTGAGAATGAAATGTGCTATATAAATTAAGTTTTGCTTACTTAAAACTGTGTAGTATCGAACAGAAAGTACTTAAGGTAAGTCAAAATCTTAGATACTAGCATTTTGAAATGTTAAAACTATGAGATGTTAAATAAAACTCAAAAGATTTTGACTTACTATGTCAGAAGTTCAAAATCATAAGATACTTAGTCGGCATTTTGAAATGGGGACTCAAAAGTATAGAAAGTCAAAATTTTAAAATACTAATTTAAAATCATGTAATATTATGTCAAAATTAGGATTTTATGTAAAAACTATGAAATCAATGAATAAATCATGAAATATTAGTACATTTATGACATACAATTGAAAAAGATTTGCCATCCCACTATCTTGACATTATATTTTTATAAATGTGACCTACTACTAAATCAAAAAGTCTACTTTCATTTTCATCATGTCTAACTTTTCATCTAGTTTTTTAATGCCCTGGCAGAAATGGGCTTCCATAATCCAGGGTTACAGTAGCAGTAAAAAGGATTACTCCTTTACTTTTGTTTTGTTATTTCTGATTGTACGATCCATTAGTTAATTTAACTGGGAACAGCATGTCATAAAAAGATTAGTTCATCTAAAATCCCTCTAAAAACCATTTAAACTGCAGAGAAACCAGCATGTAAAACTGTTCCTGACTCTCATTTTTTGTGAGTTTGAGTTATGAATCATCTTATAAAACAGTGGTCTTTCCCCCCCAGAGGGCATCCAGTATCGGAGGTGAGGTGGTGAACGTATCAGAGAAACCACAGAAGGCTGACAAGGCGAGGATGAAGCTGCGGCTGCGGCTGCGGCTGCTGATGCCTCGGGTTAAAGAAAACCCGGAGATGTAACATGCATATTTTGATAAGTGCAGTGGAACATTCCACTCATTCTGCACCATAAATACATGAGAACGAGCGGCGACGCCCCTCAGAACGAGATCCCTCTTCTTCTCCCTGCAGCTGCTGCTACCACTGCGTCTCATTCAGTGGTCGGGCTCCTGTCACGTTTTCGCCGTCTCATGCTCACATCACCACATAATAGGCCTCGCTTGAGAACGTTTCCACTTGTCTGAAATGTTCAAGGGCACTTAGATGTGTTTATGTTTATCTTTTAGCGTCTTTGCAGACACAGAAAAATGCTAGATCACCCACATTACAAGCAACCAGCGGTGGAAAAAGTACCCAAATACTTGACTTAGATTTAGCAGCACTGCAGTGGAAAAATACTCCATTACAACCCAAAGTCCTGCAATTGTAAACAATTGTTTTCTCTCCAGCTTCAGGTATTTTCAAACAGTCAGTTGAAGAAGAATTGACAAAAGTGAGGAATGATGAAGGAAAAGAAATAAACAACGGAAGATGAGGATATAACATCATGTTTTGCAAGTAACTAACTCAACATAAATGTAGCCGAGTGCAAAGTACCAGCAGCTCTGTGACGCTGCACTAAGCTAAATGCTAACATCAGTATACTAATATGCTCACAATGTTAACGCGCTGATGTTTAGCAGGTAAAATGACAACGACAGTGACATATGACATACCAGTACAGCTGATGTTGCACAAGTCAGAGGATCACCAAAGTTATTACAGTTCATCTTGAGGGGACACATATTTTCACTCCCAACTCGCCACATATGGACGCTTGGGTTCAAGACTCTGTGTCACTTTTTAACGCCCTGAGTATTCATTAACGACATTTAGGGCTCCGCACTCTAGTTATCGATCATAAATATGCGACGTCCGGTTAAACTTTCCAAATAAAACTAGCAGGTAACGTTGTGAAACGGCGCAATTACATTGAGACAACTAAACTACCTGGTTAGAGTTAGGAAAAGGTCATGGTTTGGCTTAAAATAGCAATGTTATATATGTCAAAGTCTGGGTTCTGGCCCAACCCGTCCACCGCTACCACCTCCAGAATACACCCGTGTTAATGTAACAGTCCTTGTTAAACACATATATTTTGTGATGTGCTGACTCTATTATCTCTGTTACCCTGTGGCACATTCCACCAACTGCTACTGTAACTATGACTGCAAACACACCAGAGTTGAGTTTCCCCGAAACAGGAGACATTTTTCACCACCTGAGGTAAAATTAGAGTGAGTTAATGAGAGATAGTAAGGGACTTCAAGGCCTCAGTTGAAAAAGTAATAATATTTTAAAAAGGATGAACTTCAGGCAATGTTGTTTTCATTCCCAAAGGGACATGAAGCATTTGGGGAAATTAAGTGTAACTGATTTTTCCACATCTTGAGTTCAACTCAAACGCATTTAAATGACTTTTTGATATCATCTACCTGTGGCCATGAAATTCCACAGTTTCCTCAGAGAGCGACTTCCCTTTGACTTTCCTCAGATGGAAAATCCCATTGATATTCACAATATTCAGTGGACGCGGAGGCAACACGCAGACTGCAGGCATGTCACTTTAATTGACTGTAACGTGACTGCGTTGGTGTGTCCCAGAGCCAAAGGTTTTTCCATAAGCATGCTTAGGCAGATAATCGTGAGTTCACTAAACTTCACACAAAATTTACGTCTACACCACGTCCAAATTTACGTGCAATATATTTGCACAGAAGGAAGCAGGTAGTAAATCCTCAGGCTGCTGTTGCTTTGTGCTAACCAAAGACACGATAGAGAAAATGTTCAGAGCGGTTTCCTCTGAAATATTACTGTCAGAAATGTTCCTCCGGCAACCTCACTCACATCTTGTTTAGTGGATTATTGGAGCACCACAGGCTGCAACAGGATTTAGTGGCCATGTAAACAAACACACTGCCAGTCGGTCAAACTTACACTCCTCCCGTCACCTCGCCAACTTTAGCTGAACCAAAAACTTCCTGTTAGTTAAGAAGCATATAAAATGTGTTTGCTAAATAGTTGCACAAAAAGAAGACGAAATAGAGAACGAACACGTGTCCCAGATTGGTGTGCTTTGTTCCTGTGCACATGAATTTCATTTTGGTTCAGACCCAGCGTATGTACAGTATGTTGAGCAGTTGGAAGTTGCGTAAGGTTCACAAAACGTTCTAGTGTTACCCACCTAAAGGTCAGGTGATGTGATGCCAGCATTTTCACTGTTTGTTCAATGAACTGCAACCCACCTGTTTTGTGTGCAGTGCAGCTCTGAGGATTATAAATGGCATTTACTCAAGTTGCATGAAAACGTTTAATGCGTAATGACAGCAAAAATGGTTTCTCTCGGCTACAGGTAGACAAACATGTAAGGCAGTAGATAGGAGATGTGGCTGTTTGTTTTAAAACTCATGCTGATTTTTCTTTTCAACCAATCAGTTTCCTTGACTTGAGATCTGCACGACAAGTACTTGAAAAACTAGATTTGGGGCGTGTTTGCACTGGCTCCTCTGAAAAACTCTGCAATCTACAGTTACCTATAACATCCATCTATGTGTACATCCACAAAGATGTTGACATGTATCTTCGTAAGAGAATAATTTCAGTTTAAGTGCCCCAGTCATACAGAACATGGCACAGTGTATTCAAGAAATGTATTTATATCATTGACATTTAATAAATCCTACATTTTAATAAATTATATAAAAATATATCAAATGGAATGGTGCAACATAGCTAATATGAATGTTCCTCCATTTGGGGCAATTGAGCAAACATTTGTTAGTGTCAACTATTCAGGAACAATTTCCTGAAGGTGAACTTTAATTTGCTAACACATTCTCACTCGTCACATATTGACAATTAGTCAGAGACTAAGACCCATTGGCATTGCTTTTTAACTTCCTGAGTACCCCTTTATTGTCATTTTTTGACGTGTAGGGCTCCGCCAATTTAGCATCAATACATATGCAACGTCTGGTTAGACTTTCTAAATAAAACTACTGGTTAATGTTGTGTAACGTTGTCAAATCTCGCAATTGGTTAAGTTAGGTACATGGTTAGGTTTAGAAAAACATCCTGGTTTGGCTTAATATAACTACGTTACTTACGTTATGTTACATTATGTTACTTACGTTACGTTACTTATATTACGTCACATTACATTGTTACTTACGTTATTCTACATTATATTATATTATTTACGTTACCTTAATTACGTTACGCTACAATACATTACGTTACGTTACATTACGTTACGTTACATTGTTACGTTACATTAGTGTTACGTTACATTACGTGTTACATTACATTATGTTACGTTACATTGTGTTACGTTACATTGTTTTGTTACTTTACATTAGTTTACTTACGTTACATTACGTTATGTTACATAATGTTACGTTACGCTACATTATGTTACATTACTATACATTAGATTTACTTACGTTACATTACGTTTACTTACGTTACATTACATTATGTTACATTACGTTATGTTACATAATGTTACGTTACGCTACATTATGTTACATTACTATACATTAGTTTACTTACGTTACTTACG
Organism: Micropterus salmoides; assembly: GCF_014851395.1. Lineage (NCBI taxonomy): Eukaryota > Metazoa > Chordata > Actinopteri > Centrarchiformes > Centrarchidae > Micropterus > Micropterus salmoides. Next base: position 5,353,737 of record NW_024040040.1, read on the forward strand.
GTGTTACGTTACATTACGTTACATTACATTACATTATGTTACGTTACGTTACATTGGTTTACTTACGTTACATTACATTACGTCACTTACGGTACGGTGCGTTACTGACGTTACATTACATTACGTCACTTACGGTACGGTGCATTACTGATGTTACATTACATTACGTCACTTACGGTACGGTGCATTACTTGTTATGTTACGTTACTTACAGTCGAATAAAAACATGACACAAATTTCACTCGGGAAACAAACACCTGTCTCCTGCGAGAAAGTCTGTTTTCCGGCCCACCCACCCACTCGTCCACCTCGTTTCATGGACTTGAATGTTTAAAAACAACGCTACATGGCTTCCCCCAGTGCGTAACATTACATTACGTAATGTAACGCTTGGTGTGACCACGCAGCTTCATTTTTTAACTGATTATCTAACATTTATTAAATATTTTTATATCTAGGTAGACATAGCTTATATTGTTGAGCTAGGTCTTGCAAGCTCACCTGATGTTTAGCAATATGAAGGATGCTGTTTAGTATTTGTTGTTGTTTTTTCATTTTAAACCCTGTCTGCAGGCCACATGCAATCAAGATCTGAACTACAGAGGGGAATGACAGTCTGACAAGCCAAGAGCTCCTGTTTCACTGCAGTTTCCAAACCCTCCCTCCAGGCAACAGGTACTGTACCTTGTCACAAACTGTAAATGTATGATTGATGATTCATAACCGCTTCTACTCCTGAAACAAATTAGATCTGCTTCTCTTTCGCCATAAATCAGCAGAAAAAGCACACTCAGTCCTGCTCATGTGTGTGTGTGTGTGTGTGTGTGTCAGAGCCCACCACTGTGTCAAAACACATAACTGTTTTAGCTTTCCAAACTTGATGTTCACTTGAGGTAAGTGTGTGTCATGCAGCATGGCCCCCGGGGCTCTATTCATTAACATTCCTGTGTTTTGTGGTGGACGTGCTAACGCTGAGCAACATGATAAAACAGCTCTCTTGTGTCACCTGACAACGCCACAAAGTCCGCTCTATAATTGTCTAACTGAACTTAATTCCTGTGCACGCTTGATTCTTTGACAAAACATACTCATCTAACCGCCTTCCCCTGTTGGATTTGTGCTGAAAAATGTCTGGACTGTGTGGCTGTTTTTTGTTTTTACGAAACCACAGCTGAATGTGTCTCAAGCTGCAGCTCCTCGATTGGCCACTAGATGCTAGAGTTGACTCCAAGAACACTCAGAAGTAAATAAGGAAAAACTCAACTTATTATGCATTTAATGCTCATTAAATTTCTTCTAACTGGCTTTTGTGGCAATTTTAGACAATTATCAATAATACAATTATTAATAAAACAACAATATATTAACACCTGGCTGCTATACAGGACATGAAAGCTAAATCTTAGTGGGGTTTAAAGTCTGTCAAATTTGTATCTGCTACTTTACCAAACACTAACATTAAAGATAAAACAATTATTATTTAGTTATAGCCTAATAGGAGCTGTATTTGTTGTTGCAAACACAATTCTAGTGGACATGTGAGGCTGTACTGAGCTGAATGCTAATGTCAGCATGCTAACATGCTCACAGTGACAGTGGATAATGTGCCGATGTTTAGAAGATTGAATTTTTAACATGTTCACTATCTTAGTTTAGCGTGTTAGCATGCTAATATTTGCTAATTAGCAATAAAAATAAAGTACAGCTAAGACTGACTGGGAATGTTTTGTAAGGATTTAGTCTCTTAACATTCCAGCGGCCTGCCCGCGGGCCGTCCAGGTCGTGTTAGCTTCATACACTTTTTGAAAGCTAAAATCCTTGTGATTGACCCATGTAAACCATTTCAAGATACGATCACCACAGCGGGTACAATCAGCGCCTCTGTCAGACCAGCCAGTACAATGAAAAGTGACGCGATTCACCTATGAAGCCTCACAGTAACTTAATCCACCGATAATAGATTATAATCCAACAAACATGGTCTTGTTACGTTGTCAAAGGTCCAGACAATCCAATCCAGTAAAAACATTTAATTCAAAACACATTATTCCCTCAGTAAACCGTTTCATATCTGCCGGCAGATGTGGCTCGTATGTCATTATAACCGTAATAACTCCGATTTGAACGTAAACAATTACGATATTTTGTATTAAAATTAGCCTCTGAACTCTAACCTTTCGATTTACAGCTAATTCGCCCCAATAGGAGCTCACATGTCCCTTTCACAGCCTTCAATAGCCAACGAGAGCCCACGCTGTAAAAAAGGGCCAGCCCCTATTATTTTGTGGGTTGGCCGAGCCAGTTGCAAGCAATTGTGCTGATGACTGGCACTTCGTGTAGCCAATAAAATTCTGAAAATAACAATATACAGCTTTAAGTAGCAAGTTCATGATCTACCAGCGAAAAATCACATCTGCGTCGAGCTACCGGCTAATACAGAGCGATGCAGCAGCAGCCGCCTGCCGCCAAGGGGCATACACTTGGAAAGACCTGTGTAAAATAGTCATTTTTCATGGTATTGGTATGAAATTTAAACTAGGATTAGGTAAAGCTTTATGCCTCCAGCTCATAAGTCCCAGCTGTAGTTGTCTGCATGCATTTGTTAGCAAGCATTTTCAAGCGGAAATGAAAAATACATTAGTTTGTGTGTTTAAACTTATATTAATCAATTCCAGTAGCACTTACAATCATTCTGACTTTTGGCTTAGACAATCCAGAGTGTTATCTTTCAGAGAAGCCCAAAACCAGGCAGATACTCCAAATGGTTCAAGAACTACATTCAATTTACTTTGGATATGCCTTGAATAGGCGTTTTGCATGAATTTTACAGGACTGTTAAGAGGTTAACCTACACTTAAAATTGAAATGTTGACCTGGTGATGTCGCTAGATGAAACAACAGATTCAGTGCGTTGAACTAAGGTGCTATGGGGCTCCCTAGTGCGTTACAGACAAACGCCAACGGGTCTTGACCATGCGTCCATATGTGACGACTTGGGAGTGAGAACGTGTTGGATGAAAAGTCAGAGGATAACCAAAGTTGCTGGTGGTGCTGGATAAAAGGCCAGAGGAGCATCAAAATCGTCAGGATTCATCCTGTGGTGACCATGAATATCTGTAGAAAATTACACAGCAATCTATCCAGTATTTGTTAAAACCACACGACTAGCATTGGGAAAAAAAAAATCATTACATTATTTACAGCTTTATTTGGCTGCTCAGATTCTGTCACCTCCACAGCAGAACATTCAACACTTCTTTCTTAGTGCAGTCAAATTTCTTTTACTTTTCTCTGTCTTTGTTTTGTCTCCATCTCTGTTTCTCTCCCTCATTCCTGAGTAGCAGCAGACAATGTCAGAGTTGACTCATGCGTTCATCAACTGTCAGATTAAGGGGCGACTGTTTTCTCTCTGAAACATATCATTTCACACCACTTAACAACAACATTTCTGTGTACTTAGGCGGACACTTAGTGGATTTTATTAAGGGCAATTATACTTTTGATGGATGTCTGCATTGCGGTGTCGTGTACCGCTGAGTGATTCAGACATTTATTTCCCTTTCAGTCTGATTTCTTGTTAGCTGTCGATGATGTGAACATGTTCACAGATTCATGCTGAGGACTAAAAAGCCTAAATCAAGTTGTGAGTTTCCTTAAATGCTAATTGCTAACGCTGCACCGGTTGTAGTCGATTGCGCCTCTCCTCCCAATCATGGAAGGGTGTGACCCCAGAGGTCAAACACTTGACCCTTGAAGTCCTGCCGAGATTTGCTTAGGTATAATTAGGCCTTTTAAGAGCCTTTGTATGCCTGAATGGGCACACATAGAGCTCTACAGAATGGCCTGTTCTTACTCCCAGCCCTGAGGAAAGAACTTCACCAGTCACTGATGCATGTACACTGATTTTCACTAGGGCGTAACTGTTTCCTGCATTTATATACATGTATATCATCTATCAATAAACACATTTTGATGAACTTGTTTGTCATCCTTTCCATAAAAATGGTGGTTTCCCAAACATAATAACCAGTACACTACGATACATTATGATAAATAATGTTATATTAAAAACTCTATCCTACAACCCAATCAACAATGGACCTTTAAACTTAATAATTGCCTACAAAGAGAAGTGTCTTTTACTGCATTATCTTGGACTGGTGTTCAATTCTAGCATCTTTTTTATTATTTACATACAGGTTTCACAGACAGAGGTTGAGCCTCTACCTGTAAATCTTGAATTGTTGTTAGCAAGCTTTGGTAACGTTACTGTAAGTGCTCTTGCGTCGATTGCTGTCTAGCTTTGTTGGCTAGATTGCCACCCAGAGAGCCGGAGCCGGGCAACACAACCGGGCTCAGCGGCCTCTGCGGACATAACGTTAGCTAATGGCAGAGGCAAAGAGACCAAAGAGGATGTTGACAGAACAAGAAGAGAAAAGGCTGCATGACAGACAGCGAGCTGGCCTTCTTTCTGGTGAACTAGTCAGTAGAATTAGTCTTGTGTTGCTTGATGTTTGGCTGTTAGCAAAGTTGTCAACTTGGTAGTTGTTTTTATCGTAAATAATGTAATCACAACAAATGCACATGTACAACTGTCCTTATTTACGACAGCAGAGAGTTACACTCTCAACTGTAGATGTGCTAAAATCGTAAAAGACACCATATTCTTACACAATGAAGAGTCAAACATATATTCCTTAAATTTAACTATTGTATAAGCACTTGTCCATGTTGGTAAATAACTTAGTAACAACAAATTTAAAGTAAATAACTTTAATAATCTGTAAAATGTATTTAAATCAATCTTTTAAGTCAAATAAAGCAAATTGTTCCGTAAACTAAATCCTAAATATCATCCAGTTTCCATTGAACCTGCATTAAATCACCAATTTTGTCATCATGGCTATTTTAGATTATATAGCTTGCTTCATTGTAGATTGATATGTAACTCTAAGTATCTGGGAATGCCCTCTTACACTAAAGTTGGTTAAAATGTTAACAAAGTAGAGTCTCGACTACCCCGCGACCCCGTACACAGGATAAGCAGTTGACAAATGGATGGATGGAGTCTCAACTAGGGCCTCTGTGTGTGGAGATGATGACACCATAATGTTAAACTGTATATCAAATCTGACACGAGACGATTAGCAAACAAGTGGGAAAAACACGTCTGACGACAGCTTCTCTGCTGATAATTACAAGTAGGGGATTTTTGTGCGCTTCAGCGTTTCCCCTGGGTATCATGAAATGACAAAAGGTGTCAACACATGCGGGCAAACATGGCAGAAAAACCACCAGTATCAGCCGCACAAGGTAATTGTGGATTTTTCAGGTGAAGAGAAAGAACAACAACAGCTGGCTGTTTGCTCGCTATGTTTGATGCGATCTTTGCAAAAGTTACCCCTTCAGTGTGTTGTAACAGACTCCAACTCATACGACTTTTCAGTTTCAACATTAGTGTCTTATTTCTGACTTACTTTGGACATTTAACTCCAGGAACTGCTCTCAACTCTCATCCCTCATTAGTGGTGATGGCGCAATAGATGAGACACATGCTTTTGTTGTGACTGACCCGGGTTCAATTCCCCACTGCGACCCGTCCACCCATGTGTCCCTGAGCGAGACACTTAACCTCTCGTTGCTCCAGAGGCGTGCCACCTCTGACATATATAGCAATTGTATGTCGCTTTGGATAAAAGGTAAATGTAAATACCACGACAACAACAAATCCATACAATTGTGAATAAGAAATTTATTTTTCAACAATTACAAAGAACAATATATTTCAAAAGCATATTCATATGTTACATCGACTGTACAGGGATCAGATGACGTGTGCTTTACTCTAAATGATTCTGTAACGAGAGCTAACAAAGAAAGAAAAGAAAACTAGGAATATTTAAGTAATTTGATGAAAAAATATGAAATATTCCATGTCTAGGTACAAAATAGAAAAGAGATTAAGCTGATTATGGACTGATATTATACCCTGATACAGTGTTTAGGCCTCTTTTAACTGTCACAAAGTCATTTACAACTACAAAAACGTGGCGGCGTTGCCGTCTTTCAATAGCTAAACCTCTTGGCCTCTTTGGTTCCATGATTAGGTATAATACATTTGAACAGAGCTCAATTTTGCTTCTATAAAAATAACTATTTTTTTCAATGGCAGTTTCTATTTATTTCATTTTTCTTATAACTAGTTACGCAGCTCCTCAGTGCAAATATTCTAACAACCATTCGCTTTGAAGAACAAGCGAAATATTACAGTGGCAGGCAAAGTCGTGGTCGAGCGTCGGGCAGAAGGCGGGAAGAGGTGAGATAGTGGACTAGTAAAATAGCAGGTCGCGGAAACGTTTAACCTGAAAATGTCAAAGTGATGTAAAAGTGACTGAGGCCTGAAACTGTGTCTCAAAGTGTGTTTCGGTGCCGAACAGGCCATGATGGGAACTCCACGGGGACACATTCATTAAGACACCACAATCACTATTCATGCATCACATTTGGGTCAATGTTAGCCCCATTTAGCCTCCTTTTATATTTCAGAGGTTTAACTTGATGATTAAAAAGGAAACTTTGAGAAAAAAAAACAGATTATTCAATAACACTGACTGAATCTTTAAAAACTCGTCCATCCAGCCAGATGACAGCTGAAAGTGACAAATCACCTTCTTGTCTTGTACGAATAAGAAAAAATAAAATACATTAAAAGCTTTTGATCCCCTAAAACAAATAAAGGTCTACTTGCGAGCACTTGTCATAGGTTTTATAAGCCTTGGTTTTGTTTGAATAATGTTTTTAGGAGTAAAGAGGTACCATTATCTAGTAAATATTAAGAAAAAGCTCAGAAGATTAAAATGATTTTGTGTAGCAAAGATATTTTTGGAATGCTTTTATGGGTGTGACGAGATCTCGCGAGATTAAATTGTGACGAGATATCTCGTCAGGTAAAAAGCTGTCTCGCCAGACTCACGCAATTGACATTTTTCATGCTGTAAGTAAAGCCACACATTTATCTTCTCACATAGTGAAATACAAATGTATAACTGATAAGACAGACTCGCAGAGATAATCAACTCAGCTGATGCCACACCGGCGGACGCCCTGATCGCAATCAACCGCAGACAGCCGTGACGAGTGGTAACATAGCTGGTAGAGTTTTGCAACATAAACATCTAAAAAATGAAGCGCAGCCTGCTCTGTTTGGGACTGTGAGCTGCACTTTATCAGAGCAGCTGAAGTTAACGTGTGCGGATTTGTGGTGAGATTTCTGCCTGATCACAAGTCTTTCTGTTGCTTTCGGTTTCACATGCAGTCCCAAACTGCGTCAGTCAAACGGTTTGAAGGGGATAACGTTACTTCCAGCAGATCAATAACGTAATGCACAGCAGAGTAAAGGGCAGGTAGACCTCTCATCAAATGATCTCTGTGGGAGATTCTGAACGTGCAGAAAGTTTTGAACATGAGCAGAAAAGCTGCTGAAACACAGGAGCTATTGAAGTCCAGCAGTTTATAAAAATTTAATAATTTCTCATTGAGGTGAAAAGGTGGCACATTTGAAGAGGTTACTTCCCCAAACAAAGACAAAGAGGAGGGAAGGCTAAATCATGACTCAGCAGGGATGATGTTACATGTGGAAAGCAGCACAGAATGACATATATATATTATGAATAAATGAATTTTGAATGGTCACCTGCCACCTGAATTTTGTGTTTCTCTTTATGTAAATAAAATAAAAAATCACCATAAACTGGAAAAATTCATCAGAATGCAGGAATTAAATTGTTTCATCTAATTCAGCATTAAAGATTTCTTAAAAATATTGTTAAAATCTCATCTCGATCTTGTGAACCCAGTCTCGAATCTCGTGTGTCTCGTCACACCCCTAAACGCTATACAGAATGGACAGAGAGATGTGTCACTTCCAGCTGCCATCTTCGTTTGTTTTGAACAATACAGTTTTCAAATGCATAAACATCAGCTTTATCACGCAGCAGACGCAATACTTTTCTAACCCTGTCGCCAACTAATTTGATTTATACACAAGTTTAGAAAGAAATGTAATGCGACCCGGATAATGATTCATATCAACATAATAGTTTGAGCGTAGTGCTACATGGACTGGATCCAGGCAGCAATTCCATTCCCTTTAGAATATATTTACCAAAACCATTTAGTAGAATATAAACATAACTTTCAAGAGACAGGGTTGAATTTTCCTTCCAGCTGATCGGAGAGGATTTCAGAGCTGTTTTCAACAGTTGTAACGATTGTCAGATGACTTGCTGGGTTTCTCAAACATTGATTTTTAATTCATTTTGAGTGGAGCTATCAAGTACAATACTTCATTATCTACTACCAGAAACACACACACAGGACAGCATTTAGTTGTCTGTCTCCTCATGCCTCCTAGCCAAAACCCATCCTGCCCCTGCTTGCCACACATTACGTTTCAAGTATTGGTGATAGTTTGTCAGAAGAGCTTAAGATCAGCCTGTCTGGAATATGGGTAAATACTATACATTGCATAGCTCATGCGGCACTTATTTCTTTTAGAAGGACTGTGGGCAACGATGCGCCTCATAGGGCTCTTTAAAGGCATTTCTATCTGCAAGTGCTATCAAAGTGTGAAGTGCAGAGCAGCACCATCACTAAACTAAGCAATATGGCAACTTTTCACTTTCACTGACTGAAATGAGAGATACGTTAAACCTTTTTTTGATTTGAACAACTGGAAGGAATCGAACCTTCCCGTTCGAGGAGAAGTTGAAGGGAGGTTTTGCTTGCAATATCCAAACATTAACAAAAATGGATAAACGCGAGGTTATTCCTGATTTCCATTCCACCATCTTCATATGCTACAATAGAGTACTTGTTAAACCCATACCAAGAGTAGAAGAAAACATCCTTGGAAAACTGTTTTTACTTTAATGATACAAAGACCAAGGGGAAGTGGTTATTTCAAAACCACGAAATAAGTTTACTTGGTAGAATTATTTAAAGTTTGGATGGTACATCAGATTTTGTTTGGGACTGAGCAGAGCTGGACATGATTTGTGTCTCACAGTCCAAAATCAAAATCTTACTGTGGTTCATAGTGAGTGTCTGAACTTAAAGATATTAATTTGATGGAACTGATTACTTTGGTGCACAATTTTGTAATCTGAGGGAAGATGTTGTTTCAAGGGAAAGAATCAAGTAATTTGAAGTTGCAAATTCCTAAATTTAGGGAAATAAATAAGAAAAATTGGGCGCACAAATTAGTAATTTGAGAAATAGATTTGTAATTTGAGGAGAGGGACAGAGAAACAACCACCCAAGTTAGGGTTGGGTTTAGGGTAGATAACAGTTAAAAAAGCAGTACCGAGAATGAAGATAATGGAAAGAGAATAATCCAGAGCTGTGAAGAGATGCAGATCAGAAACACAACTTCAAAACAGTTTTAAAATTCTCAGGTGCGCCACCTCATATTGGCAAGTCTACCTTTTAGTTGTTACCTTCAAGGGTTATTTTGCGGTTTGGTGACAGCGCCAGTGTAACAGAAACCTTGCTGAAAAGTCTCTACAGATAATGTTGATAATGTCTGTTTCCATCCGTTTCTGGAATGCGTCCAAATGTTCATAGCATCTTGAAGCGGGTTTCATCCCGGGAACAAAGTTTCTCTAAGACGTAGTGTAAATGTGAGTCCTGGCCAGAAGTGCTGTGCGTTGATGAAGTTTGACAGGTGTATTAACATTTTCAGTGCTTGTCCCACGTGTTTGTGCACACTGCTCTAAAAAGAGGCATAGTTGAATCACCACAACCTTCTGACTCGTGTAAGGCTCCCCACACCTCCTTGGAAGGCGATTTGTTTTCACGTTCAAGGTTGGGTTTATGTTCTACACATGAAGAGTTTAATTCCAAAACAAGACACTCACTTCTAAACAAGTGGTAACTACTCTAACAACGTGACTGAAAAGTCAGTGACAGTAAAGGCTAGTAGGTTACATAAGTCTTGAACACTTTAGCAAACCAGATCCCCGCCTATCTTAGAGATATTTAATGAAGAACTGAAGGGATTGATTGTTTTCCAAAGTGGATATTTAAAGATTTGGAAGAGAACTCTTCATGTCGCTTTGAAGGAGACTGAATCATTTCTAGACAGAAACAGTCTTCTACTAGAGAATATAATGAAATATATCAACAAACATAAATATATATACAAGTTTTTGTGCAGGCATACATGAGAGTGTGTAGATATGTGTGGATGAGGTTGCGCGAGCGCATGTTTTCTCCATCGTCCATAAATATTCTGTTTCTATATTCATTTTCTTGTTGTAATCTTGTGAATCTGTTTACAGTTTTCAGTTCCACTTTAAATAAACAACAACAAAACGTACTCAAGCACAGCCACACTCCTCCACGATCATGTTGGGAACGTCCCGCTTGACGATGTTGTACTCGTCATCGAAGTAGAGCATGGACATGGTGCTAAGCTTGGTGGGAATGCAGCACGAGTTCATGGAGCCCGGGCTCATCCCTCGCATGCGGTACTGGTTCACCACCGCTGTGTGGAAGGAGGAGGCTGAACCGGGGACGCCTGCCATGTAGGCTGGACAGTTCCCCTCGCAGTAGTTCCCAAAGTAGCCAGACGGCGCGATGATCCAGTCGTTCCAGCCGATGAGCCGGAAGTCTATGTAGAACTGCTGGCGGCAGCACAGGTTGCTGCTACCGTCACACTCCAGCCCCCTCTTGCGGATCCGGTGTTTGTTGTCAACCTGCTGCGCCTGCACCACCAGGAAGGGCCGGTGGGAGTCATCGTTGTGGTTGAGCAGGATGGGCACCACGCCGTCTGCCTCGCAGCCCTCGCAACGCACATCCAGGTTCTGGCGCCGGTCGCCCTTCTCAAACACCAACCGGACGGCGTCGGTCAGCATGAAGGTGTGCCAGCCACTGCGCTTCAGGTCAACCCGTTTCTCCACCAGGTTCCACTTGCTGCTGAGGCCGGGCTCCTGGTAGTATACCTTCACCGTCACTTTCCGCCTTGGACGCACCTCCAGAGGAGACGGCAGAAGCTTGAAGTAGAGCCAGAGGGTGGCCTGCGTCACGTGCAGGTTCTGGTTCCCCTCACTGGAGATCTGGAAGAAGAGGCTGGACTTGGATGTCACCATATCATCTGAGGAACAAAAAAACACATCAGAGCATTTGATTATTAATAAAGTAACACTACAGAAATCTGTGAACCAGAGTCTATGCCATGTATTACTTAACTGACTTTTGAGATCAATCCACTTGTGAAGACTTTGAGAAAACAGCAAAAAAACTGAACATCTGTAAGGACTGGAGGAAAACGTGACGTGGGAACAACTTAAAGTAAGACAACAAGCCCAGGCCTCCCCTCAGTTCAGGGTGGCAGCGCAGATCCTGCGGACTGTGACAGGAAGGCGTTGGGCGCAGGGCCACTTGGCCTCCAAATCGGCCCAAATATGGGGGGGAGGGAGCTTAAGAGAGCGGCACACAAAGATTCAAAGGCTTTGCGTTGAATGCTGCCTGAAAATGAGATCTTATGGAGCCTAACTGTCCGCACAATGAGGCCTGAGAGCGCGTCGCAGGGCCAGGCAGCGTGGGAGATGCAGCAACAAACTGGAAGAATGAAGATGCAAGAAAAAACCATTTACATCACATTAGCTGGTTCTCAGAAACCGTGGCCGCTCCTGCAGCAGACTGCAAATGGTCAGAGGCTTTTTATTTGGGCACCATCAGCTCATTTGTGGAATGATTAAAAGGTTTGGAGGGAATCTGAAATTCAGCTTTCAGTCTCAATAAAGTCAGAGATTCGTTTGTACAGATTTTCCCCCTCCTGTTTCCTTTTCCCACAACTAATGAGTTCCATAAACTGCAGCAAAAGAAAATATTGTTTTTGTGCTCTGTATGTATTTGCTATTCATTTATTGGGCTTGTGGGTTTGATTGTGTGCCTTTCTGCAAGCCAGTGCTCCCATTAAGGCAGGACCAAGTTTTGATCTTGAACGGAGACATGTAAATATCTTGAGAGTACTGGGTAATTGATGGTGTAGTGACTCGCCACACTCAGGACTAAAAGCAAACGGCCTCCTTAATCCACAGTTTTTTACATTTTAGGTACTTTATCTTGAGATGCTACAGATGGTTCAGTGGCTGTTATTTGGATCAAACCTGGTCCCTCTAGCTTTGATTTTATTTTAAATAGTTCACTTTCTGCTTTTGTAAACACGAGTGCTACAGAGCTGCAAGACAAACACACAGAAAAGCTGATTGACAGCTGTCAGGTGAAGAAAAATTAGAGTCAATCATCAGCGCCGACTGAGAGAAATTGAGATTGACAGTTAGTGGGAAATCAGAGCGTAAAGGACACAGAGTCCAGCGGATGAACTTGAGACTTCATGGTTTTTACCAGGAAAAGACCAAACCGCACATCGTAAAAGCTTTCATGAATTGGCTGCAGGTTGCATCAGTACTGTGTTACATAACAGACATTTACAAAAATATCAAAGATTATTAAAAGTTTTAGAGGGAGCAGACTTTCTTTGGCGATCATCAAAGCTAGCGCTGTGCTTTTTAGCGAGCCTCCACATGCGTTACCTCATCCATCACGAGAGGAGGTAATCTCTGAGTCATTACTCAACAGCTCGGATGCTAGATCACACTCTGCTGCGCAACGGGCCTGCGAGATTAGAGCCCCGCTGTCACCCAGGCAGGATAAAAATCAAGAACGATAACATCAAGTGCCTGGAAAATAAAAACAAAGCTGAGCTGCAGGTGCAGATTTCACAGGTGGTACCTGTTCATCTGTCAACACATATTCCATGAACCTGCTGAAACCGTGACTTGCTCTCTTATTCTTAACTATAGGAATCAAAGCGACATCTCAAATGCCTGTAATGATATAAACAATGCTCAGCTGGAGGAGTCTGTGTAAGTTCCCTGAATGTGTTGGCGGCTGTTGGGGAGTGGCCGCTTTACAGTGTGATGGAGGAGGATGGTTAACTGATGTCTGAGGGAGAATTCATTTGTCACAGACGGCCAGCTGCATTGTCTGAGCTGCTGATGAAGACGTGGTGGATTCCTCACATGAACTCCCAGACGAAATAAATGGGGTCGAGTCAAGGAAGGCAACCAACTATGGTTTTTTAACATCCAATGGCTCTGCAGAAAACCTTTTCTGGTATCAAAGCAAAGCTGTCATTTATATTAAGCGGTCAAAAAGTGTGAAAACATATTGCTACAACAATATAATTCGTCGTGCATTGACAAAGAGAGACAGCAGCTGTTCTAACTGGCTTGATGGAACATCAGGCAAATATTTAGTTCTTGATTTCTTTCTGGTCACAGCCGCAAATGTTTAGTGAGGAATAACAGACAGATAAATAAACTGCACTGTGTTGCAGCAAGGATGCAATTGTGTAACATGCGAGTTACTTTAACTGTGGCTTCCTAAAACTTTGCTAATATAGTAAAAACCTACATTTAGGCTAAAATAAACTTTTGAACCAGACACACTTGGCACACATGATATATTTTCTGCATGAATGTTCATTGGATATCTGTGGTTACAAAAACGCTGACTTTGCCAAGATGTAGTTCTCGAGAAATCAGTGACATGACATGGGGAAGTGAAGTGGTTAAACGACTGGCACTAAATGCTGTAGCTGGTAAGACACGAGTTCCTTCCAAGAATATTTTAAAGAAGATTTCGGCAACTTTGGGGGAAGTTCACATCCTATAATTGAAAATCAATGCATGCTGGGTATTTTTGACACATGTAAAATAATAAAATAAAAGATTCAGTGTTTCTCATACAGTTGTATTTGTGCTGTGGTGAGAAAAGTAGGAATAATGCTTCATTTTAAATCTTTGCAATTTGCCAATATTTCCTGAAAAGAACCATGTAACCTGGTAATAACTGTTGGAAAAATAGAAACTGTGAGAGTTCAGTTGGTATTTGCTGATCTGCAGAAGAATTGCTTCATTTAAATAATGCTTGGAGAAAATATAATGGTTTTAACAACTAACTCAATAAATAGAGACTTTCTGGCGGACTGGGTTGTTGGAGGAACTTTGATTCATGACCTCAGTATTTCTAAAATCGTGGTCACAGCCCCTAAACCTGCATATTGTGCTTCGAGTGATAAATGCTAAATGCTAACAGCTCAGTTTCTTCCACATTGAGTACAAAAAGATGGCTTTGAAATTTTGCAGATCACTTTTTGCACAAGATTTGGAGTGAAATCTAGAAACTGGAAATTAGATTCTGTCACATGTCATAAAAAGTATGTGGTAAAGTCCCCTAAGGCAAATGTGTGATTTGGGTTGATATAATTTAGACTGACATGACTTGACTTTTCTAGATTTTGCATTTATGTTACATTGTTTATTTAAAATTATTAAAAGGTTTTACACATTTTAGTCTAAATTCTGTTAGAAAAGTTACTTCTCGACTACTTAAACCTCAGCTGACAAACAGTTATGAAGGTCCTGTCAGTGGCTGTTGTGGAACTTTTTATCATTTTACATGATCTTCCTCATCAGCAGAGGGAGTTTGCCCAGTTTCATCCTCAACTTTTAAGCCGACAAGAATGAGAGTTTTTTAAAGGCGCTCTGAAAAATAAAGGGACATTTGAAAATAGGCTTCCATGACAAATGGAGGAACTCCATCTGCTGATGAAGATCATGATATGTGATCAAAAGCTCCACAGACCACTTAAAAATTAGCAAACCCAAGTCTTGATTTTTACTGATTTCCCCAAACGTTGCATTCATGAAAAGTAAGCCCTCCAGACTACAAACTGAGCAAAACACTGTGATGATGCAGCAAACTAACATCACCACCATGCCCTTTAGTCACAGTGTGTTTTCATATAGAGCCTGCAGTTAGATCTCACACAAACACACACACACACACACACACACACACACACACTGTGAATTTAAATGGGGTGCCAGGCTGCAGGGTTCAGCCCGTCAATCTGCATTCAGGCTGCACGACGGCCGCCACAAAAGCTCTGACCTTATACTGAGGGGACTGATTCAACACAACCCTGCCATGTCACACACACACACATAAACACACACTATCCTGGATGTACACGCATGTATACGCCAACGCAGACACACACATCAATAACACACACAGAGAGACTCACATACAGACGTGACAGAGGCATAAAAGATCAAATCAAACACAAGCAGGGATAAATAACACTCAGGCACAAGACATAATGAACACACACAGGTTCAGAATAAGAGCTGAGTGCCGACGCGAAGCAGCGATTTGTTGATGTGGAAAGCAGATGTTTCCACGGAGCGCCGTCGCTTTCAGAGGCGAGCGGACGGACACACGTGGGCGAAGCAGGTGGTGTCGTTGATCATTTTCAGCCTGCTCCTTTCAGCCGGCCCTGAGTAAATTGTTCCTCAGAGCCTTGTCGCCGTGCCATGTCCCCGCTGACAGCCGCTCAGTGCCGGTAAAGCAGCCAACTGGCAAGCGGACGGCGCCGAGGTGGAAGGTCTGCAACACAGCGGCCACAGAGAGAAACATCTGAAACTAAAAGGCTCTCGGCGGGGAGCAAACCTCCGCCGACACCGAGCAAAGCTGCCCAAGTTCATGTTTGTGTGTGGTTGGGTTTTCTTGGAAAGTGAACACAACACTGGGGTAGAAGCCAGAAGTCCCAGATGTCCTACTTTCTCTTGAGTGCATGAACGCAGCCATGCTTAAAAATCCAAATCGTAATAATGAAAGAAACCCCCAAAATCTAATCAGCTCGTGCTTCAGTTCTCCATCCATCAAACTACATTCAAAATGTTCTCATTTCTTATCAATCTTTCTAGACGATGACAGAAAATCACAAGCTTTAATTTATCTTTTGTGTGTGAAAGATAGTCAGTCTAAACTCTCCACACAGCTGCCTCACAAGACAAACCAAACAAGACTTTATAGTAGCCTACATCAGCACTGGCTACTGGAGATTTGCCTTACTTAGGGGGGGCAACAGAGGCAACTAATGACAGACCAGGATGCATTTAATTGACCGCGTGCAAAGAAAGACAAAGCTCCAACAGCTGGAGCGTAAAAATAATATTAATACATCTGGAGCAAAAAAGACGCAGGGATCAGCTATGCACCGTCTCTGCTTTTATTCTGGCCCCTGTATCCACATCTGTTCAACATCCGCATGTTCCCTGGGCTTTCTCTCATTCAGTCAGTATATAAAGACACACAGAGCGGAGCTGGCCGGTGTGTGTCCCTGAGCAGCACCCGATTCGTCAGCTACATGCATCAAATATCATGTCAGGTTTTAAATTTCACGAGTACAACAAGTGTCCTGCGTCTTTTTATGAGCCTGCAGAGTCCGTTAAACCTTCAGCCGAGTGCCATGAAGCCACATCAAACTCACAGCCTGTTAAATCAGTCAGACCAGACGTGTTAAATTTAAGTTTTTCATTCATAAATCGATGCCACGTTTCCAGTTTGGAAAAACCTTTAGATTTGTTTCTAGTTCAGATCCTATCAGCTCTGCTCCCCCTGGATGCTTTGGCTTGTTCCACAGACAAAGCATTTCACCTTGAACCGAGTCCTGCATTTTAATAAAAAAAAAAAAAAAACAGAAGCAAAAGTCTAGGATTTCAGAATATTAAATGAAAATTTAACGTAATTTTGTAGAATAAATCGACACTAATCGAGACTTTCTTTGCTTTTTGTGGGTTGTTTTTAAGAAAATTTGTGAAAATGTATGATTTCATTGAAATCAGGTGGAATTCCCTCGTTAAAAGAAGTCAGATTTTTATGACTGCCCTTCAGAAAAACTTAAATTTAAGCCCCAACATTTGCATCAGTCTCCATCACGCACCTTTCTCCGCAAAGCTGATGATCTCCGAGCTCTCCTCCAGCACGTCGTTGCTCATCGGATGTCCGTCCAGGTTGGGGATCTCCACCCTCCCGTCCTCCCGCAGCTTCCCGGCGTGGAG
The DNA here is from genome assembly GCF_014851395.1 of Micropterus salmoides. Taxonomy (NCBI): domain Eukaryota; kingdom Metazoa; phylum Chordata; class Actinopteri; order Centrarchiformes; family Centrarchidae; genus Micropterus; species Micropterus salmoides. Next base: position 5,370,716 of record NW_024040040.1, read on the forward strand.
CTTCCGCAGCGCCGTCACCATGGACGCCTTCGAGACCGGGTGCGTGATGTTGGGCCTCTCCCGCATCTGCAGCCGGCTCAGGATGTGCCTCTTCACCGCCTCCAGGAAGTCCACGTTCAGCCGGCCCGACTCGGGGTCCTCCGGCTGAGCGACGCCGCAGGACGCGCAGGTATTCCTGGACGCCGTGTGCGCCTCCGCCTCGGTCCCGGGCGCAGCGGTGCAGCTGATGGAGAGGACGCAAGCCAGGAAGAGTGCTAGTCGAAAGAGACAGCTACTCATTTTCTGTTCGAGGAGGAGTAGAATAACTTTGTCCCTCTTTTGTCAGTTAAAATCATAAAAAATGTGAACAAGCGAAACAAAAATCCTCTCAGTCCCGAGCTGTCTCCATGCGTAACGGCTGTCCGCTCAGGTCTGACGCACTTGGATGCCAGTCGGTGCAATTTGTGTCCATTCACTCGAAGATGCGTGTGCAGGAAATCTATTTATTACATCATTATTTGAATGTCTTTGGTCATCCTCGGCAGTCTGTCAGAAACGGGAAGCAGTCCTGTTTATTCCGGATTTAGGGGCTCTCTGCGTTGGAGCAGTTTCACACAAAAAGCATCACCTCTGTCAGCAGCAGCGGAAGAAAACGTGTCATGGTTTCATTAATCAGCATCTGCCCAGCTGGAAGTCCACCTTTAACATATTCCACCAACCGAGAACAACTGAATGCAAATCCCGCTTGGAACATGTTTAAAGTTCAGTCCATCATGTTCTTGTTCCACAGACTCAGAAAGCTCATCACCACCCTCACTTTGTTTTATTCTCTACATATATTTCAAACGCTTTTGCTCGTGACTCCCAGTGCGGTGCTGCCGGAGTGCCGATGCGCAATTAAGAAGAAGACGATGGGGAGGAGGAGAGGGAGGTGTGCCAGTGAGCGCACAGAGGAGCGTTTCCATTCTGGCGTCTGAGACTCGGGAGCAGCCACACACCGAAAACTTTTTTATATACAAGCGGGGGTCAAAATCAGGTGGGCGGAGCCAATGAGGAGAGAGGGGGAGAGGGAGAGAGAGAGAGAGGGGGGGGGGGGGGGGTTAATAATACTCCCTGAGGAGAAATCACTGAATTATTCCTGAAGGGATTCATATTGCACCGCACATGCCTGCTGAAGTGACTCATGGCAGATAGAAAACCCCATAAATGCAAAGTGCATCCTACCACCAAAAACTGCAGTTTATTCAGAATACCACTGCAATATCCTGAAGAAAAAGAGAGTAGGGTAGAACACATGGCAGCAGTTCTGCAGTCGCACAATACATTTAAAATAATCCCCTCCTGTTCAAAAGTAGCAGTACAACAATGTTGAAACACTCACAAGTCCTGCATTCAACGTGTTACTTAAGTAGAAGTACAAAACAGTATCAGGAAAATACTCAAATACAAGCAGAACACGTGAGAAGCATTTGGATTTACGTAAATTTGGGTAGTTTAATCTGTACCAAGGCCTCAGTTAATTATTTGTTTGTTTTGTGTGTGATATATAGGCCTAAATATGCAAAGTAATGATAGTTGTCAGATAAATGTAGTTAAAAGTATAATATTCAATCTGAAATGTAAGTTAAGTACAAGTACTTCACAGGTGCAGCTGCAGTACTCTTCTTTTTAAAATCAATGGCTCAACATAAAACCGTCAGACAGATCTTATAGATTTTGCTTCCTTCCTATAATAAGCACAAAAATGTGTGAAGTTTGGTTTAAACTCTACACATATAAAACTACATATCCCTACTCTTAATACCCCTTAATACAAACAGGCTAAAACCCTTTTTTATTCTCTTCCAATGCCAGTTTTTTGTGTGTATTTATTGCATATTTTTACTTTTAGACAAGAGATTTATGACTTTTTAAAGCATTTTTCTGTGTTTTTATAACGTCAAGCGTTCTTAAAAACTGTACATTTTTAAAGGGACTTTTGTTAAGTTTTGTTCTTGTGCCTGATTAAAGTGAGGAGATTACATATTGAATTTCTACAGTTAGTCTGACGTTTGTATGTCAAGACGTGGCCAAAATATGCCGACCATTATTTTTACCTCGAGAAATTTAAAGACAACCCTTTAATGAATGGATAAGATACCAATAAAAGTCAGTCAGTGTTACTTTCTACTCCCAGTGTTGATTTTGATGACTAATTACAACCACTGTAGTGATTTAGATACTTATAAACCTCCCAAACACCCAAATATGCAAATAACCTGAGCCCCTCAGTCAAATTGAACACAATCCGCAACAGCCCGGACTAATGAGTGTCTCCAGTTTGAGTTTACATGACGGCGACAACAACATTTGTTAGTAAAAACTCCAAACCAAATGAGCTCGTCATGACACGAGACATCCAGCAGCAGCAGCCTCTCTAGTCAAAGACCTGAGGTGACCTTTGACCTTTCAGCTGGTGATTATCGTAAGGCAAAGCAACATGTCAGGTGTGTTTCTTCCCCTCACATGACCCTGTTTTTTTTTATATATAATCACTTCGATTCAACTTATTCTGACGTAATCGATTCACAACACATGCTGTTTTGTCCAAATCTAAAAAGTTTCCTGCTAAATTATTGGACAATCTTAAATTGGGGTGAATGTGATAAGACTGAACAGATTTTCTCAAACTTTAAATCAACTTAGAGGTGATTCAGGGTGGTTACGTGTAGTTTTACCTCTTCACATCTCTGGGTTTGAGTTAAAGGAGATCAGACGTTGATCTCCAGCCTGTTTGATCACCAGTGATGAAACAGCGCCATCTTTGTTCCAAATACTAGAACTACATGAAGCTGCAGCTGCAGATAACACTGGTGCAACTCAGTGTTCAGTAAGTTCAGAGAATATATGTTTCACCCTCTTCTGAAATAAAGTAACAGCTACAAAGGGAGAAACACTAAGGCAACATAATCTGATTTATTCAGGCAAAATGTAAAAAACTGAGAAGTAAATGAACTGTTCTTTGAAGAAATGTTGGCTGTTGTCATGACATGGGGTCAGAGGCAGTAGTGAAATGCAAGTCAGCGCATATTTACTGAGGAGGTACCTCATTTGCATAAACAAAAATAAGAAACTTGTCGTTGTAATTGTAAAGCGTCTACTTATGTTAACATTTAGCTTGTAATGTTTCATAATTTGATAAGGAATAGAAGGAATTCGGTGACATCATATCCTGTTAATGTTATCTGCCTCGTCCTTATACTTTTAATACTTGTACTTAATACTGTTTACATGCTTTTACTCAGGTGACATATCAATGCAGGACTTTTACTTGAAACAGAGTATTTTTTAAGTGTGGTATTAGAACTTTTGAATACTTTGTTCACCGCTGTTTATTAATTATCAACAGACTGTTTGTGTTTATTTAGCCTACTTCCTGAACATTTAGTTGAATTTATTTATATTTTTCATTTAACTGTCATTTAACTTCTTAAGTGTTTACTTGCTTTTATCGTGTATCTTTTTATCTTTTTTATATGTGTTTTATTGTCTTTGCACTAAAAAAGATATATTTATAAATAAAGATAATTTTTTAAATTATTATTATTATTATACTATATAAATAAAACACTGTAGCATACACACTACTGCACCAAACGGGTTTCTGTAAACCTTTAATAAAGTATTTTTTAAATTCTATTTTAATTAAATAAATAAATTGATAAGGAATAGAAGGAATTCGGTGACATCACATCCTGTTAGTGTTATCTGCCTCCTCCTGAGAAGATGGGTAAAAGTAAGATGTATCACTCGGTGGCTGTTTCCGGGTGAGGTCTGTACATTGGCTGTTTTTAATTTATTGTTGTTTTCTTAGATATTTTTGAAATGTATTTTAAATTGGCCTGGTGCTGCAATAACTGTTGTAGCTTTGGGTTTCTTTTTTTTTTATGAATCATTTATTTTTTATTATAATTTTTATTATTATTATTATTGTTATTATTAAAGGGTATAGTATATTTTAGCTCATTGGTTTTACTTTTTTATTTATTTATTTTTAAGTAGATAGATCGCTGTTGCCTTTGTGCGAGGAGGACCAATCTAATTTCCTGTGACGTAACAATACAGTATTTTAACAGTTACCAAAACAAATATTAGCGAGAAGACGCATTTAAAGCCACATACGTACATTTGATGTGACTCTTAACATAAATAATGTAACGTGAAAAGTATTAGTCCGCATGAAATTGGAGTAAAGTGTGATTTTAAGCAACATGTCGGGCGATCTCTAAAACCGTCGCCTTGGTAACGGCTATGCTACCGCCACTTTGTTTAGCCGCGGAGTGACTCCTCTTGCCGTTTATACACGATCTTCGGCAGAGTCCGGGTACAAGGTGGGGCAGAGACTCCCCTGGTCAACTTGTAAAAGTTCAGTGTGTGTCGGTGTATGGCGGATTCCTCAGCGAGCGACCGAAAAACACGTTAGCAGGTGTGTATAGTGTCCTTCCTACGTGTTGTTTCAGTTAGCTTAGCGCCGCTCTTTAATGGCGTCTCCACTGAGGGAAAGAAACAAGGCGCTATCAGCCGTTGCTTCTCTGGCTAGCTATCGGAGCGGTGAGCGACATTCCAAGCAGCCAATAGCAACCGCCGTACAGGAGTTCGACTTGCGCCTCATCCAATCAGAGGCGGCTTTGAGGAGTGTGGAGGCGGGAGCCGGGAAGAGCTAAAGTGGCTGCTCAGTGTCTTGCAGAAAGTCGTTTACAGCTGTCAGCTGGTTAACACGGAGGGGAAGCTGAAGTTGTGTGTTGACAGGATGACTTATAGTTCCGCTTTTAGCACAGCCAGGCATATTGTTCATATACTTCTTATTTGTTTTTACAGCTGAGGTTGTTCAAAGTTCCCACTATTACTCATTTTAGTCCTGGAGCTGACATATTTTTACTCCACTGCTGCTGCTGTTGTAACGTTACCCTCATGTTGGAGACCTTCAGGCAGGAAAGGTCACTGACAAGAGGGGTTTTTTTTCCACCTACTTCGCTGCTGTGTATTTACAGTGGCTCTTTTATCAGAAGGCCCTTCACCTGACCACTCAACACTGCTTCAGTAGGCCCAGGGGTGCAACACGAACGATCTGGGACCTGTGAATGTGCCGTGGGCCCCCTGCTCTGTTTTTAATCATTCGAGTGACAGACCAGGAAGATAAGTCTTTAAGGAGCTTTCAAAAACACATAACCTAGTTTAGCAGTACCTATCTCTCTTTCAGAGGTGTGCTTATAACCATCTGGATGAAAAGAAATTACACTTTTTTAAACCTGTTTTCCAAGTTCATGTCCTCAATTCACGATTCATATTTCTCCTCTAATTCTACTCCTGCTGGTCTCTGCCTGCTCCTGCTGGTCTCTGCCTGCTCCTGCTGGTCTCTGCCTGCTCCTGCTGGTCTCTGCTTGCCCCTGCTGGTCCCTGCTGGTCTCTGCTTGCCCCTGCTGGTCTCTGCTTGCCCCTGCTGGTCTCTGCTGGCTCTCTGCTTGCCCCTGCTGGTCTCTGCTTGCCCCTGCTGGTCCCTGCTGGTCTCTGCTGGTCCCTGCTGGTCTCTGCTTGCCCCTGCTGGTCTCTGCTGGCTCTCTGCTTGCCCTGCTGGTCCCTGCTGGTCTCTGCTTGCCCCTGCTGGTCTCTGCTTGCCCCTGCTGGTCTCTGCTTGCCCCTGCTGGTCCCTGCTGGTCTCTGCTTGCCCCTGCTGGTCTTCAGCAGTCAGGCGGAGCTGTGAACCACTGGACTGAGACAGACCAGAGTCATGGCCACCGGCAAGAACAAGAGCCAGACCTCTCTGGTCCTCCATAAGGTGATCATGGTGGGCAGCGGCGGAGTGGGGAAGTCTGCCCTCACGCTGCAGTTCATGTACGACGAGGTGAGACTGCAGCACTACATTTCCCATAAACCCTCGCTGCTTCTGCTTCCTGTCACATAATCTTTTCTCTGCTCCCAGTTCGTGGAAGACTACGAGCCCACCAAGGCCGACAGCTACAGGAAGAAGGTGGTCCTGGATGGCGAGGACGTTCAGATCGACATCCTGGACACGGCGGGTCAGGAGGACTACGCCGCCATCAGAGACAACTACTTCCGCAGCGGCGAGGGCTTCCTGCTGGTCTTCTCCATCACCGAGCACGAGTCCTTCACCGCCACGTCCGAGTTCAGGTTTGCTCCTGGCTTATCGTTTACGCCTCACAGCGGCCGGCGCTCTTTGGTAAAGCTCATAAATTTAGAGTAAAATTAACCTGTTGTCATAAACAGGTGCTTAAAGTCCACGATGGTGCAAACGGCTGTTTATTTTCCTGAACCCTTTTAGAAATGTACACAAGATAAATCTCAGCAGAGCGACGCAGGGTGCATCCAGCTGCGTGGCTCGTCCCTTAAAACCGTCTCACCGCAATCGGGTTCTTTCTCAGGGCGCAGCTTTATTGACATGCATGTAAAAAGTAGCTCATACAGCATATCATAACTTTGTCTGCTCTACATTTAACACACATAACCACTCCACTAAGAATGACAACTTTTAAGTATAGATACTCCAATAAGGTGTACATACTTCAGATACATGTTATACTACGTACTTTATAATTAGGGCTGGGCACGTTAATACATTGTTATTATAACGTTAACGTATTAATTAACGCCCACTATTATTTCATTGCGCCTTAACACAGTTTTTATTTTTATCTTATCAGCCTGCAAAGTTGCAACTTGGCCTCGCGGGGTCGCTCTGCGCTCCTCAGGTGAACAGACAGGGAGACGAGCGCATGGCAACGGCCTCTGTGCGCTACACAGCTGTAGCCTATTTAACTTAAGTTAAAATTGTAGGCTACATAACTTTACCTGATTGGCCTTCATCTAGTTTTGCGGGGACGCTCTGCCGTGTGAATTCCCACCTGTTGATGTTCGATTTAGTTAAACAGTCATAGATTCTGGAAACTCACAAACAGCGAGGATCAGTCTCTCTTCCAGCGATCTGTGCACCAATAGTTCAAGACAATTCAACTTCGGCGGCTAGTGTCAGTTACTGTTGCATGTCGTGCTGAGGCTAATGATTATTTTCATTATCGACTAATCTGCAGACTATTATCACGATTAATCGACTGACCATTTAGGCCATAAAATGTCAAGTAATTGAAAAATGTTCATCACAATTTCCCAGAGCTCAAAGTGACGTCTTCAAATTGCTTCTTTTTTGTACAAACTAAAACCCAAAGACTCTTCATTTACTTTCATAAACAGTTCCTCACATTTAAGGAGACAGCAAGTTTCACATTTTAGCTTAAAAAAATGACTGAATCGATTATCAAAATAGCTGTCGATTAAATTTTCTTTTTTGTTAATTTCTATACTCGGTATGTTGATGAATAACCATAAAGAAACTTGAACTATTAAAACCTGCGTTTCTCTTGTCTTCTCCAGAGGACTGTGGTGGGCTGGACAGCTTTAACTGATCTGAAACCTTTTGCCTCACTTTAGGTTTACCTCTCACCCATTTTAAAATTACAAATATCTTAATATAATGTATCTTACATTTAAAAGCTGTGTGTTCTGTTCAGCGCACAGTGGGATGAGAGATTTGTTTGACTCTGAGCTTAATTTAAACGTGGATGATGATTGGATCCTTTGTGTGTGTGTCAGGGAGCAGATCCTGCGGGTGAAGGAGGAGGAGGCGATCCCTCTGCTCCTGGTGGGGAACAAGTCGGACCTGGAGGAGCGGCGTAAGGTTTCTGCTGACGAGGCCACGGCGAAGGCCGGCGAGTGGGGGGTTCAGTACGTTGAGACCTCGGCCAAGACGAGAGCCAACGTCGACAAGGTAACCGGAGCTTCCAACAACCTGCAGACTGTTCACCGACCACTTTATCTTGTCCAGTCGGGAAGAAAGACCACATGTCTTTAATTGTTTAATGTGAAACAGAAGCTGAGACGATGAGACTCTCAGAAATACCAGCTGCGTGAGCAAAGTGCCAAACTCTGAGGTCACTGATGCTGAAATGTTACTACTCAATCAACTCATCGATTAATCATCCACTCGTTTCAGATCTCTTCATAGGTACTTGAGTTCAAAATCAGTATATTGTAATCAAGAGTAACAGCTCATACTGCCGCAAGTTTGAGATGAGTATGAGAAATGATTATAGAAAGTTTGTAAGTAAAGAAATGTATGAATATAAAGGGGGAAAAAATGTGGATATGTACAATATTTACATTATTGTAATGATGCTTGGCAAATAGTTGTTTGCTGCTATATTAGTGTTCAGGATGTACAGAAGTAGAAGTAATATAGAGAAGTAATACTTTTTGTTTTACACTGTGGTATTAGTACTTAATTACTCAAGTAAAGGATCTGAATACTTCCTCCACCACTGAAAACAGCTGAGAAAGTTTGATATCCACATGATCTCAGAACTGACTGATCTTCATTATTACAGGTCTCTGCATTGTGCCGCCTCACACACGTGCTTCAGTCTGAACGCTGACGACACGATGAGGATTAACTCTTTTAACACTCTCTCTTCTGCGTCGCAGGTGTTCTTCGACCTGATGCGGGAGGTACGCAAGAAGAAACTGGCGGAAAGCAAAGATAAGAACGGGCCGAGCGGCAAGAAGAAGAAAAAGCACTGCTGCTTACTTTAACTGCGAGGTCACAGGCGAGGTGACAAAGTGCCAACACCCAAAAACAGTCAGACGGACTGAGACAGGCAGCAGCTTCAAACCATCAACCTGCCTGACTGCACATCAACACTCAACAGCTGGGGAGACTTACTACTCTGACTCCTCACCTGCACGTTTATTTGGGCATTTATTTGTATACCTGCAAATGTATTTTTCTCCAAATGTCTAAAATCCAAATTTAAAATAGTTTAATTTAATAGTTACTGTAAGTATTTGAGCTCATGTTGCCAAACTCACCAGAAGACTCTCACTTCCTTTATTGTTTGCTTGGTGACCTTTAAAGTTTTCCTCATTCTGCTTCCTCTTTATGTACAGATTGTGTGGTCCGACTTATATGTGGCCAAAAGTATGTGGACACTTGTGACAGCATCCTCATTACCGTGCTGCTCTAACAGCCTCCACTGCTCTGGTTTCAGTCTTGATGTTGTTGAACTTGCTGCAGGGATTTGCTCCCGTTCAGACACCAGAGCATCAGTGAGGTCCAACGCTGATGCTGGTGATCATGTCTGGCTCCCAGTCGGCTCTCCGGTTCGTCCCAAAGGTCATGTTCTTCCACACCGTACTGGGAAAACCAGTTCTTTATGGAGCAGTCTGTATTTTTACAATAACAGATGTCGTGTTTCCTGTTCTGCTTCACTCTCAGCGCTCTCATGCTGTCATTTGTAGAGAAGAAAACAGCAGACAGACACAGTCAGAGACAAGCTGGTGAACATAGTGGAGCATTTAGCAGCTAAAGAGCCAGGAGGTGGTGGAGACCAAGAGCTATGAGAGAGGGATCACTGGACATTGATCAGGTGACGCAAACAGGACTGAATGAATAATCATATTCCTGTTTGATGTGGAAATAAGCAGCTGTTTGCTCACAAGTTCAACGTTTCACCTCGAAAGCTGTTATTAAGTCAGTTATTGCAGGTTTCAGTGCACATTTTCCAAACAGTGCAGAGAGAGAACATGTCATGACATGTCTCTGCCATCATAGTGTTACCGATTGTCACAGATTGAGACGTTTTACTTTATTAGACCCGTGCTGCACCATGTGACATGCTACAAACCTGTACACAGGGGTGTCCATATACTTATGGCCATGTACTGTACGTTTCCTTTCTTCTCCTGCGCTGTTGTGAATCTTTGACAATCGTGAATTTGTCTTTTAGGTAGACCCACTATTAGCTGAAGAAAAGCCATTTTCCCAGATCTGTCAGTGGAGATGTTCCAGGGTGAGATTTTGTGCCTTAAACTTTTTCTCGTTTGACACGTTTTGTGGTCACGGCTGACTGTGAATCGGAGAAAGAGAGAGTTTTATCCTACATAATGCCATGAGTTCCCTGCTTTTGTTTACGCTCGAGTATTTTCGCACATTCCTGATATATAATCAGTACACTTCCAGACACTCCTTTTGAACGACAGCTTCAACTCTTCACCTCCCTTTAGAACACCAGTATAATTTATAATCATCTTTAAAAGGGAATTACTATTTAAAGGTCATCGGGGTCATTATCTGTGTATTTATGACGTCTGTGGTTTGAAAGTTTGTTTGTGTTGTTGTTGTTTTTTCCCCCTGAGAAACTCATTTCCATTTGATAATAAAAGAAAACACAGGTGGATCACGGCTGCTTTGTTTGATCGAGCCCCCGGATGTGTCGCCGGTGGGATCAAACATATTCTAGCAGCATTAATATGCTTATAAACTTTGGATTACACAAATTAGAGGAGTATAAATGAAAAAGGGTTACACTTTAAATTGTAATTTGGTACTAAAGTAAACAGAGACCGTTCATTAGTGCATTTCCAGTGAATTACTTATGAATAATTGGTATGTTCCCATTGTCTCTAAACAAATGTACCAAATGTAAATATTTTTTCTCGGAAACTTCTGTGGAAATAAAAAGTAACATAAAAGCATCACCGAAAGACAAAAGCAAATATCAGACAGCTCTTCATAATACTGTCCTGTATTTATGCTGCTCTGTTTGTCGTTAGTATCAAAGAATCTGTGTTCAAAAAGCCATTTACTTGTTGTGAATGTGAAATATTTTAAGATTTACAATAAAGCTGAATGCCAACAACAGAATGTTTGATTGAAAATAAATTGTTTTGTATCTGACTTGATGAAATAATCATCTCTGGGAGATGAATTTAATTATCCAATATTTGTCTTTATTAATGAAGTAAAAGTAAAAACAACATTAGAAACAAATAAATCTCTAAATAATTAGGTTTTTTTTGTTTTTTTTTACCTTTAAATAGTCTCTATCCGGAAGAAACTGTGAAAGTTGTGATATATTCTCTGGTCACTAGATGGCATTGCTGGCTTAACTTTGGATAAAAGGTTAATTTATATCATTAATATAATTAATAATATCAGAACTCTCTATTTTAACACAGAAAAAGAAACATTTGTTGTCACTTTGCAGTTTACATAACAGTTGAGGTTACAAAGAAATTTACACAATGTTGTGCTTTATTTTTGACTCCTTTAAAGTTTTATTTTCTTAAACTTAAAAGATATGCTGGTGGATTAAGAATGTTGTTACTTGTTTAGGTTGATTTGACATTACTTGATAAAGTGAAGATTTGTTGCACTAAAAGGCAGATCAGCTGTTTCAGGAGTTCGACCTTTGACCTCCCAACCAGCAGGTGACCTCTGGTAAAACGTAAAGTTAAGGTTTCTGCTGGGTCAAATGTGTGAGATGAATTTGTTAAACCTACTTTGTCCCCTGGTTTGAAATGGTAAGATATAGTTAAAGATGCTGGTAAGTTATTTGTTTGGACAAATAAAAAAAATGCACTTTTGTTTGTTCTGAACTCCATTATACCTTTAATCTAAAAATGTTTATCTTGAAAGTAATTGTGTCTGAAGAAGTCAAACGTGGACGCTTTATCTCTATTTCAGGTCAAACTCGTTTGACTAGCAGAAGCAACTCTTCTTCGTGCTGCTCTCTTTTTTTTTATTCTGTCCTTCCTTGAATTTAACTTTACTGTCAGAGATGACAGAGATGTCACAAAACAATCATTATGAATCTCATACTTTAGACAAGTTAAATAAAATTTACAATATCGGTAATATATAATTCATTACAAATAAAGACAATACAAAGTCTCAACATTAAGATAAGTTAAATACAAGTTACACTATCAGTTGTGAAATACAATTAAAATACAAATAGAAATAGCAATAAAATATAATTTATTAAAAATAGTTTAAAACTTAGATAAGTTGAACAAAAATTACAATATGAGTGAAACGGTTAAATTAAAAATAATACAAAATACAATAAAGTATAATTATTTAAATTATTTAAAAACTCTCAATGTTAGTAAGTTGACATAAAGTTACAATATCAGTTATGAAATACATTTAAGATTAAAATAAAATAAATGAAATCGAATTTATTAAAAATAATTAAGAATTAAAAATCTCAGAAGTTAAATTTAAATTTAAAAAAATTTATTCTACATTTATATAACAAAATAAAGTAAACATGGATAGTTTACATGGAACTTTGTGTTTGCCAAAAATCCAATCCAGTAGTGAATTCAGGCAAGTAGGTGAACTCCTTTCGTTTATATTTTTATGCTTATTTTGTACTTATTTGCCCTCATTCTGTTCCTCCTCTTCCCTCAATAAATGTGGGTTAATTTTAGCGAGGAAAGAAAGAGGATTAAATCAGAATATGATTGACTTATACAAGCTGCTGTGTTCAGTACAGAGACAGTTGTTAAGCACTTCCTTCCCTCTGTGATGATCTGAGAGTTTTACTGGCTTGAGATCAGATATGACACACATGAAACCGTCTGTGGATCCAGTGTCTTCTGCAAACAGCAATAGCAACACAATAGCAGCTTTGTCTGAAACACTGCTGGAGAGCCGGCAGAGCTGCTTTCTGTCGTCTGTTGTGTTGAACACGCCTGCTGGATGCTCTGAAACACACGGACATACCGACAGCAGAACTTGTTTTGGTTTGATTCTCAAGAAATATCACTTCTTTTAACTTGTTGTTGCCTTTATCCTTCTTTCACTTTTGTTCGCTCTTAACTTCTATCTCACTTTCGTTACTTTTTTTTACTACTTCCCTGCTCACATTCCTTTATTTTACTTTTTATTCCCTTTTATCTTCTTTCCCACTTTTGTTCCTTTTACTTTTTATTCCCTCTTTTGTTCCTTTTACTTTTTGTTCCCTCTTACCTTCTTTCCCAACTTTTGTTCCTTTTACTTTTTGTTCCCTCTTACCTTCTTTCCCAACTTTTGTTCCTTTTACTTTTTGTTCCCTCTTACCTTCCTTCCTACTAGCCTTCATTTTACTTGTGGTTTCTTCTTACCTTGTTTCCCACTTTCCGTCCTTTCACTTTTTTTTTTACCCCTTACCTTTTACCTTTTTTCCTTCCTTTTATTTATTGTTGCTTCTTCCCTTCCTTTATTTGTTTCCTGTCCCCTTCCTTATGACCTTATTCTTCTCTGATCCTCTGTGTCGTTACAGATAATGCACTGTATGTCCGCTGTATATTTGTTTTACCTGTTCCTGCGTTACCCTTTTCTTTTGTCTGCCTTGCCTATATAAAGGTCAGAGGTCAGCCCCAGAACATTAACCTACAAACACACTTTCTGTTTTTAACGTGTGTTCCAGAGGAGGTTTCCGTGGTGCGGAGATGTTCCTGCTGGCTCAAACAAACCCCGGATGCGAACCAAAGCTTGTCCTAATTGTCTCTGGCAGTATAGATTGAGCTTCCATCTGTAAGCCTCTTACAGTAATACACCTGCTGCTGAGACGACACCACGGCTGAGCAGCGCAGGACGAACACTCCTCCACATACAGCTCCCAAATATGACTTTCCGGCCGACATGTTGCTCTGAGAACATGGTTTTGTGATTTTCAGGAAAGGATCCAGAGGTGTGTCCGAGATGCTGTGTGGAGATGTGGTGGCCATGTGGGAGGTGGCTCTGAGCGACGGCGTTTACAGGATTGAGTTTGCTCATGGCACCACCACCGGGAAACGCATTGTTTACATCAACGGACAGGTGAGACCCTGTTTAAGTCCGTTTCTGGGGGGGTTTTGTCAGTGGTTTCAAACCATTTTTGGGTTTTAATCCCTTAAAAGAAAGTCTACTTGTGACATCGCATTTAGTTGTTCTGGAAGGATTTTAGAAGCATGAACGAGTGAAAGTATCGAGTATTTCACAAAAGTAAAAGAAAAAAATTAACAAAATTTTGTGTCGAGAAATGTTCTTTCTCTTGTGACCCCTCAGATTTATGTTGGGATGTTTTGGGTCCAAACAGCTGATTCATGTCCTCACAGTGGTGGAACAAGAATTCAGAACATCTGATACACTTTCAAATACTCCAAACAATTTTACTTAAAATACAGAAGTACTGGCAGTCACTTAAAGTATCAAAAGTAAAAGTATTCATTATGCAAGTCAACCCATCAATTAATGTTGTACTTTAATACTGTAGTTGGTCGAGGTGGAGCTACTTCTAACTGCTTAATATTCTACTGTTTTTATGGAATTTAATCTGTAACAATTAATCATGTTTTAAAATCTGTTGGATAAATGTAGTGCATTTAAAAAATCTGATGTTTCCCTCTGAAATTTGTTGGAGTAGAAACTGTGATCAAATGCAAATACTCAAGTACAAGTACCTCAAAATGGTACTTCAGTGTAGTATCTGAAGAAATGTAAAAATCCTGCCTGAATACAGAAGTGTATTAAACTAGAATCGAAATACCTCATTTCACTTTCTCTAATGTGTATCTTTGTGTTTATTTATTAGAATCATTGTTCCAAATAGGATTATACGACCCTACTAAATTAAACAACAATAAAATAAAGTTCTTGAACATGATACCGTTAATATGATGCTTTTTGTCTTAATCTCATCTTAATCCCGTCTCTTGTGGCCACGATTTTCTTTCGTGGTTTGCCCTGCCTTTTGTGTTTGTACATACTTATACTTTGTACATACTCGTAAACTATGCAAACACATACAGTATATTTTACAACATACAGTATATTTTACAACTTTTTATTAGATTCTACATTAATTTTTGGGCCCATTTTGGGGTGTAAAAGAAGCTAAAAACATATAATTGACACCCTGCAAAGTAGATGTTGCTTAAAACAACAGTCTATTTACAGATCCAGCCAAAATAAACATTCATCTGGAGTTGTGTTTGTATTCATCTGATGAATTTAAGATCAATTCACTTATTTTTTTAGCTCTGTTTTTGGTCTCCACCAACTCCTGGGGGAAATATCTGGATCTTTAGCTGCTGCGGTTTCTTGGCATGTCTGAACTAGTTTGTCAAAGAAATACAACTCACTAAATGACAACATATAACGTGTTAACTACTTTAACTAGGCAGATTTTATTACCTTTGGTCTGGGCCTTTTAATATTCTTTTATTGTGGTTTTTACTTCTTCCAGTACGGATCAAAAACTGATGACTGAATAAATAAATGTGCTGTAGCAGGTGTTTGTCTGTCAGTCCTAAAGCTGACAGCATGTTTCCTCAACAGGAAGTCATCAGAAAAGACTGGCTGTTCAAGCTGGTTGGAAAGGAAACCTTCACCGTGGGAAGCGCCCACACCAAAGCCACCATAATCATCGAGGCCATCAGCGGATTTGCCTACGAGTACACGCTGGAGATTGACGGGAAGAGCCTGCAGAAGTTCATCAGTGACCGGGCCCAGACCACCAAAACCTGGCTGCTCAAAGTGGACGGACAGGACTGCAGGGTCGTACTCGGTGAGCCACAAATGTGTCCCTGCTGTTTGTTTGCAGGAGGGAATGCAGGTAAACGCTGAAGCATAATCTGCTCAGCTCGAGCTCAGTGCAGTTATTTTAGGAAACATGACAACCGGCTGGACAACAGAAACTGTGCCTGTGTTGATGTCTTGTATAACAAAAAGACTGTTCAGAGAAACTTAATTCACTCATGCAATTCAGAGATCATTAGAGACTGACACACCATAGATCCATAACAGCAATGAAGGGAATGATAATGTGTAAAACTTTATTCCAACAGAAAAGGACACGATGGATGTTTGGTGCAACGGGCAGAAAATGGACACGATGGTGAGAATCTCTCAACAAATACTTGGAGCCCCAAAATGAACAAACTGTAAAGTAGTTGTATTCATATTGTGAAAATATAACTAGAGTCTAACAACATTTGTACTGTATCTGACGGTGAGCTTCAGTCCACTGCTGCATAGATAAAAAAAAATATATATCTGTGAATAAACTTCCATCTGGAGCTAAACGCATAAATGAATGGGTTTAACTCCCACTGGAGCTGCCAGATGAATAAAAAATATAAAGTTAGGAGCTTCTGCTCTGTAGTTGGACACGTGCTGTGCAGCCTGTTAATGTCTGTTTGCACAAAGATTTATTTTACCTCCTATATAAGTAAAGCTAACAGCCAGCAAAGTGGACGATTTTCACGCCTTGTCTTTTCACGCGGTCGACTGATATCTGTTTTCAATGGCCGATATTTAGAGAGCAGGATATATAATGCTGATATCAGAACAAAGAAAAGCCATGTATAATCTCTTTATTCTTTATTCAATCTCTTTACGTTCTAGTAAATGAAAATCCATTCTACTAGTAGTAATTAAACTTTTTACTCACTAAGTTTAGTGCCTTATAACATGATGCTGTTTGGTAATTCTACTTTCCCTTAATTTAAAGGATGTTTAAATGTTGTCCTGTATTGACACAGGTGTTTCTGTCCTCTGAAGAGTTCCTTTCAAAATAAAGTTTAAAGGAAACAATCTGTTTTGACAGTGAAACTCTGCCTCTGATGCCATTTTGAGATGTAAAAAGTTCACATTTTCCCCCCGTAAATGACTGGACTGCAGCTGGAATCCTAAAACTTCTCAGTGTTTTCTGGACTGTCCCACAGGGAGAGTTCGTAGACGACGGCACAGAGACGCACTTCATGGTGGGGGAACACGAGTGCTGCATCAAGGCTACGAGCGGTGGGAAGAAAAAGAGCGGCATTGTGCACTGTTTACTGCTGGACGGGGACAAAATACCAGCTTCAACACAATAATGCCGGAGCAGACTGTTGGAACAGAGTATAACTTTCAAAGAGACTCTGTGAATGAAGTATTTGGATGCCATGTATAAATACCAAGCAGATACTACACTGGCTGTGCTTTGTGATGGAGGATCAGGACTTTTTGTGTTTGAGTTGGTTTTGACTGCACATTTAGAAAATACACGCGCAAATATGTTCATTTAAATATAGCAAATAAACACTGAACTGTATCTTTTTATGCTCTGCTGGGTGATTTCTTTTGACACATGCCTGTTGGTGCTTTGCAACTTTATTTTGAGGGGCCCCCATTGTAAGTATATTCCGCTGTCAAAACCTTGAATAAGAAGGAAGAAATCTGAGAATTAAGCTGATTTGTGCGCAGCCTCCACGCAACTGAATGCCGTCAAGCACGCAGCGATTGGCTACAGACAGACCGGAAAAGGGGAGGTTTGTTGTTCAAAATAAAAGCATCACATATGTTGTTTAAAATCAGCACAACCTTATGTAATCTGAATAAGCAGGCTAAATGTGATCTAAAAAGACCAATATTAAATGGAATAAGTATGCTATTTCGAGGCCTGAGACACAGATAATTCCACTTATCCAGCTCATCTGTGTTTTGTGGATTCATGTTTTTAGGATAATGTAGAACATGTTTTACACATTTTGATGGTTTGAATTAATTTAATTTATGTATTATGGGTTTGAAATGAAAAATGAGAATGACACGGTCTATGTGTAGGTTGGCACTGCCTCTGCACCCATACATAGTTGTTCATTTACAGCTTAATTTCACAGTTTCTAGACTTCTTATTTTTATTTGACTACTTCAAGGCAAAGCAGAAATACATAAACAATATTCAGCACCTCAGTAACAGTGTTCTCGTCTGCAGCTGGTCTCATTAACAAGGCCTGGGACCCCCAATGACACTGACTCTCGTGTCCCCCCGTTATTTTGAGTTTTAAAGTGGTCCTATTATGCTCATTTTCAGGTTCATAATTGTATTGAGGGGTTTTACCAGGACAGGTTTACATGGTTTAATTTCCAAAAATGATGACACCTGTTACATAGTGACGCAGATAGATTATAGAAGTAAAGGCTGGACTACAATCGTTTAGCTATAACATGCACAAAAATCTGGATCTGCCACCAAAAAGGACAGGAGCAGACTACAACGGACAGTCAGGACTGCAGAAAAGAAAATCGGTGCCAACCTGCCCTCCATTCAGGACTTTTCCCAGAGTCAGGAAACGGGCAGGAAACATCACCGCAGATCCATCTCACCTCCAGCTTCTCCCTTGTGGTAGGCGCTACAGAGCACTGTACGCCAAAACCAACAGACTCAGGAACAGTTTCTTCCCAAAAACCATCACTCTGATGAACAGCTGACTCTGACTCACAGTGTCAGCAACAACTCCTGTGCAATAACCCAGTAACTCTGCCTCTAATCAGCACCTGTTTACTGGTTTCCACTTTAATTTATTTATCATTCTCTATTTCAGAGCTGTTCGTATTGTTATATCGTATATATACTGTGTACTAAATCCACCTACCGCATGTACAACACCTGCACATAATACTTATTTAATCCAGCATCCTTTGCACTGAGCTTCATCACACTGTGTATGAGTACATGTATGCATGTTTGTGTACATGTATATCTCACCCACCTCCAACATGTATGATATGGCAGAAAATTGTGTCCTCTCTTACATTAAATCTTATTTAATCTATTATTATTATTATTATTATTACTATGGCTTATAGATATATAAGAATTGTGTTTTTTTTTATTATCCTTAACTTTTCCTTCTTCTATACTCCTTATGTTAGTCTGTCCACATTTACTAGGGTTTAGGTCAGAGCTGTGAGATTGTTTTGTGTTTTCCCCCTCTTGTTGTTCCCCTCCCAGCCTTGAATGTTCATTCATGCGCAATCCTGAGTCCAATTCCTCCCATGTGCACACAGACTTGGCAAATAAAGCCGATTCTGATCCCTACTACGTCTCCGGCTCTGACGCAGAAGCAGGTTTTATTTTGAACTCCCTAACCGGAACCCGTGTTGTGCCGTGTGTGCAGCTTGACCCGGAGGAAACGCTCTGAGGGGTAATGACGCTCCCGGCTGGGATCCTGCAGCCTACACGGGATGGACCTCACAGCTCGGGAAGGGGGGACGGCTGAGAGTCGCAGCACCGTGTGCGGGACCTGCCTGTGAACCTACCTGTCGCTTTACAGCTTCTGGATTAATTTCGGAGGAGGACCCCGCGGTTGTGGACTGAGGACGTTATTCCGCGCAGCTGTTCCCGGACTGGAGAACAAAACAACACGGACGGGAACAGACATCCTAACTAACCCACCACGATCCAGCAACTGTTTACCACACTGTCCCCAGCCGCTCTTCTACTTTATGTCTTTTTTAAATGGCTTCTCCAGCCTGCCCTCCGGGGCTTTAACGCCCGGCTCAGTCGCCATGTAACACGGACTTTAACGGCTGAAAAACGGTGAGTTTTTCCCCTTTTTCCTCCGCTTGGAAGCTACAGCTAGTTAGCTTTAGCCGGCTAGCCTAGCCACCTAGCAACAAGGCCGTTTTCTCCCCTTCTCGTCCGGCCATTTATGACGGTAAGTGACCATAAAAGATGTGTTAAAGCCAGCTAAACGCGACGAGGTGTGGTTTTAATCTCACACGGCCTGTTAGGATTTGGGGAAGCTTTGCTCAGGCGGCCGCACATCTGTCACCGCACCGGAATTGGGAACCGGGACCCCCCCGGGGAACAGCTGCCTTCACCGGCCAGCAGCAGCGCTCTGACCGCCTCCAGTGGAGATATCACTTTTTAAAATATTCCCAGGCATGTAGAGGAGGTGAAACTGCCTTTTTTTGTGGTTAAAAACACCAAACCCACCCTGGGATTAAAATATATTGAATACCTGATGATAAACAGGTTTAAATTCATGTGTTAAGTTGTTGAAGATACAGATGAGAGCGTGAACTGATGCTTTCCCTCCCACCTGGAGGTCACAGCTGTCACCTTCCTGTTTGTCCTAACCCCCCCCCCCCTCTCCCCTCTCTCTCTGACCAGCTGAAGAGTCCACCTGTCTTCATTTGGGGGTCCAGACAGGAGCTGCAGTGATGAACTACCAGCAGCACCTCGCCAACTCGGCCGCCATCCGGTCCGAGATCCAGAGGTTTGAGTCCGTCCACCCCAACATCTACTCCATCTACGAGCTGCTGGAGCGGGTGGAGGAGCCGGTGCTGCAGAACCAGATCCGGGAGCATGTCATCGCCATTGAAGGTAGGACGGGGAGGATGCACCGGCTTGGGTGGCTGCTTCATGAATGTGTCAGGCCGGGTTACCTTGAAAAGCCCCGAAATCCATGAATCCAAGTCCTTGAAAAGTCAGTTCAGTGTGGCACGTTCCTTGTTTAGTGTTGTGGTTTATCTGGAGAGAGATGTCAACAGATGCTTTCGTCCTTACAGCGAATGAAATTGGTTCTCTGCACTTTAAAGACAGAATGAAATCAATGTTGAGGAGTGACAGTGGAGGCAGGACACCAACCCGACCAGAGCTTTTTATTGGCATATTTGTTTTCCTTTTTTCCTGTCAGACACTTTAGCATCAGAAAAGCAGAGAGAGAAACTCCTTAAAAACCTTTTAAAAAGACAGAATGAGTGAGGTGGGTTTGATTCCTTGAGGACGATGGTTTCTGTAAAAAGACGAGATGTGAGACAAATTTGGAAATAATATTTCAGGAGAACACTGGGATTACGCCGAGTGAGTCTTGGCAGGAGCGTCGTACAGGTGTTATCATGAGCTTCTTGTAAGAGTCTTATGTTCTGCTTTTAATTCGCATTTTCTTTTCCTCCAAAAGGAAATTAAATCTGAAAGCAGGGATTTATATCTGAGTGTGGCAGATTGTGTTAGAGCTTCTTAGCAGTGTGGTTTATCTATTTGGTGGACATTATTTAACATACCGTGTGTGTTGGGACTGAGGCCGTAGTGCTGTGTTTTATTTTTGTAGTGTTTATGTTTTGTTATCCGCTGTCTCAAAGACCGTATCAGTAACGCTTTCAAACAGACGGCCAGATTAAACTAACATCCTGTATTGCTCATTAAAAACAATAATCCAAACAGATGAGAGCTATTTGAACCTGCGTTTGTACTCTCATTTGTAAAACAATCTACCACTCAGTATTGATTTATTGATTGACACCAGTGAAAATAAACTGCTGTCCGTTAACGGTGATACATTTGTGATTATGATTACAGTTTTGTCCTTAAAGGCTTTCCGTATATATGTCCAGATAAAAACAGTGGACATGTAAAGGTACCCGGGTTTCCTGAGAAACGACATCACACGCTTGTTGTTAGCTTGAAACGGAGACCGTGTCAGACTCTTTTTATTTGATTAGCTGAGAAGTGGAGCAGAGTGAGTTTAATTTCTGCTCATTCCTTTGGGTCCCATGATGATGATGATGATGATGAAAGGCTTGCAGAAAAGAGCCAGTGAAGTCTGTGTTTGTGCGTGCTGCCTTTGTTTAGGAACATCTGTATGTTGGACACAACACGTGTCCAGTCAGCCGGAGCTCTGTGTTGATCCCGTAGTTTGAAGAGAAGGTGAATAAAAAGCCAGATTGGGCCAAAAATAGGCCAGAATCTGGCTTAAAAGCACATCTTGAACTCTGCAAAACTTCACTGTCGTTAGGCTCAGCTTTAAAGGTTAACGTCGACGCATTTTCTGACAGGATTTCTGACCTTACGCCCAGAAAATGTCAAGCAGCGCTGCTAATAAGAGGCTTTCACTGTGTTAAATCAAGGCTTGCATCCATACAAAGAAAACGTCTGCAGCTTGGTAGGGCTGGATAATAAAACAATAATGACAATTATTGCACTATAATTTCCCCCAATAACAATGTAATAAATGCTCAATGTATCGTCAATAAATATTTTCTTTAATTCATTTGAATCACAGATAAATTATCACTAAAAAAGATGAACTAATCATATTTAAAACAGATTTTATCATAATCATTTTGAATGTTCCACCTCAGATTGGTGACGTGATCCACTGTTTGGCGTCAAGTGTTTGTCACATTCTGACCATAAAGAAAAGTTTAACCACATAATTAACCATCTGGTTTCTTCAGTTTTCACTCAGGAGCAAAAATCAGCCTTTAAACCCGAAAGAAATAACGATTCCACATATATCGCGATAATTATCTATATCGAACGATATGAAATGTTTTTATCGTGATAACATTTTCGGCCCTATCGCCCAGCCCTATCTTCTGGTTAGACTTTCAAAATAAAACTAGTGCTTAACGTCGTGAAACGTTGCAGTTTGACTGGGTTTAAAACTGCTACGGCAGCAACATCACTAAAAAGAATCAGTGTTGACTTTTCTTTGTCTTGGTGACAACAGTGTAGATATAGTAGTACTTTTTAGCGTTGAACAATGGAACAAATACCAGATGCTGAAGGACGTGACAAAGTGTCCATTAGAGCTGCAACGATTAGTCGATTAGCCCACAAGTTGGTCGAAAGAAATTTATCGATAACCAATTAATAGTTTTTGTCATATTTTTAAGTAAAGATGTGAAACATGCTGGTTTCATCATGTTAAATGTGAGAAATTGCTGCTGTTTTAGTCATTTATGGCAGTAAATGAAGAGTCTTGGGAGGGTTTTTGGACAAAATAAGCAGATTGAAGACGTCACTTTGGGCTCTGGACATTTCACAGAGCAAACGATTAGTCGATTAATCGTGAAAGTAGTCGGCAGCGTCGTTGGTCGCTGGCTGTTTTGTTTCTCCCCGAACGCTCCGATATCTCTACAACATTGTGAGTGTAATGAAAGGATTTTGGCTGGAAGGACATCTAGTAGGATAAAGGAGTGTATGTGAGGTGTAACAATGGATGTGGACACAGTCAGTAAACTCTAAATTGAATCAAAGTGCACACAAGGACCAGCTGGGGTGTCATAGCGCGTGATGATGCTCAGCGGCCGTCTGAACCAACACAATAGTCAGAGCGGGGACTCGCTGCGTTTTGCTCATTTCCATTTTCCCTGAATTCACACAGTGACTCATTCAGCCTAAATTTCATGCTGGAAATAACCCAAAAACAGCAGCAGCAGTTCTGTCATCCTCTGTCTCTGCCCCACTGCGCACATCTGGACGTGTCGCTCAGATTCGTGTCATGTTACGCAAGCTCTCGGCTGGAGCGCCACCGTCCTCCCTCTGTGCTTCTTGTTGTTGTTGTTGTTGTTGTGTAAGTTGTCCGTCCCTCTGAGACAAACTCCTGCTGCT
Organism: Micropterus salmoides; assembly: GCF_014851395.1. Classification (NCBI taxonomy): domain Eukaryota; kingdom Metazoa; phylum Chordata; class Actinopteri; order Centrarchiformes; family Centrarchidae; genus Micropterus; species Micropterus salmoides. The sequence goes on from NW_024040040.1 coordinate 5,393,719, forward strand.
CTTATCGGACGATTTCACGAGTCCCATTAAGCAGGTGAGGCGTGACTCACATCTCGCCACACACTCTCCGGCGGCGGAGGGCTCATTTGCATGAGAGGTGTGCGTGAGGATGGATGGATATCCTGCCAGCCAGGTGACACTGACCCATTTACTGCGGCTGCATGAGCAGAAAGCTGCGCTGGAGTCAGGCGGCTGTGAACGCCGCTCACTTCATTTCCCACGCAGCAGGAAACACAGCCGAGTTTGAACAAACTGGTTTTTTTTTGCCTCGCAGGGTTTTACAGACTCAGGTCGGACTTAAAGGCGTTAAAACTCACATAATTAACACCAGCAAGGAGGCAGAGAGAGAGTGTGTGTGTCAACAGGAAGCAGTTGTGGATGTTTGTTCACTCATCTCTGCATTCTTATAACAAACGTCAGGCTTGTACGCATGTTGTTTAGTGAAGGATTTAAAATACGGACGCTCATTGATTTGTGTGCAACCCAAAGCCTACTTTCTTCAGTTGGCGCCTGACCGGTACTCAAACGAGCGGCCTCCGATCCAAACGACAGCTGGTTAAAGTTGGAGTCTTTAATCTCTGCAGCCTGTTTGTCAGAGCTGCTCTCCAGAAACGCAGACGTTTCTTTCCCACTTGAGCTGCTTTTGTCTTATTGTGTCGGCGGTCCAGCCTGCAGTCAGTGAACGCACCGTGCGACCTAGTTAGCCCTCGCCGCCGTGTGTTTGTTCACCCCCCCCCAGGCTCTCTGTGTGGATTCTCTCTCATTTGTCAGGGTTGTTCCAGCATAACGCTCATTCTCATGTTTCAGCCGTTTGAGTCTGATGCAGTTTCTTGTTCTTATTCAGGGACGGCGCGGGATTAAGCAAGACACCGAGACCGGCGGGGTCTGAGGTTCAACTCCCACCTGCAGTGCGGACCTGCCTACGTGTTGGTAGAGTTAGTCTGAGTCCGATAAATCAACGAGTCACCTGCCGCTCACGTTTACATTCAGCCCTTTCTTGTTCTTTGTCTCTTTGTCTCTTCCAGGCAAATCGTTTGCTTATTTACTTATTTAATTCTATTAGACGTGAATCTCTTCGGCCAAGACAGATATCAAACGCTAAAAGATGAAGAGGGAGGGAGAGAGGGAGGGAGGTACAAGGTTCCTACGCCTCCTGGAAAACCTGGAAAGTAGTTTTTAAACATCATGTTGCAGTTGCAGTGTTGTGAACACCGCCCCAGGGTCGTGTCACATGGTAGCACAGGTTGGATGACATTAGTGACAGTGAAATATTAGTCACTGCTGGCTGGTAGCTTTTATTAGCTTTATAGATTAACATTTTCTTCTCAGCATGTTTGGTTCAGTTGCTGCAGTCGTCGCGCTTGCGAGCTTGATTTACCTGCGAGGTTTTAAGGTTTGTGTTTAAACCAATAGGAAGAGTTTAAAATGTGTTGTTGGATAAGAATTAAGCAGAATGTGCTAAATACTGGCTAACAAGCACTTTTTACTTTGCATTATCTCGTCATACTTAAAGTTAGGATAAAAAGGACCGAAACATGACGTGAAACCTTTTAGCCGTAGCTCGCAGTGGGCTGTGATTAACATGGTGTGATGAACTGTACAACATCAATTAGCTTTTTCTGTCTGCACACCGATAGAGTTGTCCCGTTGTTTTGTTTTGGCCACATTACACCCGCATATCAATACACCGTGTTTGTTGTGACAGTGCAGAGAGCAACACGTCTGAAACAGGTTTGTTACAGTGATAAAAATAACAAAAGAAAATAAAGGAATACATTGGCAGTACCGTGACAAAAATAATAATATTAAAACACAGATCAGTTTGTCACCCTGTCTGCTTATCTAACAGATGATTTTAAGCTGTAGCCACAGACTGCATGTCTTTAAAATCAGATGTCAACACATGTTAGTGGATGACGCGATCCCTGTCTGTCATACTAGCTAGATCATCGCTGGAAAAGTCCTGGAAAATGATCTCTAGAAAAGAGCGGGGACCCTGGAAGGAGGACGAAACATGTCCAAAGAGACGTCCTCACGTGTCTTGTTTTATGCAACCGATTGTCCAATTTCCAACTCATAAAACCAGAGAACGATCGACACTTTCTCTTGTTTAATTACCAAATAATTAATTTCTGTTGGTTCATTCATTCTTCTTTTCAGCTCAGGACTAAGACGCACACAGGTACTTTTAAATAAAGGCGCCTGTCAGATCGAAGCTTCGTCCATATTTGGCTTCTGCTCCATTTTCAGACCACTTGTGTGTTTGAATCAAAAATCAGGTTTCGCATTACTTAAAGTCTAAATTTTAGTACCAAGCGTCTCTGCCACCCCCGTTTATTTTCGGCAGCTCAGTCTGTGGACACGGCGAGACAGAGACGAACACGTCAGAGGTTCGTTTGTTGATCCAACTTTCCCATAATGCTCAGGCAAAATCAAGACAAAGTTACTGTGCCAGATTGAAGCCGGAGGCAGCTCGTCCCGTCAGAGAGCGATTATGCAACGCCGCGGCTGATTCACGTCCGCTAATAACAGTAATAAGAAGTCACAGGGATGCTTTTAAACGAGGGTTTTAGCCGTTGCATAACAGCGGCCGCTGGCCGCCGCAGCGCTGCCAGCACGCAACTCTGTCTTGAGAAATTATGCTGAGATCTCTGCACCTTTTGTCCATAAAGCTCCCCACCCCCACCCCGCCCGTGCTGACTGCACCAGATTAGGGCCAACTGCAGACATTATGTGCTCTCTGTAAAGTGGTTGTGTACATTTGTTTTCCTGCAGGCCGTCTTTCATTAGGCCTAATGTCCGAGCTGAAGCATGAGTCACCGTCCGGCTGGAGCGCGCCGATAATGGGCCTGTGTGCTTAATTGTGTCTGATCAGGAGGTTTTACAGGTTTACATTGTACGCTTAGGAAGCCAGCAGCATGTGAACATTTCATCATCAGTGATCAATATCGGCAGTCTGATCAATCATTGTGAGGAGGCGATTAATCTAGAGTGCACGCGTATTCAAGCCTTTATGGTAAATCCACTGAAACGGCCCAGAGCGAGCTGACAGGCAGGTTAGAGACTTCATCCTGTCAGTTTGTCTCTTTACACAGACGAGTGCTGCAGGATGAGAGTCCTGACTGAAGAGAGGCTGTGAAGTCTTCACGTTACGCCGTACGAGAACCAGATACAACATTATTTATCAAACTGGGTGGACTGGATGGATTTAGCGCGAGGATAAGGCGTCTGTACTGGATGGAAATAAGATTAATTGGATTATATTCACAGAAAGTATAAAACATATTAACTGTGTCCATTAAAAGTAAATGGACACATTCGATATCAATAGTTATCAGGATAAATCGTTGTTTCTTTCAGTTTAAAGGCTGATTTTTGCTCCCGAGTGACGCGTTTGTGTTTCAAATATCTCAATGGAAAAATAAAGTGTTAATGATTGATTCATGATTTGTTAAATTGTTATTGAGGAAGATTATATGGCGCTATTATCAGTATCTTTTTACTGCCCTGCCCTACGTGACACATATAACTTACTATTTATTATTTTGACTGATAATCTTAGACGGTTGAAGAAAACCAGCTTATCACTTATCAAAATAGTTTCAATCAACTAATCGAGGGAGCACATTTCACCTGACGGCTGTTGTGCACTGAGCAGCTCTGCTAGAGCAGGTTGGGTTTCAGGTCCTGGGATCAACTCGGCCGCAGTTAAACACAAATGTCACGCTGAAAGACACAAAGTCTTTGAAACCAGGAGTAATATCGTCAGGGTCAGTAACAAGCTGGATCCAAAGGTCAGACTGAGGTCAGAGGTCGCTCTGCGTCGTTATCGGCTGATGCGAGGCGAGGTTAACTGGGATTAGCTGCAGATCGCAACTTCCCCTGCGTCCTTTAATCTGCCTCCAGTAGGTTATATGGATCCGTGCCGACACCAGTTAAACTCAGATTAGAGGTGGAGACCTCCGGGAGTTTTCAGCGGAGACAAACCTGGATGAATTCCTGCGTTACGAGACGCAGAAGAAGAGAAGATTCTGTAAAGATTTATAGGATCACATCTTTTTAATGTAAACAAACATCTTAGTCATGCAGAGAGTTATTATCCTGTTCATGATGTGTTGCCTCAGCGTCATAAAAATAATGGAGTTGTGATGTTTCCATCAAAGATCTCCTCATCAGGTCTCCTGGTTGAATCATCAGTACAACAGATTAACATCGAGCCTGTGGACAAAAACTGGAGGTTGACATGTTGACTACGACTCCCAAGATGCATTTCAGTAAGAGACAACAAATCGGAGAGCTTTGAATTCTGTGTTTTAGTCGTACAACAGTTGACTTCTCTGCAGCTCTGACCCTCGCCTCTTACCGGCTTCTTCTTAATAGCAACAAACACTGAGGCTCATGGGTACTGTGGTATTTAAAGCCACTGACAGACAGAAAAAAAACAAACTAAATTAAAATAAATCGTCGTCATAGTTGGGGAGAAGGATTAAATGCCACGGTTTATGATAGCTGTGGAAATATTAAGGCCGGTGTGTACTTAACATGATGTAATCTTGTTCCAGGCCTTAATAACATTCATAGCTTTAGTTTATAGAAAATCACCCTGATTTACATTTTATTTAAAAACGTTGAGCGGCTTATGGAGGAAACACAAATGCTGTTTCACCAAATCTACAACACGCAAGCTGCAATTTTAAATAAACACACGGACACTGGAAAAACAAAACCTCAGAGCACCACGTCCTTCTGCACGCGCCGCATTTGTCCACAGAACAAGATCAACGAGATAACGAGGGGCCCCCGAGCGGGCCCCCGAGCGGCCGTTAAACCCAGAGGATGCGGTCGGAGCTCATCGATCGGCCTGCGCAGGAAGCAGCCGGGGGAATATCGATGCAGGAGAAATGTCAGAGATGGGAAATGTGTCGGAGAGGGATAATAAAAACGCATTAGAAACCTAAACAGCAAGTCAAACGAGCTGCTCGGTACAGCTGATGCCGGGGTTGAAGCCTTCCTGTAATTAGCTTATAAACGCCCTTGTGTTAACAGGAACTAGCAGCTGTTACTAGATAATCACAATTGGTAGATTTAGGAGATCATGTCCAGAAGTATGTGGACAGCTGCGTGTCTAAAATACTGTGTTTTACCTCTGAAACTCTTAAGCTTTGCTGCTGCAGAGAGTTTTGTCTCTCCCTCCTCTGTGCAAATTGTTATAAACAAGCTAACGGTGAACTGTTTAGCCTAATTAGCATCTTAAAATCTGGTTTGCAGATTCCGAGTCTCAGACCGACACTAAACTGCAGCGGTGCATCCGGGACACGCTTCTTTTAATGAGGACGCCTCGCAGCTCTTATCGCACGTACACGTGGCCACACAGTGTCGTAGTGGAAGTGCAGAGGGACAATAATAAAGCAGAATCTATCAAAATAATCCACCGAGTTACATATCTTTAAACGTCCAGCTCTCCTCGCTTGTTGTAATTGGACTCAGCTGAGGAAAAGGTCACCTGGGAGCCACGCTGACTCCATCGCCTGTCCGCAGACGGTGCAGGGATCTCTGGGTAAAAACCTCCACGCCGACCTCCACGAAGCGTCGGCCTGTAAAGCTCGTTCACTCTGCTTTTGTTCGAGGTGATGCTCTTCTTATTGGCGTAGCTGGAAACAGCATTTGTTGTTGTTGTTGTTGCTGCTGTGATGATGATAATAACTAATCGATTAATCGAGCCATCGCTGCAGCTCCACACAGCTGAGTCTCTGTTGGAGTTGCATCTAGACAGTAATATGAAACCCACGCAGCTACAGAGAGATGACAGAGCTCGAACAGAGACACCCTCTCACCGCCGAGTCCTTTCATCAGGTCAGAGTCTTGACCTTTCCTCCCTTTAATCACAGCCTCTCTGTTCAGGCGGAGGACATCACAGCAGAGCTGCAGAAAAGTGACCACGTGTTTCACGTGTCTGTGGAGTTGAGATGAAAAGAGTCTGACACCAACATCACGCTCGCGGGCTCAAATTGGTTTAAAGCTGCAATTATCTTTTGGCACAAATTACTTTAAAACCCTCATTTTGAACAGAACACAATTAGCTGTCCAGATTCACCGCGGCGTGTCGACATGATTACAGCTGGCAGATTGTTCACAAAGAGCCTGAGCTGCGGTCACGGACACGTCAGTTCCACCTTTTGCTTCTGCCGAAGCAGAGAAGCAGTTTTTAAAAGTCTGACAGTGTTCCGGTTGTCGTTTAGCACCGAGCTCCGTCGCTGCTGCAGGATCAAAGACGATGATGATGATGATGGCGTGATATGTGCTGCCTGTCTAATCTGTGTCGACCCAGAGTCCCTGCTAAGATGTTTGTTTCTTAATCCCTCTGTTTGCAGCTTCTTTACCATATGGTGAACCTCCAGACTAGTGATGGAGCGATTAATCAGTTTTGAGATAAACGGCGTCGGCCGATAAACACAAAGACACACGTCTGCAGGCAGCCTCGTCTGTGCTTGGGGCGCTACACGTCCTCCGTAACCGTGGTCTTTTCAGCCCGCCCTCCTCACCAGAAAAACGTCCGTATAGATCGATTAATAAACAGCTTATTACGACCCATGTGGACGTTTTTAGCAACCTGAAGTACCAACAGCCAGATATGTCATTTTAGGCCAGTTGAAATCGACCTGTATTGTCTTTTAGATATGAGGTCGTGTTGAAATGTTAACACGTTTCTTCTATATGATCTAACAGCATCACTGGCTAGTGTGAAATATATATATTGTTATGCTGTTTTTACAGTTGTTTTGCGCAAAAACCTAAACCTAAACCTTAATAACCTCCTCACACGTGCAGTAAAAGACATATACGTGATTTTCTTTTTATTTATATTATATGGTATTTATATTGAAAGACCCCTGTCGTTCGACCACGAGTTAGTCCAGGATCAAGACTACAAACAACACACACACAGTCTGGGATCATCTCATGTTGTGACTCGTGCTCCATCATGAGCTCTGTAAACTAAACCCTTCACTCCCTGTCTGATGTTTGATTGAGATATCACCACCGGACGTTAAGTTCAGCTGGGGGCCACTTTTTTTTCCCAGCTTTTGCTCAGAGGGAGGCGTGATGTTTCTTCAAATTCATTCCACAAACACGTTGATTTATTGTCTGGTTTGCGTCGCAGCAGCTTCTCTTGGTGAACGCTGCCTCAGATGTTTGTTCTGCGTTGCACCGCAGGACTGCAGATGTAATTGGCGGGTTATTAACAGCTCGATAAACGGCGGCCTGCTTCGTTTACGGTGGAGTGAAAGTGCTGTTGTTGACACAGACTCTTGTGGTAAAGCAGGCCCGAGGCCGCAGGGCGTGGACTGTCTTTTATTTGTTGCTGTTGTTCATCTTGTAACCTGATGCAGAGCGAGTCACAGTTTCTCTCCACGTGGAAGCTGCGTTAGACAACAGGTCACATGTATTTGGATTATGGACTATAGATTTATGAAAACATCAACACAGCGGACAGCTTCAGGCGGCCAGATAGTGTTTATCGATTAGTAGCTCCATTAATCGGTTTGAGTCATTTTTTAAAACAAACTCTCTGATTTCAGCTTCTTAAAGCTGAATATTTTCTGGTTTATTTCCTCCTCTTTTGGGTTTTGGACAAAACAAGACATTTGAGGACGTCATCTTGGGCTTTTGGGACATTTTTTCACAATTGTCTGACCAAACAACTTGTCGATTATTGGAGAAAATAATCGACAATGGAAATAATCTTTAGCTGCAAGCCCTAGTGACAGTTTGGTTTTACTCTGTCTGAGACGAGTTGCCATCAGGCTTCATCACAGACACGGTTGAAATGTTTTGATGATGGACAGTCTGAATAATCAATAAAAGACTAAACGGTATCATCAGCCTGCTGATCTGTCAGTCTCTCCTGCTTCAGTCTCACAAACAGTTTTAATGGCCCGCTGTGTCTCAACAATGCAGCGCTGCAGGCTTTGCTGCTAAATTTGGTTTGGCGTCTTGCTGCTGATTGGCTGATCTCTATCTCTCAGAGTCTGTCGTCGCCTCCCATCATCCCGTCGCTCAGCTTTATCTGTCCAGTGAGGACATTTTGTGGTTTTGGCTTCTTTTGCTCGTATGTGACCTCGAGCGTTTCCACTTCCTGCACTCGACAGTTTGAGGTCGTGGTTCGCGGTGAGTCACGACTGAGACGCTCGTCAGAGTCCACTAACTGAAAAATATATTAGATTTAGCTGCTTTCTCTGGTTCATGTTTCAGAGCTGCGTTAAAACGACAGTTTAACTCGCACGTCTTGACAGTGTTCAGAGATGTTGTTGTCCTGCAGCTCCCGACTCTCCGGCTGCAGTGTTTAAACATTTTATAGACCACTTCAGGGTGAACTCGGTGGGATCGCTTGTGAAACAGGTAGCTCAAAGCCTGTAGTGTCTCAGAAGGAGCCGTGAAGTCTGATAAATCCTGGGGTGTGGAGTTAGAAAGACGCGAGCTCACCTGATAGTGATAAAGATCATTGTTGTTTTATTGCCCGGCCCCACAGGAGTGTGATGCTAAATCGCTGTCCGAGCGAACTAGTCTTAGTTAATAAAAAGTCCAGATTTCAGACCAAGACCGGACTTCACCAAACCCCCTGTGACTTTCACATTAAACACATTAAACACCCAGGAGCTCGACTGGCCGCCGGTTAACCTCTCACCTGCTGATGTTTCCCACCTTTCCCGCTGACTTGACGCCGTCCGCAGAGGTTTCACCTGTCGGTCCTGTTTCTGAGGAGCACAGCTGGACGGCTTTGCTTCCCCCTGGAGGAGACGCGCTGACGAGGAGCAGAGCTGACGGCTGCTGGTTATCTGCTCAGTTAGCTGCAGACTGAGCCGTTATCCTCCTCTAACGGAAGGAGACGTGACGAGCGGTGAAAGTGGTTTGAAGAAGGTGGGATTATTTAGTGATTTGTCTTTGTTTCATGCGGTTCTGCAGACCGGTTTGAGTGTTTATTACCACAAGCTAAGAGAGAAGCTGTAACAAGTTCTCTCAGAGTTAAATCGCTCGTCGATCAGTGAGTCGTTCTGCAGACCGTTACAGCAGCAGTTAATCCTTTTATCAATCAAACAGCTGATCTCTCTGACTTACTCTGACTTCTTAATGTGAAGATTTGCTGCTTTTCTTGTTTTTATATCACAGTGAACTGAATGTATTTGGCTTTTGGAATTCGAAGACGTCTTTGTGGACGATTAATTGATCGGTTTCCTCTGATTCATGTCGTCTAATACGATACGAATACTTTATTGTCCCCGTGGAGAAATTAGTTTTGTGCTCAGTGATGCTGCGAAATTTACAACCAATCAATAATTTACGCATCTAAAACATTTAAATTTACAGTTGCCAACATTGCATATTGCACACGGACTATTTTTGGATCTGTGTCAGACTCTTGTTGAGAAGGCGGATGAGTTTTCAAAACGACTGGACTCTATTTCTTCTGCCTGATGGTAAACGCTCGTCCTCTGAGTGAAGGACACGGGATGGATCGACTCTCTTATATCAGACTGCTCTTAAGCAGCTGGAGGGGGACGTTTTCTGAAAACATAAAGCGGTGTGTTTGAATCAATCATGAAGTTGCCAAAGGGCCTTTAGGTCAGATCTGGAAGCAGCGACGGGTTGTTAGTTTCCTGCCGGCTTCAGAAACACAAACAGGAACTTCTTTGTGTGAAAAGCTCAGTCACAGACTCTGGAAACACCTTTTAAAACTGCAGCTTAAACTCCGACCCTGCTTTTTGTCAGTGCAGTTAAAGTGATTATTAGTATTGATTTGAGCGTGATGGTTATTTAAGGCAGCCTGTGTGGCCGGCAGCATGATTTAGCTGTTTTATCTCCCGTGGGCTAAAGAGGAACCGTTCAGTTCTCCAATAAACGAGATAAACCACAGAGGAACTCGCCTGATTTAGTCTCGCAGAGGTTCCTCATTGTGTTGCTGTAACAGAGTCCTGAGAACGAGGTCGGTCAGGTGACCTTCAGCCTGCTTTGATGTGAAATATTTTGCTGGCGGTGTGAGGGGAAATGTTAGAGAGAGGAGATCAGAGAAGAAGAAGATGATCTTATTTCCTCGCTAGACCTCTCCGTGTCTTTGATAACTTTTTTAATCTTTGGAAAGTTCACGCTTTCAGAGGAGTGAAAGTTCTGTCAGGACCACCATGTCTGTCCGACTCCGCAGCAGCTGCACATACACGTTCTGTTCTCAGGTTATACGCCTGTAAAGCTTTTGGTCACAGGAATGTCGAACAATACTCACTGGTTTTAATCGATATTTCAATGTTTCGGAAGCTTTATGTTATTTGGAAAGTGGCTGTACGGACAGAAATAGTGTTTTGAAGAACACTCCTAATAAAAGTGAACATATAAACAGTAAATATGGCCAAAACATGGACATTCGCCTGGTCTATTTTTGAAAAAATTGTGTAATAAATCTTCAGTTACGGTTGTATTTCAGGTGTATTAGAAGATATTCAGTTGCATTATAATCTACAGGATGATGGTTTGATGGTGATATTACCATTAAAATATAGATTTTGTACCAGGCGGGGATGAAAATGTCATATTTTCCTGTATTGATTCATATCCCTTATTTTCTGACCTAGCAAAAGGAGAACAGAGTTATGTATTTAAGGGTTGAGGAGTTATTACTGATTCATTTTGGGTTTGTTATTTTAGGCGTTCCTTGAAAAAAGCTGTCTGTTTCCAAGAGGTTAAAAAACAAACTGAAGCTGTTTTGAAACTAATTTAATGCGAAGTGAAGAGTGAAGGCTGAGGTCAAAGACAGGTGGTTTTATCAGTAGTAGAAGTCGCCCTGCACAGTAGCCATTAAATCTCATTAAGTATATGAATGATACGTTTAGTGAACGAGCGTTTTATTTCTCTGTAAGCATTTTTATGATGTTTGCATAGTTGGGCGCTGCGGAAGATCGCCAGGGCGTCCTCAAACAGACTCTGGGAAGTCTCTGTGATCCTTGTTGTTGTTCGTAGCCCAGAAAAAAAGAGATTGCAGTTCTCTGATCGCAGAGCCTCTGGCTTGTTGTGGCGCAGTAACGTATGGAAATGTACAATACAAGTCCCTGGAACAAAGGCGCTGCATCAAACTGTTAATTCCAGATTAGAGATCAGTTCTCTGCTCCTGCGCAGCCAAAACATTTGCTGCTCATACAGTTTATCAACTGTTAAGTCATTAAGGAAAATACTTCCTGTTTTCTTGAGTTAATATCATGTTAATGTTCGCTGGTTTACGGATGGAAACGATCAGCTGCGGTCCGCGCTCTGCTGTCTGACGGCCTGTTTCAGTTCTGTTTCAGGTAAATTGTCAGAAGTGTTTTCTCTGTTCCCAGCAGACAAACATCACAACCTCAAACTCACGAACGAGACGTGGCACTGAAACCAAATCAACACCTAGTCAGAGTCCTGCTGGGGACCGGGGGGGGCGGGACACGCAGCCCAACACCAGTCGTGTATCGTTAACGTCTCATAGAGCAGTTTTAAAACCGCAGACGTGTATTGTGTTTGTGTAGTTTAGTTAAAGAGCCACGTACTTCCAGCTGTAGATGAACTGTCACGCAGCTGGACAGACAGTTCCCACGGTGCACAGTGATTGACAGCTCTGCCCTTTAAACCCAAACCTTCACAACTTCTGATTTAATCTGTTGATCTTTCAACACGTTCTGGCAGGAGCAGCACAGACGGGAGGTTGGCAGTAAAATGCTCTAAAATGCCACACGGTTAAGTGCCGTTTAGTGGACGTTTACTGAAGGTTTGTCGTTGCAGTTTGTCCATATTCACGTTTTGTGATGAGCAAATAATCATATTTGACACTAGATTCATTTCTTTGTCCATTAATCTGTCTTAATTGTGTTTTAGTCTATAAAATGTCGATTGATTATTTCCATTTTAGATTAATTTGCAGATTGTTTTCTCGATTAATCGATTAGTTGTTTGGTCGATCTGTGTTTCCCGAAGCTCAAGATGACGTCGTCAAATGTTTCATTTTCACTTTACTGCCAAAGAGGAGAAATAAAGCCAGAAAATATTCACATTGAAGAAGCAGGAATCAGAGACATTTTTCCTTTAAATGACTCAAACCGATGAATCGATTTATGAAACTTTGACAACTAATTGATTTTTTTTCGATGAATCATTGCAGCTCTGTTTGACACTTTCCCAATTCTGATAAATCCATTTTGTTAGTGGATTTTTCAAGACCAACATGTTTATAATCCATCAAATATCTTGAATAAAACCCTGCACATCAAATGTTTGTTAAATTTAAAGAAACAACACATGCAGCACATCTGTATTTAAAGTGAGGCTGATGAGCGGGGGTTTTGACCTGAGCCTGGCCTTGAAGGTTGATGGTGTTGATTGTACACGACGGAGCATGAACATGATTCTCTGCAGGGTTGTGGCTCCGTGCAGCTGTGGCGTCCAGCTGTAGCCGGCCTCTTCCCATTTCCTCAGCGTCTTTAATACGAAGGGAAGCTGCAGACACTGACCTGACCAAAACAATAGCCCCGTCCGAGGCCAGATCTCATGCAGGTATAAAAATAGCCCGCTGGCTCTCTGGCTTCCTGCCCACCCCTAAACAATGCTCCTGCTTTTTTTTTTTTATGCGGGGGACTGAAACAAACGACGCGGCGGTGGAGAAAACTCAACAAGGCTCGTTAAGCACAGAGGAGATTGTGTTGCTGAGGGTGAGAGCGAGGGAAGATCCATCTACTCCCCGGGGTGGGTGATGTCACTTCCTGCGCCATCGATCACTTCTTGTAATGCGGATGGTCTCGGGGGACGGAGGCCGAACCGAGAGCGCCGGCCTGATTCTTTGATTTTTCTGAGCTCCCGTTTGTCCTGCGTGTTTTCAGGCGTACAGCAGATGCTCTGCAGCCCCTTAAGGCCTCGCCTCGTTCACCGATAAATCATTTACTGCCTAATTAATTTGACTCCACAACCACCACCAGAGGCAGATAGCCTAATTAGACCGGCTCCCTGTCTTCATGAAGGCTGAAGGAGTGGAGGGGACGTCTCCATGTGCTGGTATGATGCTGCGTTTTGGTCCCTTACGTGGAGGATCGCGAACATGTTCTTCATTCAAAGCCAAACCTCTCAGTGAATCAACCTTAAGAAAATACAGGGTAAACTTGATAATCTGAATTGTTTTCATGCCGTGTCCAACAAAACACAGAGAAAAGTATCGTTTGGATCGCAGCAAAACCTTTTTTAATTCATGCATGCAAAATCCTATTCAAAACCTCCATTGGAAATCTGCTGTTTTAACACTCTCATAGAAGTATTGTCCGGTTTGGCCTACAGAATGACATCATCACCACAACACATTTTAATTCGGGCCGTTGCAATATACTACGTAGTTTTACGTCTGCGCGGCTACTTGTGTGTGGAAAAACATGTTTCTGAAAGTGAGATATCGTGAAAGAACTGTCCCGGTATCTGTGCCTAAACTCTGAGATTGTCTCGTCTTAATTAAGCTGCTTTTTCACCTGTAGTTTGGTTCGTTTGCTCCGCACCAAAATAAGAAAAAAGATCCACTGTACAAACCCAGAAGAAGAAGGAAACTAGGGTTGGGTATTTTATTGAATGTTACGATACCAGTACCAAAACCAGTACCAGCAGAGTACCCCATTCAATACCTTGCATAAAATGCCACCAGTTGAAGCCACTGTAGTTTATTGGTAGCCTTTTATAATTTTTATTGTTATTATGGACAAGCAAGGTGATCTGTTTTCTTTTTTTAAATAACTCTTGCATAGGGCTGGACGATACGGCCAAAAATGTTATGACGGTAAAAAGTTTCATATCTTTCGATGTCGATAATTATCACGAGAAGTGTCAAATCGTTATTTCTTTCAACGTTAAAGGCGGATTTTTCTCCTGAGTGACGGTTAATTCTGGTTTTAAGCTTTTCTTCAGTCAAAGTTTCAACAAAACAAACATCTAAATAAATAAATAAAGTACTAATTTGTGTGTGATTGATTCAAGTGAATAAAATCAAACATTTATTGCATATTTATTGAACATTTGTTACATTGTTACTGTGATAATTATTTATTTTACAGCCCTACTGTTACATAAAGTATTTTGTATCACATCCTAACTGCAGCTTTTTTTTATATTTGAATGAGGAGGAATGAAATAGTTTAGTCACCAAATACGTTTTGGGAAACGAATTAAAGGTAATTTTTTGATATGTGTGTTGGAAAATTATTTTGTTAACTTTCTGTCAATAAACTGAATTGAAAGATCGCAAACCTCCAAAAACGAGTCACAAGTATAAAATGAGTTAGAAGTCTGTTTAATCAACTCACTAAGCAACACTAAAGACTCACAAACGGAGGAAAAGATTAATTAATAATTGATTAAAAATGAAAAACAAATAACGGTGGTCAAAATTGTTTTGACTGGCGGACTTGAAGTAAAAGATGGCGTTAGAAGAGGAGAACGGAACAAGCAAAGACGGCAGAGGCGTACAGTCTGTGAAGCGTTTAGTCTGAACGTGTTGAGCTGCTGAAATATCTTCTCTGAGGACGGTCGGCGTCCTTCAGGAGCCACGGTGGCCTCAGGGCGCCGTAAACCCGACAAACCCTCTGCAGAAAGTGGTTTTAGAGGGTCAGCAGGTGACACTCCTCCCATCTGTCCTTCATACAGAAAATCAATCCTCCCCTCTCAGTCTTCAGAGGTCTTTGTTTTGGGTCACCATCTGGCAGGAGGATGCCTCAGATCCTGCACCTCCTGCTCTGCAGGACGCCGCGCTGCTCGCCGGATGGATAAAACCTACATCTTGTGTTTGGTAACCGCCGGATGCGGAACAGCTGGACCGCAAGACGCACCAGAATCCACCGCTCTGGTTTCTAAATAAATGTAAAGAGACATCTAAACGTTCAACCTGCTGATGAGGACGATGATCTTTAGGCGACCTCTGACCTCCCCGAGTCGCAGCGCGAGAGACGAGCAAGTGTCACGCACGCGGATCAGTAACGGTGACAACCAGGACGCCGTTGCTACCAACACTCCGGCTTCCTCGGCTGCTGGAACAGTCGGTTCGCTTTCTGTTCCCCTTTTCTGGCCTTGTTTTCTGAGTCCGAAGGTAAACACAGTTAAACTGCACTCAGCAGCCCTCTCTCTCTCCCCTCCTCCCTCTCCTCTCTCCTCCTCTCTCCTCTCTCTCTCCCCTCCTCCCTCTCCTCTCTCCTCTTCTCCTCCCCTGCTCCCTCCTTTCTCTCCCCTCCTCCCCCTCCTCTCTCCTCCCCTCCCCCCTCTCCTCTCCCTCCTCTCTCTCCTCTCTCCTCTCTTGGCTCCTCTCCTTTTCTCCTTCCTTTTCTCCTCCCCTCCCTCCCTACTCCTCTCTCCTATCCTTGTCTCCTGTCCTCCCCATCTCTCTCTCTTTCTTCCCCTCCCCTCCTCTCTCATCTTCTCCTCCCCTCCTCCCCCCTCGCCACCATGTCCTCCTCCCCCCTCTCTCTCCTCTCTCCTCTTCTCCTCTCCTCTCCTCTTCTCCTCCCCTCTCCTCTCTCCTCCTCTCTCCTCCCCTCTCCTCCCCCCCCTACTCTTCTCCTCCCCTCCCCCCTCTCCTCTCTCCCCTCTCCTCTCCTCCTCCCCCCTCCGCTCTTGTTCTCCTCCCCCTCCCCCTCTCCTCTCCTCTCTCCTCTCCTCCCCTCCTTCCTCCTCCCCCCTCTCTCCCCTCCCCTCCTCTCTCCTCTTCTCCTCCCCCCTCTCTCTCCTCTCTCCTCTTCTCCTCCCCTCCTCCCCCCTCCCTACTCCTCTCTCCTCTCCTTTCCTTGTCTCCTGTCCTCCCCCCCTCCCCTCTTGTCTCCTCCCCCCCTCCCCTCCCTACTCCTCTCTCCTCTCCTTGTCTCCTGTCCTCCCCATCTCCCCTTTCGTCCCCTCCCCTCTCTCTC
>NW_024040040.1:5410153-5440614 GCF_014851395.1 Micropterus salmoides
TTTATGGGAACAACAGTTTTAAAGATGCTGGAAAGACTAAATATGTGATACAACTGAGAAACCCGAGTATTTCAAAAGCTACCGCGCTGCACGTTCCTCCAGTGTATTCGTATATAAACAGTAAATACAAACATAGATTTTTAGAGAGGCTATAAATATCTGCCTTAAATTTCAAGAAATGTAAATGGAGTTTGGTGACGGATAGATGAAAGTTTCTGCGGTGCTTTCGTCACGCTAAGGGTCTTTATTTCCAAACAGAGCTGAGCCTGAGTGGGCAGAGGGAGAAAATATCTGATGGGAAGAAGATGATGGAGGAAGAGGAGGAGAAAAGGGATTAGACAGGGATGAGGAGGGGAAGGAAGGAAAGGACAACAGGAGGAGGAAAGCTGATCCCTAGAGCCATGCCTCCAGCAACAAAGCATTCTGGGAGACAAATTAGACTTCTGTGAAATGTGTGGGAAGCCCAAAATTCCCCTAAAACACAAGAAGGAAACCAGGACCAACAAAAACCGGACGAACGGTCCACCGTACTGAACATCTTCGTCTGAAGTCACATTTTTTACAACACAGCCCGTCACGTTCAGGCCAAGTTTGTTAGGCTGCAGACATTTGACCACAACACGTCGCTGCTTCAGAAAACCTTCAGCAGGTGTGTATCTTGTTTCCAGCGCAGCAAAACAAACTAATGTCAGTTTAATAAAGAAATCAGTCAAGCGTGACACAGAAAAAATATAGATTTGACGCTACAAGCGGTGATAAACGCATCGTTTCCTGCGACTGCTTCACAATAAAAGCCTGTGTTTAGCTATTAGCACTTAAAGGTGCAACTGTAAGTCGATTTAATCGGGAAGAGAATCAATCTACAGACATTTTGATAACCGATGAATCGATGTGAAACACGCTGGATTCATCTTCTGAAATGTGAGGAATCGCTTCTGTTCTTTGTCATTTGGACTGTTGGTTGGACAAAAGAAGCGATTTGACGACGGCACTTTGGGCTCTTACAGAAGTAGGACATCAATAACTCCATAAACCCGTAACAACAAACACATTTATCAGCTGCTGTCCTGATCTTTCCAGTGAATGCAGGTTGAACTTTGACCTCATCTGACCATCAGCCAAACGAACGAGCAACACACAGACCCTCGATTCTTCTTCTGCGTGACTGTTGAGCGACTTCAGAGCAGCGTCGGAAATCTCTCTGTCACCGTCTTGTGTACAGGAAAACAAGAGTAGCCTCTGGATTAAACACATCTTTTATATCTTCACTATAGAAACCGTTTAAACGCGGCTTTCTGCGTCACTCTGGAGCAATAAAAGAGACGTCACATAAATCTGGTGGAGATATTATTGATACGAGGACGTGTTTTGGCTTTAAAACCAGTTTTGGTGCAGCGCCGTCCCAGTTTATTGATGAGACGGAGGATTCACTGCAGGCGGAGACGCAGCGCTCTGTCCTGGTTCATACAGCTCAGACTGTGTGTGTGTGATGCATCTTCCTGTCAAGGTCACACACTCTCCTCCCAGAGATGAATTATACACCAGTCTGAGCTCGGTTACAGATACTGCACATGGACACACACACACAAACATCCTAACAATGGCCTGATCCTTTAGTTGATTAATCAACTGCTAGAAAATGAATAGGCCACTGTTTCGATAATTGACTAAGTGTTTCCAAGCAAAAATGTCAAACATCTGCTGCTTCTCTCTGTTTAATACCGCAGAAAACTGAATATCTCCCATTGTTTTTCAGAGAAATTCACATTTGAAGTCGTCACTTTGGAGATTTTATAGACAAAATGAGTAAATTGAGAAGACAGTCGGCAGATTAATCAATAATAAAACCAACACGTTCGCACTCCCAAGTCGTGGCATTATGGACACATGGTCGAGACCCGTTGGCGTCAGATTGTAACGCGCTGTGGGGAGGAAGCTTTGTAGTACGGACGTAAACATGGAGGCGCCACAGCGATTTGGCGTTTCAGGTGCAAGAAGACGCTTTGGCATCCGATCAGCTGGTGTCCGTTTTTACTCAGTAGAACAGCAGCGGGTAAAGCTGGGGGGTGATGGCGAGCGCCCTCAAACGCTCTGTGACGTTTGTAGACTCTAGATTTTGAATTCAAACAGGCGAATACAGTTTGAATATTTAATATTTTCCCACATTCGTATGAACTGAGAATAAAAAGCACAGCCCTGATGTCTCACTGGTCATCCATCGCTCTGCACCTTCCCTGACCTTTAAAAACATCCATTTCCTCCTGACGCTGCTGCACACGGCTCTTAATTACTGCAAAGTGAACACGGGATGAGCCGGATCAATAAATCAGATCTTTATTCATGGTCTTGTTTCCGTCGCAGCGGTGAGGAGGATTTGTGAGGCTGCTGTGTGTGTGTTCGACTCACGGCTGTTGCTGTGATTCTGTATCCGTCTCCCTGCATTTGCATTTATTCCTGTGGGCTCTTTTGTGTGTGTATGTGCGTGTCGTATATTTAGATGTACTCGGTTTTGTTCTGTTCTCGCTCGCCTGTGATTCACTCGCTGCAGAACAATCCTCGTCCTGTTTCTCGTACTTCATTTGTTTTCAGTATCAGCTTGTAAGGCCGCAGCTAAAGATTGTTTTCAATGTCGATTCAACCTGTCGATTATTTTCTCGATTGATTGATCAGTTGTTTGGTCTAGAAAATGTGTTTCAGTGTTTTTCTAAGCTCAAGAGGACGTCCTCAGGTATCATGTTTTTGTCCACAGCCCAAAGATATTCAGTTTAATCTTTGTCCTGCTGAGGTTTTACTATATTTTACATAAATTACACATTAAAATGTGAATTTTAAAGCTTTCTACTTTTTCATGTATTAATTTGTGGGCGTTATCTTGTTAAACCAAACCTGATAATATTGTAATAATCGTTTGGATCGCAGCAAAACCTTTTTTAATTCATGCATGCAAAATCCTATTCAAAACCTCCATTGGAAATCTGCTGTTTTAGCGCTCGCATGGAAGTATTGTCCGGTTTGGCCTACAGAATGACATCATCACCACAACACACTTTTCTTGGGGTCGTTGCAAGGCATTCTGGGAGATGTAGCACGCTGCCAGGTGAAGCAGAAGCAGGCAGGTGGAGGGAAAGAGGCAGCAGAGTCTGTCCCTGTAGCAGCAGCAGCAGCAGCAGCAGCAGCACCACCAGCACATGGGCGTTTTTAAACATTAACCAGCCCAGTGGAGTTTGGCCCTGTTATTCTGTGAGGCCCAGCGCCCCCTGCAGCCCAGAGCAGGACTCTCTAAAATCAGCTTCAGTCAGCAGCAACTTCCTTGAATATCACTGAGAGTCAGGAAATGTATCCCAGCAGGGAAAATTTGGGTAAATTTGTGGATTATTGTTGAATTTCTTCCTCTTTTTTTGCGTCATTTTCAGCCTAGATAAAATACTTTTAATAAAAAATGATTCATCCTTGAAAACGGGCATTAACAAATCCTGTTAAGGGCCTGGAAGCGCTCTGTCTGAGCTATTGAAAGTCATGGAAAAGTCATGGGAATGTTGTCTCACCTTAAAGCTCATATCTTCAGATTTTAATGACAGGTGGTAGTTTGTGGTCAGTACAGGCGACATATATTTGCACTTTTCTGGTGTGCGATGGACATTTTGCACCCTGAAAATAAAGTAAAGCTTTCATGAGAGTAATAACACAATCTTTATGTTTTACTCCTGCTGCTCCTTTGTTCTCCGGCTGCAGAGTTTTCAGATACTAGAGGCGTTGTAGGGGTATTAAGTTTCAGAGTAGTCTTACTGATTTTTGTTTATGGTTTAAGTCGGCTCATGTTGATTTTAAGAGGCCACATAGGTCGTTTCTAGGATGCAATCGTGAACGCAGCTTTTCTGGTGTCAGCAGCGCCCTCTGCAGGCAGAACTGACCAATGACGTGGCTTTTCCCTTTCACAGCAGATTTCAGGCTCTGTCTGCACCGGGGAATGTTTGGGTCACACTTGTCAGCTTGAATCCTCCTCCCGTTCACTCACAGGGAGCCCAAAGTCAAGGCGACCTCAGCTGCCTCGAAAAGGCCAGAGCTGCGTGGTTTTTTTTGTTCAGTATCTTCTGATGTTCTCCGCCTGGTTGATATATAATTAGGACGCTCTTTGTTTCACTCGGCTCGTAATGTCTCTCTCTCTGCCTGAAGGCTCGACCTCAGCTCCCCAGTTTGCATTTGATAACAGACGAAGAGGAGGGAAACATCACAGAGGATTCAGAGTTGCACTGATTCAACCTTCTTGCAGTACACAAGCAAACACAAGCATCTTTTGTCTCTTTGTCTCGTGACAAATAAAATAAATGGAAACATCTAGTAACAGAAGTGTGAGACAGAAGCTTAGTGAAGGAAGTCACTGCTCAAATAGAGCGCTTCACAGATGTTCTCCTTTTGTTGCAGAGAGTTTTACTGTTTTTCAAAGCACAGTCATGTATCGCACTTTATTTATAAATACAAGAGGAAGCTCTAAGGAAGCTTGTTACCATGGCGAGACGCATATCTCATCTGTCACAACAACAAACACTGATGCAGCGCGTGTGTGCATTAAAATAATTGACTCTTTTAATAATCAATTCATTTTTTTTAATCGTTTCTCAAGAAAATAAACTCTGATTTCTGTTTCTTAAATGTCAATATTTTCTGGCCTTCTTCCTCCTCTTGGACCATAAACTGAATATATTTGGGTTTTGTGACAAAACAAGACATTTGGGAAACACTGAGACACATTTTCCACCATTTCCTGACATTTTAAGGACAAAACAACCGATCGATTGAGCGTGAAAATGATCAGCAGACTAATAGATAATGAAAATAATCAGTAGTTGCAGGTCTAGTATGTACAGGTCCTGTCATGTTCATTTTTTACCCCCTCGGTGAGCCTTTATAGAGATATTTGAAGACTTCTTCAAACAGAAATGGCAACGTACATCAAACAAACAACGTATTTTACATATAAGAAAGAAAGGAGAAAAAAAATCTAGATCTAAATATGTAGAAACTTGCTTGTTCCATCTTTTAAAGTTAAACCAAAATTCACATTTTCCTTAGTTACATCAGAGAAATTCAGAGCAGTGTGTTTGTGTCACCAGCAGGTGGCAGCAGTGAGCTGTGGTGTGTTCAGGTATGGGAGGAATGCTGGGAATTTACTGTGTGTGTGTGTGTGTGTGGGTGGGTGGGTGGTTGTGTGTTTATGTGGTGTTTGGTTTGATCCCGAGAGATGTCAGAGAGGAACGAAGTACATTTACACACTAGTACTTGAACAGTGCTGGTACTTTTAAAGAAGTATTTTAACACTTTTATCATTTTATAAAGTGTTTTATGTTTGTTACTTTCCATGAGACACCATTTTAAGGATTCATGCTGGTGATCTGAATGAATAATTATTTAATATTATTAACAGAAGTTTCCACATCTGATCAAGTACTTTTACACATACACCGAATTTGCTTTGGTGACATGGTGCATGAAATTAATATATATAAATATTAAATAAAATAGTGTTATTATTAGTTTTAAGAGAATAGTTATACAGAATATGTGCAAGAACCTATAATAATATATCAAATCTATGTTTTCTAATCCATATTACACGTTTGGTTTGATCTCGACAGAAGAACCAAGTACATTTACACAAGTGCTTTAACAGTTCTGGTACTGAAGTATTTGACCTTGTGATACTTTATTTTACTCCTTAATATTCGTTTGACAGCTGATTATTTATGTTTTTTAGTTTAACTTTTTGTACTTTTTAATGCGTGAGATTTTTGAACGATATCTGGTTGAACTAAACCTGAAAACAAAACTTTTTTTCTCCTTTCATGCAAAATCCCATTCAAAACCTCCACTGGAAATCTGCCATTTTAGCGCTCAGATAGAAGTAGAAGATCCATTTTTAACGATTTGATTCTGGAGAACGAATCAGCTCTGAGTAAATTATCCAGCGAGACTGTCAAAGACTCATATCTGGTGATATGATTAAATAATTATAATAATGTTAACAGTAGTTTCCACAATGACTCAATAACTCATTTTATTAGTTTCTGATCGCAGCCACTTCAGACTGATTTGCTGTAAGTGAACAGATGATAACTAATAATCACCCAGCTGTTTCCAGCTCCTCCAGTGCTGCTTGTCTCTGTTTTCTCTCATTATAAACTGAAAAATATGAAGTTTAGAATCTTGTTTGCACAAAACAAAAAGTTTGTCATGAGCCTATTTAACGACCTAAATGAATTTTTATACACTGTTTTAAAGTTTCAGTGTGTAATATTTCTGGGGATCTATCGACAGAACTGCAAAATAAGATCCATAACTACTGTATGTTTTCAGTGGTGTGTATTATTATGTTTTTATTACCTTAGAATGAGCCATTTAAATCTCCATAACTGCGGCCACACCCTGCCATGGAAGTCGCATCGTCGTGTTTCTACGTACTTCTTCTTCTGCTTCTGGTAGAATTCAGGCACTCATAACTATTTTTAATACGTGCATACGTTAGAAGAAGAATTAGTAGTAATTATATACTGCAGGGGTCGGAAAATAAGTGTTTTTGCATCAAAGCAATAACCATTAGATGGTGGATGAGAATATAAGCCGTAATGTTACCTTACATTGGCATTGGCATACATTTCTCCAGTGTCTCCAGGCAGAGCACATTTAGGGGAATCACGTTTTCTGACGGCTCTTTCAGAGGCGTGTCAAGCAGGCTGCAGACTCTTCTGTCATTCAGAATTTTTCAAAGTAAAAGAGCTCCAATACTGCATTACAGTAAACAAGCTTCTCACGCTTTTATTTTGTAGTCAAAACCACTAAAGAGGAAGTGATTATGTGAGTAACTGTTGCTGTCGTCACTGAGATCTATTTCAGCACCACTATCAAAGTATTTATTTATTTTTTGCCGCTATCAAGACAACATAATCTGTCAGCGGGACAGATATTATTACTGGCGGACAGTTTTGGCAAGGGTCCATAATCACAGAGAGAATTAATGTGTTTCCCTTGTCAATGTTTGTATAAACTTTATCTAATATGTGGTTTATAATGGACTGTGGTGCAGAAACAGTGTTTCACACTCTTGGCTCACATTTTCCATGTTAACTGTCAGTGGCCAAGTCGCAGTAACAGTAAGTAAATATAAAAAGTAAATATAATTTCTTAATAAATATACCCAAAGAAACCTAATTTCTTGACTGGCCGCTGACTCAGAACTTTTTGTGCTGTGTCAGCCACCGTAGCTGTCCTACGCTCTTTGAAAGCGTAGGGGGCAGTGGTAGACTGGATAGATGGTTGCAATTCACAACCCTCGCCACTAGATGGCACTAAATCTTACGCACTGAGCGTTTAATTAATGAGTTAACCTCTGTGCAGACCGCTCAGGTGTTTCCAGATGTTTCCAGATGTTCCTTCACTGCTGAACAGCACTGCGTGATGTGTGTTAATTAGAAAGACGAACACGGTAGCTCCGCTCTAATCTTGAGAAGCTGCAGGGCTGCAGTCTCTGTTCATTCAAATTCATTTGGTTTAGTCTCTATTCAAGTTGGGGAATCCAAATTAGTACCTGGGTCGTCCCGTCTGTGTCCCCCTCCAGCCAGTGACGTCACTACTCAGGAGGGAGGCCCCTTCCCGCAGATCGCTTATAAAGGGGCGTTTTACCGGCAACTATGGGCGTTTGAGGGGTCAAACATGGCGCTCGCTCACATGCGCTAAATTTTAATTGATTGATTGTGTTTTATAAAGGGAACTTTTACAGGCCTCCAGATCTTTACCAGCGTCTAGTCAATGTCACTGACTGGAGAACCTAACATGTTTTTGATGGTGGGGGAAACCGGAGCACCTGGAGGAAACACACGCAGACAACCGGGGTTTGAATCCATGACCTTCTTGCTATCCACTGCACCACTGTGCCGACTTTATCTTACTCTGGTGACATTTTAATTAATTTTTACTCTAATTTATATTCCCCTTATTCTTATTAAATACATTTTAATATGAATCTTTATTATATATTATATTAAATTATTATTATTAATTTTGCTTATTTTAACGTGTTGTTTGCTGTCTCTTTAATTTTTACCACTTTTTATTTAAATTTTAAATATTTGTTTAGCTTTAAAAATCCATGTAATCCGGTTTGTTCTTTCATTATTTAGTTTCAAAGCCAAATCGGGAAAACCAAAAAACGACTTGGTTTTTTGTTTTTTCCATTTTAAAGCGAAAACAGATAAACAGAAAACAAAAAAACAGACAATCGTTTTTTGTTTTTCTGTTTTTAAAAATAAATCGATTTTGATTTTTAATGTGTCCGATTAGTGTAGCTTAGTGTGTTACACTCAATAAACCTGCAGCAGAAACACTTGGGCGAGGGCGGTGCCTGAATGTAATTAAGATGAGCTTGCACATCAACATAGGCTGTTTTTAGTTAGAAAACCAGGAGGCTCACCGTTCAGTTTGTAACTTAGCTACTAGCAACTGGGACAGGAACAGAAGTTGCCTAAGAATCCTCCGGTTTTCAAGATTTGTTCAGTATCAGATTAATTCGGTGATACTTGTCAGAACGTCCATTGGTGCAAAGCAAACATGAACTGTTATTAGTTAAATGGCGAGCTGTGAATCATACACGGATTAAAAGGTTCGGGTCATTTTTGTTCAGCTTCTTCTACACTGTTTCCACCCGACCTTTATTTTCTTTGTGAGATGGAAGAATTTAGAAAGTTTTGCGGCGTTGCGGAGAGCCTCCAGCTGCAGTAGGCACATTGATTAGGCTATGCGTAAAACAGGAGCATCGAACTTCGGCCAGCCGGGGGGAACGACCGCTGACCGTCCAGTGCGCCGGTTCCTGGGCTGGTTGGATGAAGCCCAACCGTAGACTGGATATACGCAACCAACAGGCGCACGTGTAGGTTGTGCCCGCTCTCCCCTACAGCAGCCAGTTAGTTTGAAAACCTGTAGGGATACAACACGAACAAAACGCAGCTCCTTTGTTTTCCGATTTGGCTTTGAAACGAAACAATGAAAGAACGAACCGTACACGGATTTTTACACTATAATTTCATTTGTTTTATCTTTCATTTTACTTTAGTTTTCATTTTGCTTTATTATTTCAGCAGGAATACAGGATTGTACTGTTTTCACACTAGTAGGACACAAAATAACACGCACACACACGAACGCGCACACACGAACACACACACGTGCACACACACGCACACACATGAACACACACACGCGCACACACACGCACACACATGAACACACACACGCGCACACACACGAACACACACAGGACTCTTCACAGGCTCTGAATATTTAATGCCTCCTCTCTCAGCTCTGTAATGATGTCTCCAGGGCGTGAGTGTGAGTGTGAGTGTGTGTGCATCTAAACGTGTGTGTTCTGTGTGTGTGTACATGTATCCTCTTGATGCATGTAACCCCCCCCCCCCACACACACACACACACATAGACACACATACACACTCACTTCCTGTGTAACATTTTGATTGGTCCTGAACATCTCTGCTGATGTTTGACAGCAAACTGTCACCATGTGACTTAAAAACATCTTTAATCTCACATTTGTATTTCATTTATGATGCATCTGCGTGTGTGTGCGTGTGTGCGTGTGTGCGTGTGTGTGTGTGTGTGTGTGTGTGTTGACGTTCCAGCAGTTTCAAAATAAGAGAATATGTTGTTTATTATTGCTTTTCTTGGTGAACTCTGGATCTTTACATACAAACTAATTACATTTTAACCAACACAGTCACTTTTACTCTTGATTTATTGATTAGTGAACACAGCCAGGCGTTTATTTTCATTATTGTTTAGTGGTTTAGTGTATAAAACGTCAGAAAACGTCTGCACAAATGTATGTTGGAAATGTTTTTATTTATATGAACACAAAATTCAGGTTGGCAGGAGACCATTCAGAAAATAACAGAATATAATGCAGCAGCTTGTTTTGCTTTTTTTTGACAATGCACATTTGTTTCTTATATATTTAAATTGCATTGCAGGATTTTTTATTGTGCCAATAAACCTTTCAATTTGTTATTTAACGTTTCTTCTTTTAAAAAGTCCCCCGTGGATTTGCATGTTTTCACCTGCTCCTCCTCCTCCTCCTGTTTTGGGATTTGTCTAAGTGGCGTTATCACTCAGCTCCCAGCTGTCCCTCCACACCTCTTCGTCTTCCTCACACACTCATTTCCTTGGACCTCCTCCCGCCTCTGCATTTCATAGCCGCGGACCAATCGCAGCGTTAGCATCTGGTTCCTATTGTAGCCAGGGATTAAAATACTGTGTGTGTGTGTGTGTGTGTGTGTGTGTGTGTGTGTGTTAGCTTGCATTCAGTCTGGCCTCTCATGGGATTTTGGACATCAGCTGCCTCCTACTTACACTCTTAAAGGTGTGTGTGTTGTTGTTGTGATGTTTCTCTTGTTGTCAGATACTCATGAATCCATAATGAGCTGACCTCCATCTGCGCCGCAGCAGAGATAAAAAATCAGCAGGATTATTATGCTTTTGCTTTTATTATTGATCAATCAGCTGATTATTGTCTCTATATTAATTGTTTTGTGTGTGAAATGTCAGAAAACAGTAAAGGTCCCAAACCCAAAGGTGTTCACTTTCCTCTGATAGAAGACAAATCAGTTCATCTTTTCACTTTTAAAGCCAAGTGTTCGTTATTGATCTCCTCCTCTCTCATCTTTTGGGTTTTGGACATTTAAGGACATCACCTTCGGCCTCTTAGACGTTGAGATTGGCCTTTTTTTTTTGACTAACAAACAGATCTATTAATCAGATTTTAGAGAATAATCAATATTTGCAGCTCAAGCTGAATGAAAACGGCCGCCAGCGTTTTATTTTCCTCTTGTCACCAGTTCATTCCGTTCCTCGTCTCCTCTCGTTTGGTCTCTCCATTTTCACCTCCTCCCACGCACCTGCAGCCCCTCATTTGCATAAAACGCTCCAAGGTCACCTGCAGGGTTACTGAGCGCGTCTACAGACACAAAGCGCTCTGAGGTTCGAGATGCCAAGAGACAAAAGCGCAGGGGTTGATGCGCTTACATCACCCGACAGAGTATCAATTAATCTGTAATAAATCAATGTTCTGATTGGCTTCTCCTCCTCTTCTTCTCTCCTCATGTCCCTGTGCTGATTACCTGCCGGCCGTCACTCGTCACAGGTAAGAACAAATCCTAGTTCACTACACTCGTTTATAAAATCACATACAAAAACAAAGCCGACCCTGCACATATAATTTATTAAGAATCTGATCACGTGATTGGCCGATTGTCTCGCCCCTTAAACAGAAATCATACATTCAACTTCTCTTTATATGTGTTGCTTTGACCTTTGACCCCTGTGCTCTTGGTGGGCCATGTGGTTTTTGATGTTGAAGTGAAGCCTCTTGTGCCTTGTGGGCGTGTTAGCTTAGCATTAGCCTGAAGGAAGCGGAAGTGGCGGTTTGTGGCTGGTCGTCTGACAGCAGCACACTCTCGTGCTGCTCAGTGTGTGTGTGTGTGTGTGTGTGTGTGTGTGTGTGTGTGTGTGTGTGGCGTGCCCCCTCCCGCCAGCAGGGGGCTCCCTTCCCTTCCCTTCCCCTCCCAGCCTCCTCCCCCCTCCTCCCTCTGCTAACTGACCCATTTTCCCGTCTCCAGGGGGGTGAGGCAGCGTGTGGGGGGAGGTGGGGGAGAGGGAGCTGTACCTCCTGCCGCTCCCTCGCTCTTTGATGCAGGAAAAAAAAAAAAACGATGCAGGAAGATGAGATTTGTGTGTGTGTGTTTTGGAGACACCACCCAGCCCTGCCATGTGTGATTCCAGCGCTCCCCGCTGGCTGTTTGTTAAACACGACTGTCACAGTGACACCTTGTTTCTGTTTAACCTGTTGTGCAGTAAGTGTGTGTGGTGAATTTCCTTTAACCTGCATATTAAGACGTAGACAAAAAACTGGATGGCACCCAAAGTGACGAATCCAACGCTCTCCTGCTTCTCTTATATTACCATAAAACTTAAATTAATAGACTTTTATTTGCTTAAATCACTGAACCTGACCCTGGTCGGTAACTCTGAATGATTTCTGTTTCTGTAAAATGAACTGAACGTTTAAATTGTGGAGAATCCTAACCGCTCTAACGGCGTGTATCATGTCCATACTGGCAAAAGTTGAAACATTTATATGTGTATGCTCGATCTAAGCAGCTTTTAAGTAGCTCAAGTGGGCTTCAAGAGGTTTTATACATCCAAAGAGCATCTATTTGTCAACATGCAGCTGCACCAGGTCAGTGAAAGAGACAGGCTTCTATTAGAAGTTTTACGGTAAGTTAATGTCTTTTGTGGGTTTTGGACTGTCTGTGTGAAGACGTCACCTTGGAGCTGTGACGGCTGGTTGATAAATTCACAGGGAGTAGATGTTACGAAAAGACATGAAATAAATACCATTAAAAAAAGACAAATAGGCACAAAATAAACAAAATTAAGGAGCTGAAACAAAAGAGTCGGAGTCTTCTTAGCCTTTCTGGCTTTGGGAAAATGTAAGAAACATAATTTTACAGACTAAAAAATAAATATAATATCAGATAAAAATACTTGCAGCCTTCGTGGTCATGCAATATCACACATGCTTCAGCGCTGCTGGCCGTATACGCATACATATTTCATGTGATGGAGACGCATGCAGAGGAGGAGCGGCAGGAGGGTCAGCAGAGAAACACCACCTCCTCTTCTATTAAACCCCTTCAGACGTGCACCGTGTTACTTTAAAGTTCAAGTTTAAAGCACCTGTTGTATCATTTAATTATCATCTCTTACGCACAGAGAAAACAGGACTTCAGAGAGCCGTTAGTTCATTCAGTCGTTGCGTATCGCCCATTTCTAATTTCCGTCTGTCTTCCCCTGTGAGCAGCGTCCCTGGAGCTAGTGGAGCTGATACGTTGGTCCACACAGACTCCGGGGTCCGGGCGGGGGGGCGGGGCAGTGCTGCAGGCTGCAGGCCCTGATAAGACGTCTCCAGAGACCTGTGGACAGATTAAAGCCCGCAGGCCTCTGCGCTCGTTCAATTCGCTTCACTTTGATTCAAACTTTACGCTTCCTCCGGGGAGACGGGGTGTGCTGCCGGCGTTTTCTTGTGCCTGATAAGGGGGACGTCGAAGCACACTCGGTAACCTGCTCAATAAACAGTTAGCAGCAGGGGAGAGCTTAAACTAAAATAACCTTTTACCCTTTCTGTCCGAGCACGAGATAAAACGGTCCAATCCAAACGTAGGCTTCCTCAAAATTCATAAGCATTCACACTCCAGTGATTCATGTCAGGTGTTTGGACTGGCTGTTCTGTAAAGATCAAATGATGCTGTTCATGTACGCATCTGTGTGTGTCTGAGCTGCTACGATTAGTTTTTAAAAACTGTTTTGATATATAATCGATAAAAACGAGAAACATGCTGATTTCATCTTCTTAAATGTGAGGAACTGCTGCTTCGAGTCTTTGGGTTTTTGTGATGAGCATTTTTGTTGTGATGTTTCTCTCAGAGTTTTAAGAGACAGTATAAGATTTTACAGGAAGCATTTTTAAAAAGTTATTTGGTCCCATTTGACCGTGAGGACAGTGTGGATGTTCTCTGAATGAAACCAGACAGGGAAACCGTTTTTACAGACAAAACTGAACCTCCAAAAACGTTGTGCAGCAGCCTGACGTTGGGGATTTAAGGAAAGGTTCAGCTTCATGTAAATGTCCTCTGATGGCCGGGAAACAACTCAACTTCTTTAAGGCGCTTTAAACAAAATGTTGGATGTGAGAAGGAGAAGTTAGTGTCCAGTCAGAGCTCAATCCGAACTAGGCCTGGACAATAAAACAATAACAGTAATTACTGCACTATTTTTTATTCAATTACAAGTTTTTTTTCTATTAACAGGTTATTTTGTTGAGTGAAAAAAGCTTTTACCTCATTTTACTCCTGCATATTTGTTGACAAAGATTTTATCATAATTGTTTTGAATGTTTTGTGAAGTGATCCGCTGTTTGGCCTCAAGCGTTCTGACCATAAAGAAAAGTTTAAATCGCAATTAACCATCAGGTTTCTTCAACTTTCACTCAGGAGTAAAAAATCAGCCTTTAAACTCGAAAGAAAAACCGATTTGACACTTACCGCGATTATTATCGTTATCAAAAGACATGAAACTTTTTATCGCGATAACAGTTTCGGCCGTATCGTCCAGCCCTAACGCAAACACACTAGTTTGGGGAGAAAAGACAGACTGAATGAAATGTTCATCCTTAAAGCAGAGTGACGGCAGCAGCTCTGATGGGACGACTCGTTCAGTCAGGATGAAGCTGCAGCTCAGTCGGGGTTACGCCACAATTACAGCCTGACACTTTAGAGAGAGGAAGCGTTGTGTTTTAAACCTCTCAGCTGACAGAGGAAACGTCTCCTCCGCCAACAAACGACGCCTCGGACCTGATTGTGTTTCAGCTCCGCCTCTGATCTGCGTCGGACCACCTTAATAAATCGAAAGACAAATGTTGATTCACCTGCTCAGAATCGACAGAGATTCAGCGGCGTCCGTGGGTCATTTTTCATCCCGTTAAACGCAGATTTTAACCGACAGTCCCGAGCAGCACACTTCACCCCGCCCTGCAGATTACGACGTTCCCACAAACACTCGTCATCAGCAGGATGTTTCCCTCTCCGATAAGATGAAGCTCTGATCTGCAGGTGGTGAAGTGGAGGACAGGCCTCTTGACCCCCCCAGCTCGCTTCCTACAGGGCTAATTGAAGCAGATTTCATGGTCTGGACTGAAATTAGAGAGTCTTCTGTGAGTGTGAGTGTGATTAAGGAGGAGCGGAGTGGATTTTACTCTTTAATTTAATTACTTTAATGCAAATATAGCGAGTGGTTCCCCAGAATCAGACTGTGAATACATGTAATTACTGGCTGAGTTATTTAACGATGCAGGATCTGTTGATTTACCAAATTCTTATATTTGTCTTTACACGCCGTATTTATTTGGTATTTAAGGGAGACAATACACAAAATGACTTTGTGCATCTTCAACAGCTGTCTGGAGTGATGTGAACGTCCCTCTGTGCTCTGAGAGGAGCTTTGTGGCGGCTAAAAGCTTTATTAGAAGGATTAAAATCACACCTTTTTAGATTTGTTGCCAGCTCATTTCAGTATGCAGCGAAAATTAACTTAAAGAGATTTAAGATAAGCCTTTATTGATCCCCAGAGAGGAAATTCAGGCGTTGCAGCCGACAGCTGAAGGAAGGTGGGAAGTGACACGGACCTGCAAATGGAGCTGGAATGGATGGAGACAACTGTGACCACAACGTTTCTATAACCTGGCAACGCTCCTCGTACCTAAACCACTTGAATGTCAAGTGTCCAAAACGACGTGTACGGGCGTTTGCAGGTCCAAACCAAACCAAGCGGGTTCCCCGTCGAGGCCTGTGACTTCAGTACCCGACACGATGGACCTCTTGGTGTTTTCAGCAGCTGCGGAGTCACACACTTCATCACACAGCTGTGAGCGTCGAGCCCGCGACCGCCTCACTGCATCAACGGCCTCTGGAGGTGCGTTTGATGTCGCGCTGCTGCGGCCTGCACGGGCGTGTAACTTCTCCACGTGGAGCCGCTCGGAGTTCGCTTCATCAAAGTCCCCCGACGCGTCCTTTTTGAAGGTGCGTTTGATGTTCAGAGTCGCACGTTTGGAAACATGCACGCAGAAGCAGAAAGATGTGGGAGTAAATTAAATGTACGGAGGAAACGATGAGGTGTCGGTGCTTCACTCGCTGCGTGAAAGGAGAAAGTGGCAGACGGCTGCTGCTCTAATCTTGATTAATCCCAGTAATAATCCAGATGGCGTCAGAAGCAGAGCTTTTGGTGGGGTGTAGGTGGAGGTTTGGGGCGAGGAGTTAATCTCCCCTCCTCTGAGATGGAGGGAGACACTCCAGAGGACGGGTGGAGTTGGAGGATGAAAGAAAGCGCTGAGAAAACGAGTTTCCACTCAGGGTTTCACTTTAAAGAAAGATTTTAATTCAGAAAATGATCAAAGAGATGCAGGTCACATCGCAACAGCTTCCAGAGCTGCAGACGGAGCGCTCGCTGCTTGGAAAGTGAAATGAGTTGCAACACATTTAACACATCGTCTCGACAGGGAAGAACCAGCACAACGAAATGCAGCTCAGCATCTAACCTGATGGTAGCAAGATAAATAAATAGTTTCCTGAAACATTCACTTCGTCTTTTAGGGTTAAAAAGAGACGTTCAGGTGTCGGGCAAGTCGCAGTAAATCAGAGTGTTACTGGCCTTAGTTACAGTGTTTTAGATTGTTTTAGTAATCGAGTATTCAGTCTTTACCTTTGCCAGCCTTCTTACCAACTGCATCGTGATTTGTACGTTAAATGCTGAAGTTAGCTTGTTTTCTGCTCAGGTGCTGAAGCCGTGTTGCTGTTGTGGTCGGCTGGTTTTGTTTTACTCGCTGAACAGAGCGGCTGTTTTCTGTCAGCTTAAAATGATCTCAGAGTTGAGACTCTTTCTGTCTTTCTGACTCTTTCTGTCTCTTCTTCGAAACAAAACACTGACCCTCTGAATCCCTCATGATATAAAATACATGTTGCTTTGGACAAATTGTCAGGATGTTGCTGAGGAGGACAGTTCACACCTGAAGATGCTTCATTCCTGCGTCTGCATTCTTGTGCTGTGTGCACACGCAGCCTCGGCCCACACAGGTAATCCAGTCTCTCACACTCTTCCTCTCCTGAAGCCTGAAGCTGGACCTGACTGTGTTTCCACCCACCTCCCGCCTCCATGGCTGCAGGGGAGGCTTTGACAGACAGAGAGGAGGCAGAGGAGACTCCACCCACCGCAGCCTGTAAAACCTGGGCTGGAGTCCTGCTCCGAAGCTGCTGCTGTCCTGCTGACCTAAATAGAAAGAGAGGACGCTGAGGCACGAGACGGATAGTCTGATTAATCACAAACAATGAGCTTCATCGATTAAGTCTTTTTTTTTTTTGTTTGAATATCTGTCTGTGACGGTCAAGTGAATCTGGGGGTTTAGGACCATGTGATTTGCATGTTTTCATAACTTTTTACAGGCCGGTTTATCTTATAATGGAAATAGTTGCAGTGTTTTTATATTAATCTAATAAAAAAGAAATAATTTCCCCTTTAAAACTTCTCAGCTGTGTCTGACTTGTGGGCCAAAAATATGTTCAGAATCCACTTTATTGTCCAAATTTGCCGAAACAAACAAGGAATATTTCCACAAATGTGCAGAAAGCATAGACCTAAACAAACGTAGCTATGCAGAACACGGCTAAGTAAACGCTTTGTGCACACGTAGAAATAACTCGTCCTCACCAGAAAAACTGCAGATTCTGCAGCTGCTTATTCCAACGTATATTTACGTTTTTTTTGTCAGGCCGCGACCTCCAGTGGTGAAGTGGATGCATTAGTAATAATAATGTCAAAATATATAATACATTCATTTTCTGTTGCTCACAGGACGCCTGTTCGTCCATGTACAGTTTTTTGTACAAGCTCATTTAAACTACTTTATGTCTCTGGTTGTTTAGTCTGTAACAAAACATCATGTTTTATATGTTTTGAATCTTATTCTGCAGATTAACTCCAGATGTGAAAAGTAACAAAAAATGTCCAACATAGAAATTCTAATCACATTAAACTGTTGATCGCTATAAACATACCGAGGAGCCAGTCTGTCCAACTCCAGCCCGAGTCAGAGGCATTCATTTCAAGCTGAACACGTCTTCTTCATAACTTTTATCTGATGTCTGCAGTCACAGTTTGCCTCAGGTCATGATTTCACACTGACAGCTTGCTGCACTACTATTCAGGCACGTAGTGTGTTATGTAGGAATAACTGCTGGGTATTAGAGCCTTAGAAAAATAATGTCTTTAACAACTTTTAGACTATATGTTTAATAATTTAGAGCATTTTCTCACTATTGCAACTTATTCTCCCCTGTAGCACAGAGCCTCTGTTGGATTTAATAACACAATCTGTGAATGTGCATTTAAGTAAAGGACTTCAGGGTTAGTGTGGGGGTTCCTACACAGGGACACGTGATTGGGTGAATCGTGATTTGGGGATAATTCAGCGAAACGCACCCAGACGTGTTTTCTGGTGCATTTTTCTGTTACTGCATGCAGCGCGTTGTGAAATCCAGACCCGGGTTTAGTCTTTGCTGGGACTCCGCTCCGTGTTTTCCCACCATCCCCTGCAGCCGCTGCTGTGCTGCTCGGTGTGCAGAGCGGAGTGTGTTCAGAGAGCAGCGGAGGAGGGAATGGGACCGAGCCCAGCGTCGCTGCCAGGGAGGGTAAAGCTATCGGAGCAGAGGAGGGGAGGGCAGGCCCGGGTCCAGGGCTGTAAATCCAGGGACATTTGAATCACAATTGAATCCGGTCTGAGGTGAAAGAGGCTCGGCTGGCTGGCTGGCTGCGCTGCGCTGCGGGGGATGTGCGCACACAATGGGAGACGACGCGCTGGCTCCGTCCGGGACGCGGCGGCAGAATAAAATTCACCTCTCTGTTTGTTTGTAATGGAGACGCGGACACCGGAGCAGGATCCAGAGACGTCAGCGGGACACACGGCGGAGGACTCCCGGGGGTAAGGACTTGTGTGAAAGTGTTTCTTCATGCCGGGACGGAGCGCTGCTGCGAGCCCGGAGAGAGGAGCTTGGGACGCGCCTGCTGCCTGTTTGTCTCGTTTGCTGCCAGTTTAAATTCCGCTGGGATGAACACGGAATGTATTTCCTGCGTCAAAGTCCGCGCTGTTTGCACATCTGGATAAGGGGAGAGTCGGTTATTGCCCCGTAGCGTGTGTGTGTGTGTCCCCCCCCCCGGTGCGGTTGAACCCGTTTGTGGAGAAACGTTTCAAGTCAATTGACCACTTCCATGTTTTAGACCCTCAGACTGCAGAGCTCAGTGTGAGCAAAACAACAGAAACCCTCTTTTTAGTTTAATAAAGACATCATAAAGGAGACCACAGGATCATTTGAGTGATTTTTCTAATGCAATAAAGCCTCGTTAGAGTTTCTGCAGACTTTAGATCAGAGCTGAAGAGGAGCTCTTTCATCAGGGATGTACCTTCTGGACAGTAACTGCACTGAAAGGATGGAGAGGGGCACGCCTCAGAGGAAAACTGTCTACCGCATCTCGCTCACCTTGGTGAAGAGGGAGAGTTTAGATGGTGAGGATGAAGGCTCAGGCCCCCGGCGGGCGGAGAACCCCAAGGTGGGGACCATCCGGCGGGAGAGCTCGGTGGAGATCCAGCGTGGCGGCCTGCTGGAGCAGCTGAAGGAGGTGGAGGACGAGTCGGACGACTTGTCGTCGTCACGGGGCTACATGAGGAACTTCAGGACGTTCAGCACGGGGCAGCTGGAGCTGGGGAGGCTGAAAATCTCCAGGAAACAGCAGCTACAGAAAGAGCCGAAGCAGAAGGCCTCCAGCCCGGTGGCAGAGCACGCCGCGGAGGCCCCTGAGAACATGTCGGCACAGAGTCAGGAGCACACTCGGGGGGAGAGCAGAGAGCAGGAAGCGGAGGACTCAGACAGACTTAAAGAGGAAATCTGCTCTGAAACTCACAAACAAACAGACGCTGCCGTGGAGACGAGCGGCGTGAAGAAGAAGAAGAGGCTGGTGAAGGCTCAGAGCATGGAGGAGAGGAGCTCCGACCCTCCTCTGAACGGTGATGGGTCTCACTCCAAGAGCAACGGCAAAGCAGCCAAAGCTCCCTCCCCTGAGACGCCCCCTCTGAAGCGGCCGCCAGGCCTGCTGCGCCGCAGCTTCAGCTTCAGACACTGGAGCGGCGGCGAGCTGCTGCGTCTGCGAGCGCTCTCCAAAGACAAACACCACAGCAGCTCCGGCTGCATCGGGCGTGACGCCGGGCCGGGCGGCGGCGAGGAGGAAGCGGAGGCTCCTGTCGCACTCCCGGCTTCCCGCCTCGCCGACCCCACCAGAGTGAAGAGCAGGACCTGGAGGTCGGCGCCGTCCTGAACAAGACGGACTCCATGTCTGAGCTGAGCCGCTGGGAGAGAGCGCGGGGCAACAAGAACCGGACGCTGGACAACAGCGACCTGCAGCGGCTGGCGGCCGAGAGGGACGGGTCAGGAGGGGGGTTCCTGCTGAGGGGAGGGGGAGGTCGCTCCAGCGAGAGGCGTCTGGTTCGCTTCTTCAGCGGGATCTTCTCCAGGAGGGACGGGGCAGCCACCTCGACCCCGGTGGGAAGCCCCAGCAGCCTCCCGCGGAGCAAGAGGAGGGTTCTGTCCCAGTCCAGCACCGAGAGCATGAACGGAGGAAGCTCTGAAGGTAACGACAGCTCACTGTAGTCACCTGGCCGGCGTCATGTGACCGGCAGTGGAGAGGGTCTCATTGTTCCTGAGTCACTCACAGAGATCTTGATTTGATATTGATTGAGTGTTTGGTTTCTGGCAGCAGTCTGCTTGTGACCCCCGTCATCGAGTTTTTAACAAAAAGTGACGTTTCCATCTCAGGAAAAGTCAGACCCCCTCAGATTAATATTGGGACCCTTTATGGGGTCCCTAACCCCAGGTTGGGGCCCCACGATTGTAGCTGTCATGTTTCTAACTCTTTGGCTTTAGAGTCAACACTGAGGCAGAAACATAGTGTGATTTCTAAGTGCATACATTCACAAGGAGTCTGTTTGTAGAGGCTGAAGCAGCCGGGGAGGAGATGCGTGTGCGATGAGCTTCAGGTATTTGCTTTGGACAGCAGGCTGATGTTTGTTGTGGCCCTCCGCTGTTTGTCTTTCATTACCCTGAGCTCGCTTTTGTTCTCAGTTGAGTTTAAAATTGCAAAGTCAAAAGAGTTTTAAAAGCATAAATAAATAAAAGTGTGAGGCGAGATGAGGAGGGAAACACGGATAACAAAGACAAACAGGAGAGAAGTGATTTTTCTTTTCCAGCGAGGAGGGAAACGTGGTTAAAATAGCAGTGTGGGGGAGAAAATGAAGTGAGAGGGGAAGTAGGAGCTCAGAGCTGGAGGTCAAAACATCCCTTTTTCTCCTCTACATTAAAAATCTCTGTCAGTTTTTTATCTGAAGATACTTTTAAACCGATGCAAACAACTCGGTCAGCGTCTTCTTTCTGTCGAGTGGCGCTGTTGTGTGCAGACACAGACAGATGTGTTTCACCGTTTCTCCACCAGCCTCCAGATGTTGGAGCTTCCAGCTGCAGCAGCAGGAGTTTCACATGTTGACACCTCTGCAGCTCAGCCAGGACCGACTCCATCCACGCCGCTGCTGTCCCGTCTAATAGCCGAACATAAACACCGTGAACTCGCTGCCGGCTCCGCTGTGCAAACAGTTCCTGACCTGAAACACAAACCGCATATTTAGGACTTAACTGTCTGAAAGGTGAAACGCTCATGTTTCACTCAAAGTAGAAGCAGCAGTAAAACACCATGAAAATACTTGATGACAAGTATTGTTGCGTTCTAATACTTAAAAAGTATATTTCTCTCTGCGATGTCGTAGCATAGGATGGAAACACTCAAGTGAATTGAGTGTTTTTGTAAATGTACTTCGTTACTTTGCAGCTCCAGGAATAAGAATCTGCTTGTTTTGGGGTCAGAAATGAGAGTTTTCTTCCAGGGGAACTTGAAAACTTGTTGCCATCGGTGAAGTTTCATGTTCTGCACTTTGGGAGTACATTACAAGTAAAACTACCTGTAGCTTTCAGGTAGCAGAGTGTTTCCAGTAGGAAGCGGCTCCACCTGTCTGGTTTTCTTCTGTAGTCTGGTTTAGGGTTTCTGGTGAGCTTCCCCGTGGTGGGGGGGGGGGGGGGGGGGGTGATTCCCCAGGTCTCTGAGGTCAACTATCAGGTTTAGCGGTCTGTGTCTGGTGATACCGGCGGCCGACACAAGGTTGGAGTGGGGGGGTCGGGGGGAAGAGGGACACAAGCCTCCACATTTTTGGGATTCCTGAGAGGAGGTGGAAGTGGCTGCGGGTCAGAGCGGTGACCCTCGAGGAGCTGCCAGATAACGGCTCGCTGCAGGTGATGAGTTGTTTCTGGCTGGAGGCGGAGCTGGAAGAGGATTTATGTTGTCTGTGCTGATGTGAGAGAAGAAACATGTGGTTTAGAGATCTTGTAATTATTGTGTTGCAAACCAAACATCAGGACTGATTTATGGAGAAACTGGATTTAAACACTTTCTTTCATCAAGTTCTTTAATTTGTCACGTATTTAAATTGTCAGATTAAATCCGTACCGCCTGATCGGCTGGAGCCTCGTCCTCTCACCGCGCGTCGCTGGTGATGAATTGATGATGAGGAATCGTTA
Organism: Micropterus salmoides; assembly: GCF_014851395.1. NCBI lineage: Eukaryota > Metazoa > Chordata > Actinopteri > Centrarchiformes > Centrarchidae > Micropterus > Micropterus salmoides. The sequence continues at coordinate 5,432,488 of NW_024040040.1, forward strand.
AGGCCGCAGCCATACTGTTGTTTCTCCTCCTTTGACTCCTCCGGGACTCCGTAGCAGACGGGTTGCTGTTGGAGGAAGACTTTCAGACCAGGCTGCGAAACCGCTGTCGTTGCACATCGAACACGCACACACACCAAGCCCCACCCGTCCACTCCCCTGACCTCACTTTGTCTTAATGGAGTCTACTGTTGTGTGTGTGTGTGTTATCTATAGGGAGTAAATGTAGGGGAATGTGTGTGTCAAAGGGTGTGGATGTGGGTGTGTATTCAGGGCGGGGGGGCTATATATGTGTGTGTGACCTATATCCACAGCCACGCTGAAGTAATGCACTCGACATGTGTATCAAAAGCCACACACACACACTCTGTTGCCAATTACTGCGTCGACTTTTGCATCCAGTTATCTCGTCTTTCTCTGAGAAAAAAAAAAAGACTCGCTCTCTTTTTTTTAAGTCTCCCCGACGCGCACGCACACACGCATGCGCACACGCACACTCACACACACACGCACACACGCATGCGCACACGCACGCACGCACACACACGCATGCGCACACGCACACTCACACACACACACGCACGCACACTCACACACACTCATGAAACGGTTTGACTTGCAGAAGCTCCTCCGGATGAAGCGAGCTGTTTCTTAGTTAGAGAGACTTTGATCCTCCTCCTCCTCCTCCTGCTCCTCCTCCTCCTCCTCCTCTGCTTTCACTTCATGCAGAAACTACACACACGCACACGCTCACATGCACACGCACACAGTGATTCTCCTCTACAATGGGTATAATAGGGAGAAAATCCTGTTAGGAGAAATGCTGCAGGGAGCGCAGAGATGGAGGGATGATGAAGAGGTGACCCCTCCCTCCTCCTCCTCCTCCTGCTCCTTTTTTTTTTTTACCTCTCTCTTCCCTCCCTCTATTCCTGCCTTATTTCCTTCTCTCTTACATCCTCCCTTTCTTTCCTTTTCTCCCTTTTCCTTCCCTCTCTCCTCCTCACCTGATTTTCTCTTCCTTCCATTTCTTTCACATCCCTCCTTTCCCTCTTTAGTTCCCACTTTCTTGCCTTCATTCCTTCTCTACTCATTCCTTTCCTCTTCACTTCCTTCCCTCCTCCCCTCCATTTCTCCCTCCTCTTGTTAATCTTTGTTTTAGTATTTCTCTCTAATCCCTCCATTACTCATTTCTTCCATCCTCACATCCTCTCCCCATCCTTCCTTGTCGTCTTTCTTTCTTACTCCCTTCCTTACATCCCTCCTTTTGTCCCTCCTCCCCTCCTCTTGTTTTTCCTTCCCTTCCCTAATGTCTTCTCCCTCGTCCACTTACCCATCATCCACCGTTTCCTCTTTCCCTCCTCTTCTTCCCTCCTTTTTCCTCATTTCTTCCCCCAGCAGTCTTTCTCGTGGCGTTGCTCTTTGTATACGTGCGTCTGTACATATTTATATCTACAGCGTATGTATCATCACATTACTTCCTGTTTTGCTTTGTTCGGGAGCTGTTTGTGCGTCTGACTCGTCCGACTCGTCTGTCTGCAGTCTGTTACTAAATCTGTCATTAGATCAAAACCCCAGGATCTCCTCCGTCCCGTCGTCTTCGCTCAGATTCAGAGTGGAAACGCTGACCCTGTTGCATTCCTGTGTTTGGGCTCTTTTTCGGTTTCACGCTGCTGAGTTGTACAAGGCCTCCGGGCCTCGTAAACAAAAGTCGCATGGCTCATAATTAGCAGATTTAGTGGACGGTGAGTGTTGGTTTTTCTGCTCAGATGGATTTCATGCTGCCCGTCTGGCGACAGAAACATTTAAACACAAAGTAGGAAAATGGAGCCTGGTGGTGCAAGTTTGTTCTCTTATTACTTCTTCTTTGTGTCGAACTCATTTATTATAATCTACTGTCTTGTTTTTAAAGATATTAGTTTGATGCTAGTGAACTCATTTGGTCTGTACTGAAGTGTTAGCATGGATCTCAGCTTACATCGTGTCCGCTAAACAACTTCCTCTTCTCCTCCGTCTTCTCCTTCTTGTTCTCCTCTTTCTCATTCTTCTTCTTCCCTGTTCTCCTTTTTGTTCTCCTATTTCTCCTTCTTGTTCTCCTCTTTCTCGTTCTTCTTCTTCCCTGTTCTCCTTCTTGTTCTCCTATTTCTCCTTCTTGTTCTCCTCTTTCTTGTTCTCGTTCTCCTTCTTCCCTGTTCTTCCTCTTGTTCTCCTATTTCTCCTTCTGTTCTCCTTCTTGTTCTCCTCTTTCTTGTTCTCGTTCTCCTTCTTCCCTGTTCTCCTTCTTGTTCTCCTCTTTCTTGTTCTTGTTCTCCTTCCCTGTTCTCCTTCTTGTTCTCCTCTTTCTTGTTCTTGTTCTCCTTCTTCCCTGTTCTTCCTCTTGTTCTCCTATTTCTCCTTCTTGTTCTCCTCTTTCTTGTTCTCGTTCTCCTTCTTCCCTATTCTTCTTCTTGTTCTCCTATTTCTCCTTCTTGTTCTCCTCTTTCTTGTTCTCGTTCTCCTTCTTCCCTGTTCTTCCTCTTGTTCTCCTATTTCTCCTTCTCGTTCTCCTTCTTGTTCTCCTCTTTCTTGTTCTCGTTCTCCTTCTTCCCTGTTCTCCTTCTTGTTCTCCTCTTTCTCCTTCTTGTTCTCCTTCCCTGTTCTCCTTCTTGTTCTCCTATTTCTCATTCTTGTTCTCCTCGTTCTCGTTCTCCTTCTTGTTCTCCTCTTTCTTGTTCTTGTTCTCCTTCTTCTCTGTTCTCCTATTTCTCGTTCTCCTTCGACTCGTTCTCATTCTTCTCCTCTTTCTCCTTCTTGTTCTCCTCTTTCTTGTTCTCGTTCTCCTTCCCTGTTCTCCTTCTTGTTCTCCTATTTCTCCTTCTTGTTCTCCTTCTTCCCTGTTCTTCTTCTTGTTCTCCTATTTCTCCTTCTCGTTCTCCTTCTTGTTCTCCTCTTTCTTGTTCTCGTTCTCCTTCTTCCCTGTTCTCCTTCTTGTTCTCCTAGTTCTCCTTCTTGTTCTCCTCTTCCCTGTTCTCCTTCTGTCTCCTAGTTCTTCTTGTTCTCCTAGTTCTCCTTCTTGTTCTCCTCTTTCTTGTTCTCGTTCTCCTTCTTCCCTGTTCTCCTTCTTGTTCTCCTTTTCCCCTGTTCTCGTTCTCCTCTTTCTTGTTCTCGTTCTCCTTCCCTGTTCTCCTTCTTGTTCTCCTATTTCTCATTCTTGTTCTCCTCGTTCTCGTTCTCCTTCTTCCCTGTCCTCTTTGTTGTTCTCGTTCTCCTTTGTCCCTGTTCTCCGTCTTCTTCTCCTATTTGTCCTTCTTGTTCTCGTTCTTATTCTTCTCCTCTTCCTTCTTCCTTCTCCTCCTTCTCCCTCTTGATCTTGTTCTTCTTTTTCTCCTTCTTCCCCTTCTCCTCCTCCTTCGACTCCTTCTTCTTGTTCTCCTATTTCTCCTTCTCGTTCTCCTATTTCTCCTTCTCGTTCTCCTATTTCTCCTTCTCGTTCTCCTTCTTCCCTGTTCTTCTTCTTGTTCTCCTATTTCTCCTTCTCGTTCTCCTTCTTCCCTGTTCTTCTTCTTGTTCTCCTATTTCTCCTTCTCGTTCTCCTTCTTCCCTGTTCTTCTTCTTGTTCTCCTATTTCTCCTTCTTGTTCCCCTCTTTCTTGTTCTCGTTCTCCTTCTTCTCCTCTTCCTTCTTCCTTCTCCTCCTTCTCCCTCTTGTTCTTCTTTTTCTCCTTCTTCCCCTTCTCCTCCTCCTTCGACTCCTTCTTCTTGTTCTCCTATTTCTCCTTCTCGTTCTCCAATATCTCCTTCTCGTTCTCCTCTTTCTTGTTCTCGTTCTCCTTCTTCCCTGTTCTTCTTCTTGTTCTCCTCTTTCTTGTTCTCGTTCTCCTTCTTCCCTGTTCTCCTTCTTGTTCTCCTAGTTCTCCTTCTTGTTCTCCTAGTTCTCCTTCTTGTTCTCCTCTTTCTTGTTCTCGTTCTCCTTCTTCCCTGTTCTCCTTCTTGTTCTCCTTCTTCCCTGTTCTCGTTCTCCTCTTTCTTGTTCTCGTTCTCCTTCCCTGTTCTCCTTCTTGTTCTCCTATTTCTCATTCTTGTTCTCCTCGTTCTCGTTCTTCCCTGTCCTCTTTGTTGTTCTCGTTCTCCTTTGTCCCTGTTCTCCGTCTTCTTCTCCTATTTGTCCTTCTTGTTCTCGTTCTTATTCTTCTCCTTCCTTCTTCCTTCTCCTCCTTCTCCCTCTTGATCTTGTTCTTCTTTTTCTCCTTCTTCCCCTTCTCCTCCTCCTTCGACTCCTTCTTTTGTTCTCCTATTTCTCCTTCTCGTTCTCCTATTTCTCCTTCTTGTTCTCCTCTTTCTCGTTCTCGTTCTCCTTCTTCCCTGTTCTCCTTCTTGTTCTCGTTCTCCTTCTTCCCTGTTCTCCTTCTTGTTCTCCTATTTCTCCTTCTCGTTCTCCTTCTTCCCTGTTCTTCTTCTTGTTCTCCTATTTCTCCTTCTTGTTCCCCTCTTTCTTGTTCTCGTTCTCCTTCTTCTCCTCTTCCTTCTTCCTTCTCCTCCTTCTCCCTCTTGTTCTTCTTTTTCTCCTTCTTCCCTTCTCCTCCTCCTTCGACTCCTTCTTCTTGTTCTCCTATTTCTCCTTCTCGTTCTCCAATATCTCCTTCTCGTTCTCCTCTTTCTTGTTCTCGTTCTCCTTCTTCCCTGTTCTTCTTCTTGTTCTCCTATTTGTCCTTCTCGTTCTCCTTCTTGTTCTCCTTCTTTCCTGTTCTCTTTCCTGTTCTCTTTCTTGTTCTCGTTCTCCTTCCCTGTTCTCCTATTTCTCATTCTTGTTCTCCTCGTTCTCGTTCTCATTCTTGTTCTCCTCGTTCTCGTTCTCATTCTTCTTCTCCTCGTTCTCGTTCTCATTCTTCTTCTCCTCTTTCTCCTTGTTCTCCTCTTTCTTGTTCTCATTCTCCTTCTTCCCTGTTCTCCTTCTTGTTCTCCTTCTCGTTCTCCTTCCCTGTTCTCCTTCTTGTTCTCCTCTTTCTTGTTCTCGTTCTCCTTCCCTGTTCTCCTTCTTGTTCTCCTATTTCTCCTTCTTGTTCTCCTTGTTCTCGTTCTTCTTCTCCTCTTTCTCCTTCTTGTTCTCCTCTTTCTTGTTCTCCTTCCCTGTTCTCCTTCTTGTTCTCCTCTTTCTTGTTCTTGTTCTCCTTCCCTGTTCTCCTTCTTGTTCTCCTCTTTCTTGTTCTTGTTCTCCTTCCCTGTTCTCCTTCTTGTTCTCCTATTTCTCATTCTTGTTCTCCTCGTTCTCGTTCTCATTCTCTTCTCCTTTTCCTTCTTGTTCTCCTCTTTCTCCTTCTCGTTCTCCTTCCCTGTTCTCCTTCTTGTTCTCCTCTTTCTTGTTCTCGTTCTCCTTCCCTGTTCTCCTTCTTGTTCTCCTCTTTCTTGTTCTCGTTCTCCTTCCCTGTTCTCCTTCTTGTTCTCGTTCTCCTTCTTCCCTGTTCTCCTTCTTGTTCTCCTCTTTCTTGTTCTCATTCTCCTTCTTCCCTGTTCTCCTTCTTGTTCTCCTATTTCTCATTCTTGTTCTCCTCTTTCTTGTTCTCGTTCTCCTTCTTCCCTGTTCTCCTTCTTGTTCTCCTTCTCGTTCTCCTTCTTCCCTGTTCTCCTTCTTGTTCTCCTCTTTCTTGTTCTCGTTCTCCTTCTTCCCTGTTCTCCTTCTTGTTCTCCTAGTTCTCCTTCTTGTTCTCGTTCTCCTTCCCTGTTCTCCTTCTTGTTCTCCTAGTTCTCATTCTTGTTCTCCTCGTTCTCGTTCTCATTCTTCTTCTCCTCTTTCTCCTTCTTGTTGTCCTCTTTCTTGTTCTCGTTCTCCTTCTTCCCTGTTCTCCTTCTTGTTCTCCTTCTCGTTCTCCTTCCCTGTTCTCCTTCTTGTTCTCCTATTTCTCATTCTTCTTCTCCTTGTTTCGTTCTCGTCTTCTTCTCCTCTTTCTCCTTCTTGTTCTCCTAGTTCTCCTTCTTGTTCTCCTCTTTCTTGTTCTCCTTCTTCCCTGTTCTCCTTCTTGTTCTCCTCTTTCTTGTTCTCGTTCTCCTTCTTCCCTGTTCTCCTTCTTGTTCTCCTCTTTCTTGTTCTCGTTCTCCTTCTTCCCTGTTCTCCTTCTTTTTCTCCTAGTTCTCCTTCTTGTGCTCCTCTTTCTTGTTCTCCTTCTTCCCTGTTCTCCTTCTTGTTCTCCTAGTTCTCCTTCTTGTTCTCCTCTTTCTTGTTCTCGTTCTCCTTCCCTGTTCTCCTTCTTGTTCTCCTATTTCTCATTCTTGTTCTCCTTGTTCTCGTTCTTCTTCTCCTCTTTCTCCTTCTTGTTCTCCTCTTTCTTGTTCTCCTTCTTTTCTTGTCTCCTTCTTGTTCTCGTTCTCCTTCTTCCCTGTTCTCCTTCTTGTTCTCCTCTTTCTTGTTCTCGTTCTCCTTCCCTGTTCTCCTTCTTGTTCTCCTCTTTCTTGTTCTTGTTTCTCCTTCCCTGTTCTCCTTCTTGTTCTCCTATTTCTCATTCTTGTTCTCCTCGTTCTCGTTCTCATTCTTCTTCTCCTTTCTCCTTCTTGTTCTCCTCTTTCTCCTTCTCGTTCTCCTTCCCTGTTCTCCTTCTTGTTCTCCTCTTTCTTGTTCTCGTTCTCCTTCCCTGTTCTCCTTCTTGTTCTCCTCTTTCTTGTTCTCGTTCTCCTTCCCTGTTCTCCTCTTTCTTGTTCTCGTTCTCCTTCCCTGTTCTCCTTCTTGTTCTCGTTCTCCTTCTTCCCTGTTCTCCTTCTTGTTCTCCTCTTTCTTGTTCTCATTCTCCTTCTTCCCTGTTCTCCTTCTTGTTCTCCTATTTCTCATTCTTGTTCTCCTCTTTCTTGTTCTCGTTCTCCTTCTTCCCTGTTCTCCTTCTTGTTCTCCTCTTTCTTGTTCTCGTTTTCTTTCTTCCCTGTTCTCCTTCTTGTTCTCCTATTTCTCCTTCTTGTTCTCCTCTTTCTTGTTCTCGTTCTCCTTCTTCCCTGTTCTCTTTCTTGTTCTCGTTCTCCTTCCCTGTTCTCCTTCTTGTTCTCCTAGTTCTCATTCTTGTTCTCCTCGTTCTCGTTCTCATTCTTCTTCTCCTCTTTCTCCTTCTTGTTCTCCTCTTTCTTGTTCTCGTTCTCCTTCTTCCCTGTTCTCCTTCTTGTTCTCCTTCTCGTTCTCCTTCTTCCCTGTTCTCCTTCTTGTTCTCTCTCTTTCTTGTTCTCGTTCTCCTTCTTCCCTGTTCTCCTTCTTGTTCTCCTTCTCGTTCTCCTTCCCTGTTCTCCTTCTTGTTCTCCTATTTCTCATTCTTCTTCTCCTTGTTCTCGTTCTCGTTCTTCTTCTCCTCTTTCTCTTCTGTTGTCCTCTTTCTTGTTTCTCGTTCTCCTTCTTCCCTGTTTCTCCTTCTTGGTTCTCCTTCTCGTTCTCCTTCCCTGTTCTCCTTCTTGTTCTCCTATTTCTCATTCTTCTTCTCCTTGTTCTCGTTCTCGTTCTTCTTCTCCTCTGTCTCCTTCTTGTTCTCCTAGTTCTCCTTCTTGTTCTCCTCTCTCTTGTTCTCCTTCTCCTTCTTCCCTGTTCTCCTTCTTGTTCTCCTCTTTCTTGTTCTCGTTCTCCTTCTTCCCTGTTCTCCTTCTTGTTCTCCTCTTTCTTGTTCTCGTTCTCCTTCTTCCCTGTTCTCCTTCTTTTTCTCCTCGTTCTCCTTCTTGTGCTCCTCTTTCTTGTTCTCCTTCTTCCCTGTTCTCCTTCTTGTTCTCCTAGTTCTCCTTCTTGTTCTCCTCTTTCTTGTTCTCGTTCTCCTTCCCTGTTCTCCTTCTTTTTCTCCTATCTCTCATTCTTGTTCTCCTCGTTCTCGTTCTCCTTCTTCCCTGTTCTCCTTCTTGTTCTCGTTCTCCTTCTTCCCTGTTCTCCTTCTTGTTCTCCTCTTTGTGTTCTCGTTCTCCTTTTTCCCGTTCTCCTTCTTCTTCTCCTATTTCTCCTTCTGTTCTCTTTCTCGTTCTTATTCTTCTCCTCTTCCTTCTCCTCCTTCTCCCTCTTGTTATCTTGTTCTTCTTTTCTCCTTCTTCCCCTTCTCCTCCTCCTTCGACTCCTTCTTCTTGTTCTCCTATTTCTCCTTCTGTTTTCCTCTTTCTCCTTCTCCTTCTTGTTCTAGTTCTCCTTCTTATTCTTCTTCTCTTCCTTCTT
>NW_024040040.1:5441114-5464114 GCF_014851395.1 Micropterus salmoides
CTAAGTAAATCAGACAGAGCGTCGGACGGGTCAGACAACAGATGACTGACGGTTCTCTCCTCCAATCAGACACCGTCATAAAACATGGCGGCTGTTCTGGTTCTCGGACTGCAGAATTAAAAGTTCATTCTCGACCTTCCGGAGCTTTCAGTCGTATCACACAATCTTCCTCGACAGATGGAGGAAGATGCACGTACAGTTGAAAGCTCCAGAACAGTTACTGTGTGTTTTGCCAAACAAGTTTTAATGAGCCACAGATGTTTGTTTCTGAATTCTCTGCGGTGACTAAAACTCCCACCAAGTTTAAACTACAGCAGTGCTGCGTCCCACCACCATCCAAAGACTCCCCACGAGACGCCGATTTGTCCAGCTCACCTCACTCTCGATGACTGAAGTGAAAACTGAGCTTGTGTGACGTAGTCTGACTTTGCAGGACTAAATAAATCCCCTCTGAAGGACTCCTGATGCCGCTCTGTATGGGTTTGGTTTTATTTGTTATTCTGCAGAAGGAACATGAACCTTAACACAGTGAAAGCTGCTCTGAGTCTTCCTCTCACTGTCTGAGGGCCCCGCAGATCTGCCCTCAACATAACAAACACACTCATGGTGGGAGGATGGACTGTAGCGCCTTATATAAACAGATCCGGGCGGGGGTGTGAGACACACTGACGGAGAATCGACTCAGATTGGTACGACTGACGTTACAAGCCCAGACTCATCTGCACGAGTCAGAATGAAAACACCACACATGTGGAAATTCTGTGTGTGTGTGTGTGTTTAGTTAACTTGTGACCTACTAAGCAAACACAGGGATCAGCGGACGTGTCACTGTGGGGGCCAAACTGCACAGCGCTCACATCGGGGGATCAGAGTGTGTTCAGTAAAACCACTAAAATAAACCAGCAGATCTGTGTTTACAGCAGGGTAACAGAATGCATACCAACAACTCCATCCAAAAACACACTTGGTATTAAAGAAAAGATTTTAGTTTGAAATTGTTTTAGTCACAAACGATGTTGCAACAGGCATCAAGTCCGTTATAACCTTATAACAACGAGAGACGTGCAAACCACTTTGGATCCTATCGCGCTCCCGCCTTCAAATATGCTTTCAAAACTCTAATATTGCTATATTTCTTTATAACGCTGACACTACGAGGCACATGACGTGATTGTGAAATGGTAATGGATGAATCGGGAGCTAAAATGCTTTGTGAATTATTTTATGCACAAAAACTTCGCTCCTCATTTTAGGGCTTTAGCAGGATGAAATACGGTTTAAAATGAAAGTTTTGTAGACGTTTAGGTTACATGTAACGGTTGTTTCCGAAGGATGTAAATTTGTTTTATTATTTAATTCCTTTAATCCAAAACACTTTTCTCTTTCAGGAGACAACATAAGCAACCTTAAACTGCATCACAACAGCGGTTAAAAGTGATTTAGAACTTTTTAACCTGTGAAGATCATTAAATCAGTGCTCACTGAGATGAGCAGGAAAGTCAGTTTTAAAAGACAGAAGTCTCAGCAGCTGGTCACGTCACAGCTGATCAACAACCTTATTAATCCACAGATATATTAGCGTTATCTGCTCCATGTTTCAGAGGATTTCCTTTAGTTTCACTAATCTGATCTGCGACCTGCTCTGAGAGGAAGCGGGACGCCCAGGCAACAGTTAGGGTTGCTCTATTCATGTGCTACTGATCTGATCTGTGCATCCAGCCGGCCACGACACCGAACACAGCAGAAACCACTGAGCTTTAAATCACTCGGCTCCAAGAGGGTTTTTTTCTGAGCGCCTCGGTGTCCCCTCAAATCTTTCATCTTGACTCATTTTAGGCCCACGACTTGTAGGGACTCTTTCCCCAAAGCCTCTGAAACTGCATTTAGACAAACAAGTCTCCGCTGTAGCCGAGACAAATTAAATTATTTGGGGGTTTTAGCAGATCGTTATGGTTCTGACCAGTGCAACCGCAGTCTGGAGGGCCACCCTCTGTGCTTTAAGACAAGGAAGAACACCAGTAAAGCAACAGTTTTAGGGGAGAGAAGGAGTGGCATTTCAGATACAAGTGATTTTCCCTTCCTTCTCTCTCTGCCAGCTGATGGAAATCCCCGGCGTCTCGCCCTCCAAGACAAATACCGACCGCATAAAGTAAACCAAAAAAAACCCCCTCCATGTTTCCTCACTTCAGCTCGTGTCACGTTAAATCTTAGTTAGTCACAGAAACATTATTTGCCTTTAACCTTCCAGCACGTTGAGACTGAAAGAGTTGTGATTTAGTAGAGGGATGTGATTCAGCGGAGAGAGATGGTGAACACAAGATAAAATCCACAAAAGTCAGAAGGAAGTCTCCGTCAGGACGTTTGGGCGAGACTTCAAACATGTTAAATCACCTGTTGAGATGGATATTTCTTGCAGTGTGGTGTAGAGGATTTGGGGGTTGGGATGTGGGTTTGAGTTCAGTTCATAGTAACAATGTGTGACGCCCACGGCCATTCAGCCCCCTGCTTCAGCTGTCCATCACACTGTGATGTGGTTTAGATTTAAGGTTCTCGTGGTTAGGTACCACTGAGGGTTTTTTTTTTTTCCTGCGAATTTGGGTTTTTAGCGGCTTACTTTACTTTACAAATTAAGTTGTAAGTTTTTTTAATTAAAAACAAAACAAAGACTAAATATATATTTGAATTTAACTACTTTTAGGCAAGAAAAACAAGAAACAAATAAAGAATTCAGAAGTTCACCACCAAAACTTGACTCCTGACAGCTCAGAGAGGGAAGTCGGAAAGAAATTCTACAGAAAATAAAATCTGACGGTGAACAAAGTGTGAATGAGACAAATATTTAGACACTAGTGAGGGTTTGTTTGGGCACATGGACTCGCGACTCTGTATCTTTAAAATCCTTGCCCCGGCCTGTCTTGCTATCAAGCAGAAATGTAATTATTATTCCATGTTATTGCACGCTCAAACTAAATATGTTGTCTATATTTCTGAAGGCCAAACATTTCAAGCTGACACAGTCTGAGGTAGTGACAGGCCTGAACCTCCGCCCTCTGAAACAGCACACAGCTGCCGTCTGAGAGCTACGGCGTCTCTCTACAAAGTTACAGTGAAATGAGAAGAGGCACACTAATTGCCTTGTAAGTATTGCAGAAAGCAGCTGGAGATTAGCAATAACAGCTAATTAGCTTGGCTACAGTGGAAATCAAAGCTCGCACATGAGGATAAACACACAGTCTGGTGTTTGTCTGGCGATTATAAATCTTTATGAAGCACCGGGTTGTCACGTTCATGATTTTAAAAGCCCCGGCCTGAGAGAGAGCGAGAAGTGTTGTGTTTCAATAAGCTGCAGACTTTCCCCCTAAACACCAAACCCACGTCTCCACCGCCAGTGGCCCATAGCAACTGTTAAAACACTGTAAATATGACTTAGCTCTTTTCTTTACTCAGCTTCATTGAGCCGCACTGAGGAATACTTTCCCTCATAAACACACTGAAGTAAGTGGTTCCCCGTTACCCGGCCTCGTGCTCGACACTCAGAGAGCCTATGAAACAGATTGGAGCCTCAATAAAAAGAGCTTTTGTTGGAGCTGGAAATCGGTTCAAACACTTTTGAATAACTCTTTAACGCATCGTGTTCAAAGGGGTTTGGACAGATGGGGACGGTCAGGGTGAAGATGCAGAAATTATAATCATCAGTGAGGATAATTTCAAATAGACGCGCAGAGCAAACGTGCAATCCTGTGCCAGGGTTTTGAAACACAAAGCTTGATACTTTTTGCTGCTCCACACTGAATTAAATAAAAAAATAAGTGTATGTATGTATGTAGATCCCAACGAAGTGCAAAAGTCATAACTGCAGCAAATATACCACACAGGAAAGATGTGCAAACTCAGACCTTCAAAGGAGAAACATTTGGCTCGTATGCGGAGGAGGGATGTGATTCAGCTGGTCGAGGAAGCTGATGTGGATTACTAATGACAAAATATCATCTTTTGTTTTTCATGGGCTGCAGCTGTGATTGAGGACAGTGAGGTCCTCTGTAGCGTTTGAATGGAGGTGTTGTTCAATAACACAAATTACACCTGGGACGTTCGGAGGAAGATTTTAAGCCTCAACTTTGGCTTGATGGACAATAAATAGACGTAGCGTTCATGTTCATGTTGGAGGAGAAACACGGGGGGGAACTGAGATTTCTCAGCATTTGTTGAGTGTTTGCAGATTTTTTCCCGGCAAGCCTAGTCGCCAAGATCAGGGACTGTCGGGCTGTGATTGGGGGCAAATCTGCAATCGATCGGCGCTTTCCAAATGTAACATGTGTGAACCACTCAACGACGCAGTGCTGACGCATCTCCGACGCCAGAGACAGATCTAGCACGCTAAATATCTGGAGCTGTCGGCCGACTCCACATCCACACGCAGCCAATCAGAGCAGGAAGTTCCTGTTTCAATACAAAACATTTTTCACTCGCCTCCAACTCGCCGCCAATGATTTCCAGAATTTAAAGAAGTTTTTTTTTTGCTTAACTTTACCCAGAATGTAGTTTTAACGTGCAGATTTGTTTGAATAATCAGTTTGAGAAGGTTACCAGTGATGTTGGGATTGAACAGTCCAGTCTCAAACGGAAACAGTTGTCTGACGTCCCACTCTGAACCTTTCAGTCTGTTCTTCTTGTTTATTTTTCTGTCTTGAAACTCATCCCACTCTCGGCGGCCCTTTGTCGCAGTGGCAACTCCCCCTAGCTGTCTTCAGTGGGTCTGACAACACTGAACCCACACAGGGTCATGGTGTTGCATCCACATGAAGGAGTCTCCTCCCTCTCCGCCTGACTGACGAATCCAGTCTTTGTACTTTTACAAAGGGGGCCCACCTTCCGCACAATATTCCCATCGTCTCACTTCCCCCCTAAAACAAGCTCTTTGTCGCACAGAGAGGGTTCAGGGAAAATGTCATCACCGTCAGTCGTAGGCCATAAAGGTTTTCAGGTATCACTCTCTGGATTAAATTCGTTTTTCCCTCCTTTAAAACGTGACTGAGGTGGGAAACTGATCCCAGATCAAATTGTCATGCTCTCTAGTTTTGGTTGAAATTCAATCACTGTGACTTAACGATGAGTTTTAAACAGCAATGTGCAGCTGAGATTGACAAAAAGCTAATTACCACTTGACAAAACAGGCCTCAGCGCTAATATACCTTTTTATTAACTGCCACTGAGGATGATAATGTCACTTCTGTCAACAAGTGTCTGAAATCACAACTGCTTCAGTACCAAGTGAGATGATCAACAAAAAAAACGTATTTTGTTATTCTTTTGTATGAAAAATGGATTTAAAGACTTCTTGAGGACATTTTTGTGTTGAGTCTTTGGTATCGGTTATTCTCGTATCTATATTTTATAAACCCTGATGTTTGAGATACACGTCCTTAAAAAGGCAGAAGCAACTTGTTCTGTGCTGTTTGGTAGTGAAGTTAAGTGAAGTGGTTGTGATGTCGTTTTAGATTGTGTTACAGTCCGATATGACGTTTATATACTGCCGGAGAACCCGGGACACTACTGGGTCAGACTGTTTTGTTTTGCTCGCCTACCTGATTTGTGTTGCTTTGCTTTACAATAATCTTGTTTCATCTTGTCAAGTCTTCCCGCTCTGTTTGGCTGTATGGCATCTTTTAGTTTCTAACCGCAGCTCCCCGTGAGTGACCACCTCGCCACAGATACTAATGAAGGTCTGGACATGTTGGACACTCTGTGGTCGGTCTGCTGCCATCAATAGAGGCCCTAAAGTTAAATCCAGCCCCAACTGCAGAAACACTTTCTCACTCAGATATCAATCTGTTCCCACCTCCTGCTCCTGGAGCATCAGGAAGCAGCGGGAAGCAGAGGCAGGCTGCAGGATAATCTCTGTAAATCTGGGATAAACGTGGGTGTAATGACACATTTCTGACTGACGGGGGAAACTCGATCACAGCTGACAGCCAGTCGGCTACAGAAAACACACCCAGCTCAGGCGGTAACACGAGCCTAAGTGACGACGAGGGCCGACATGAAACCTCAGCAGGTGGCCTCCTGCCCCCGCTCAGACTCAGCCGGGCTATCTTGAGGTAGGAGGCCTTCCCTCTGTCAATAATCCCCTCAGCAGAGCTCGCGTTTCCACAGCAAGGGAAAAAGGCCGCAGAGCTTTCTACTGTCAGGAGGATCAATCAGTGGGATGAAGTGAGTGATGAAGCACGATTCAGGGAGCTAACAATGTTTGTCTTAGCGGACTGTTTCAGAAATTATCCAAAGCTAGTCGGTCACTCTCTGCTCTGAAAGCACTGCCTGTAAGGAGACTTATTCCACGACATTTGAGTGGGAAATATTAAACTTTGCTTACTTTACATATTCAGATGTCACCATCTTGCATTAACTAGATGAAGAAGAAAAAAAAATGGGTCAGCATCTCACAATTATGAGAAATAATAAAGTAACCCTATGTCACATTCTTAGTATCTTAGCACATAAACCAGATCCTTATCTTCTCTGTTTCTGAAAATGACATTTTAAATAAGAAGACTGATTTCAGCATTAAATACCAGCTAATACAGTTTTATAATATCCACCCTCAGAAAATGTATCTACTCTTAATCTGAAAGTACTTATTTCCTCTGCTGTATTTGTTTTTCTAACGCTGGTGTGCTGTTTTTCCTGCACAGCCTAATGTGGTTAGGAAGCTAATAGTTCTTTTAGACTAAGTGTTGCCCTGATGTGCTTTGTCTTGTAGCCATTGGTGGTGTTTGCACGTGCTAATTAGCCACCAAACCAGGCCAAGCAAGGACTGAAATAAGGTCAGGAAATATGCATATCAGTGCTGCTCTCATTTACACCATCTCTTTCTTAATAAGTCGATTCACGAGTCACAGGAAACTCATTAGACAGGACTTTTAAGATGAATGATGCTTCATGGACAGATTTTTTTCGGTCAGAGTTACGTATGGGGGAACAAAGTTGAAAGGCGCTTCGTATTTAATGTTTTGTTCTATATATGGAGCAGACTATTTCTCCTTTGAAATGGTGTGCTCGATCCCTGCACAGTTTGGAGAAAACCCTGCTCTCTCTTCCTCTGCAAATGCTTTTGTCCTGTTCTGATTTGCTGAGATGAGACGAGACGAGGTGCGAGTCAGCATTTAATTGCGCGCCGTGCTCTCATTGTGTGAGGCGGCCTCTTCTTCTTCTTCTCTCCCCGGCTAAGCACTTTATCATTACACACTGCGCTGTTTGCCGGGCATTGTGGCCCTCGCCGTCCCTATTCAGCGGCTGAATTGTGCGGGTCAGAGGTGGCCCACTTGGGATGAGATGCAGGAGGAGGGGGAGGACGGCGAGGCTTGCCTCCGGGCCTCGACAAGAGCCAGATCAATACTACACTCTGCTAAGGAGCCAGGTGTATTGTTACTGCTGTGCGTTTGTGCTTGTTGGACTACAGTGTGTTTATGTGTGCAGCTTGGACAGGCAGTCTGACATCCAGCAGACTCTTCACAGGAAGGTCACAGGTTTGATTCCTGACATTTGAATCACTCAGTAGCTCCTAAAGCATCTAAGGTTCGCCTAAAGTGGGCAAAAAGCCAAGACATGCAGGTGTGAAATAACAAGAAAAATAGATTCATCTCCACTAATAGTTATTTAACAATGAAGTCAATACATGCCATTTTAAATCAAAGATGGTGCATGAATCTCTCTTCGCTCAGCTGCAGCGTGCTCTGTGCTGCCGCTGGTGGCAGGAAGCTAAATTACAATAATAGCACTGAACAAAACTGTAATCTCAGTTACCATTAGCACAGAGCAGCACAGTCAGGGAGCAATAAAGAAATATTCTACCACCTTACGTTTTACATGTTTATAGATAGATCATAAAGCACTAATATGGAATCACAGAAGCCACAGACAAACAACGTTGTCCTAGCGTCGGATCTGCGAATGCTTAGTGGTCATTCTGGAAGGTCATGACAAACAATGTGTTTAGTTTGGAAGAACTGTTGTATCTAAAGCTCATTTTCTGATTCAACAGACTTAGTCTGAGATCCTGGTGACTTTGCAGGGGACGCGTCTGTGTGTAGATCATAGACTGTATAGAAAGACTGACGCTGTGTCTCCACTTCCTCCCACTGTACAAAAATTAAGCCATAACATCCCTGATCCGGGCAGCGCCATCTTGCTCTAATGATGTCATTTGGAGCCAGAGTCTGCGCAGTAGTGATCAGGGTTGGAGGCGAGGCATCGAGGTCCTGGATATTCAGCTGCCTGATCCAAACGTGAAACCCCCTTTAAAAGCAGAGCACTTGAACAAACACCAGCGTGGAAAGAACTTACTAAAATGATAATAAAACCCCAAAAAACTCTTTCTTTAGTTTGGCCCATGTCCTATCTGCTAACATGGAGGGGGCGGGATTTATGGAGCAGCCACCAGGGGCCATCAAGATGTCTTCACTTTTGGGGAGCTGTCATGTCGTACATCATTATTTACAGTCTATAATGTGTGGATAGTGAAGGGAAGAGGAAGCACACATCTGTTTGGAGCTTTCACAGCTGCAGATTCCCCTCCTTGACTTTTCAGCTCCGGCATCCTAAAATTTGTTTCAAACAAATGTTTAATCAAGTCCACTTTCCTTGTCCTGTTTTGTTCCGTATAAAAGTACTCATTTGCTCTTACTTCTCCAAGTTACAGCAGCTGTCTTTACTCAGAGATTCACCTCAGTGCAGCTTTACTACTGCAGTTCAGAGCAGTGCAGAAACCCACAGACATTTCTCATTAGCCAAAAGGCCTTGTGGATAAACAAACTGTCCTTTAATTAAACCAAACCGTCTCCGGTTTGATTCTCCCGGTAAAGTTCCTGCTCATCGTCTAAATGTCCGAAATTTAAAATTAAAGTCGGGATTGACGATGAGCCAATCAATCGTTAGACATCAGAGCCTGTAATCTGACCTAATGGGGTTTGTATTATCTTTTAATTCCTCTAAATTAAGCTAAAAGTTTATTGACTTTTGCTCTTAACTTCCCCTGAAGCTGATGTCAGCCGGGTTTTTGACAAACACAAAATGTTGTTTGTCAAACTGTCCTTGAAGAGGACACTGAACCTTCATCTGCAGGGCTCTTCATTTTACACTGGTCCAGATTTGAGTTTCTGTTTGTCCCTTTCTGTTTTGAACCTGCATGCTGAGAGGAATTAGATCAGATCCACATGACGTCAGCGTGTATCTACAGAGAGCCATATCTCCAGTCTCTGTTTCTCGCGTTGTGTTTTACTCATCAGTGCCGACAGGTCCACCTGAAGCAGAGCTGGTAGCATCTCGCAGGGTGTAATCACACCTACAGTCTTTCTTTTTGAACCTCAGTGGCGAAGTTTGTGTTTATGAAACGCTTTGGTTCAATTACAAGCCAGCCGGGCCCTGTAAAGTAAACTCAAATGAATTCCTGAGTAGCTTGTTTATAGGGAGAGTTTTTTGTAACGTGTCATTGCGCCGGGGCAGAAATTTTGGTGGCGAGGGACGTCAAAACAAATCAGAGTCCAGATCTTGTAATTCCAAGATGGTGTATTTCCCCCTCCGTGGTGTTCAAGATCACAGGGAAAAGGCTGAAAATGATCATCCGATGAAAATGCTATTGCAGTCAGACATTTTGTCAAGCTCTGCTCCTCGTTTCCTTCCCGTAAACCCTTTTTTCGGAGAGGGGGAGGGGTTTTGCTTTCTGTCATTGCAACAATTTAAGGTTTAACTCCTAATTAACAAGAAAGCTAGTTTATTTTAATAAAAAGTAAAAGGGTCCTTTTCCCCCACTACAGGATCAAAAACAGCATCCCGACCTGCATTATGTTGGACAACAGAAAGGCCCTCAGCAGTGGGAAAGTGCTAATCAGGATTAGAAAGTCAATTCCCTTTAGGTTTGTCTCCTTTTCTCTATTGTTTTCTCTCAAGCCGTCTCCCACATGCTTCTCTTTAGCAGAGAAAAGAGAAGAGTGAGAAGCATTGTTGAGGAGAGGGTGTGTGAAGAGGGCTTTGTGTGGAGAGTCTGCAGACAAAGGTCATGGCGGTGGTTCAGAGTGCGACCACATGAGGTTCCCTCTGCTTGGACGCACGGGTTTCCTTCCAACTATCTTGTGAAGAAGTTCTGCTGAGCAAACATGCTCAAGTGCACTTTTGCAAAAACAGATGGACACACTTTGTGTTTTTCAGGATGATTCATTCTTCTTACATTTGGCTATCCAAAGCTACTTAGAGTAAGAGTAAGAGTTCATATTTTAACTGTTAGATCTATGTATGAAATGCCAATAAATTGCTTTTATATGTTGTACTTCTCTTAGTAGCTAGTTTAACATGTCGGGAAACTCTGGACCCATGACCTCTGTATATTTGATTGACTGTTACTGTGTGAATGGTGTAAAACTGGGATGCTGGGAGGGGAAATAATCAATAGCTTAAAAAAGGAACAGCTGTTTGGAATCGACAGCATTCTTTCTAATGTAATGACTGTAGTTTCCTCACAAAGTTACTACAAAGTGCACGTCAGCTCTCCTGCTCTTGAGAATAAAACAGTGTTTTCTCCCTCCCACCCACCGTCACACTTACTGCAGGTCCATTACTTTACGATGTTTCGGTCTACACAGCTTTTTTCAGATATCTGATACCTTTTAAACTATACTTGAACTTTTGTTCAAGCTGTACTTCCTTCTGACGCTTCCTTCGTCCGTGTGCAAACTTCTTTCAGTTCAGTTCAAATCAAGTCATCCCCATCCTAACCACTGATCCTGTCTGAAAATAATTTGGTTTTCAGACAGAAACCGTGCAGTGTTTATGACATGTTTAGTCATTCATGACACTTGAAATGTGAAGGATTCAGACTGGAAGTCTTGCTGCTGTGGCTGCGAGCTGAACACCTGCAGAAAGCCTGAAGCCAAAGAGACACTGAGCACTTTTATTTGTCAGTCTGGTCAAAATCATGATGACTCTGTGGACAAGTTTGTAAAAAACATTTATATTCATGTCAATGTTGCATTCAGAAAACTATGTTAAGACTCAGCACCTGGATTCGCGCTGCTCTGGCGCCTCCACCTCCATAGCTGAGGAAAAACTCATTCACTCAGATTGGCCACCTGGGTGAGAGATTAGAAACAAAGCTTCTTCAGACTTCCTGCCGCGCCCTCGGTGTGTCAGTTTGAAAACATTTATTCGAGCTGAAGAGGTCCGACCCATCTTTGGAGGACTGAGGAAGTCGGCCTGGGGCCTGCGCTCCATCATGCACAGCAGCAAAATGTCAAACAAACACGGCCAGCAGCAAAATAAAGCTGGTTAGGAGAGCAGAGCCAGGGGAGCAGCTGGGTCAAAAAAATAGAGACAACTCTGCTTCAGCAGATTGTGTCAGGGGCGCAGCGGAGCGTTTATCGACACGGGAGGCGGCCGAGTGCTGACGCGGCAGGACGGACCTCGATCTATTTTGGTAGATCGAACTGGAGGTCCGGGCCTCCTCGGGGAGGATCTTGGGATTGGTGAGGTGAGCGGCGTGAAGCAGGAAGAGATGTCTTCTGCTTCCACCTGCAACACATTTATCACCACGACGGAGAAGAGGTGCATCACTCAAAAGATTCCCCTGTGTTCCTTCTCTCTTGTTGTTCTCTCCCTGCTCCAACATCTGTATCCGCCTCATTAAGACGTCACAACAAGAACCTCACAGAGCTAATGTGTAAAACTGACTCGCCTGTGCTCAGGTGCTATTCTTTGCTGCCCCCCCTCCACCCTCCTCTCTTATTTTGGAGAAGAAGTAGGTCTTTGTTTAATTTACAGATGGCCCATTGGAGTAATTTCCCATTCAGCTGCTCGAATAGTCCGGGGCGAGGCATAATCCCAGGCGCCCCCCTACCAGGGGTGCCAGCGGGGTAATATGGATGTTAGCTGGGGAGCACGGTGACAGCCCCAGAAGCGACAATTTAATTCACTGTATTTTAATTATCGCTCTCATTCACCAGCTACAAGCCCTTTCTTTGGCTCCTCTCGACAGCGAGCCTTTATCACCGGCCCGTCGAAGAAGATAATAAACTTTTGCTTTAAGGTAATTACTTAATCTGGACAAACCTGTGTGTTAAGCAGTGCTATTAAGCGAGGGGGTGATAAATCAGGCATGCATTGGAGGTGGGTGATTACCCGACAGTGCAATCAGTCTTTGAACCCTCGCAGTCTTTTAAGTACCTAAATTGCACAAACAGCATGCTAACAACACGCCGCTCGTGGCGCGGCGAGCAGAGGAGGCTCATCAGCGGCGCTACCTCGCCGCCCTGCCTCGTTCGTTTTGTTAATGCCGGCCTCCGCGCGCTCACCTTCAGCCCGGTGATGCATGGAGGTTATTAGCACGTGGCCTGTGCCCAGCTGTCGAAGGCTGATAAGTAACTCTCCCTCGTGGTGGTTTGCCACAGGGGCCACCGGGGCCACACCGCGGTTTGGCCTGGATGGGCAGCAGACTAGAGGGATGGATGACTGGCGGTGTGGCTGATTGGATGAATCGGCAGCAGGGTGACTACAGAAAGTCCAAAAACGTCCTGTACCCAGATTTATCTCTTAAGAAAAACTCTGTATCAAAAATATACACCATATGGCCAAAAGTATGTGGACACCATCACTTCAGTTATTTTAGTTAAGTCTGAGTAAAATATTATATATTCTAAAATTCATGTAGTTTTTTTCCCCTTGGCTTTTGAAAACAGAAAACTGTCTCCACTGAGACGCAGGCAGAAAATCACAGAAACAGATAAAAGGTGAACAAAATGAAGCCAAAAGCTATTTGCATGGAGACGCATCTCAGCTGCAAGCTGCAATGGTTAGATAAATCTGAAGGATCATAAAATGATTAAGGTTGGGCTTATTTGTCAGACTTTTTTCTAATAATTACATTTTCTTTTGACATACTGGAAAGTTGTTTCCCATCGACCTCTAAACAAGATTGAATTTAAACTGGTTCTGAAGGTAAACAAACCTTTTTTCAAACACATATTTAACCCATAACAAGTAGGTGTTGCTTCATTTTATGGGGACACAGTGAAAAACAGACTGGTGTTTGTTGTAATTTGGGTAAAATGATGCTTTAACTACAAGACACACTTTCTATGGCTGAACCTTCTCATCAAATGGAAATAATTTTTGTGGGCTTAGCATATTTGCTGTATTTAGAAACGTTTGGGTTTTTTCTATAGAGGCTCTGCGGTTTTGAGCAATGGTTACTGTATTCACACATCATTGTTGTTGAGCCACGGACTGACTGGAAGTTTTGTCAGACGTAAACTGGAAAGTTGCAGGTTTGACGCAGGCTGTGAGAATCTGACAAATGCCTGTGAGCATAACACGCGAGTCCTAGAGACGCCAAAATACAACGTTTGGTGATTTAAAGGTCGTCTGTTTCAAGAAACACAGCACTGACTCAGCTGAGACGTAATTTACACTGACTTATAACTACTTCTTGGATATACTCCGCCGTACAGGAAGTGATGCATTTAGCTTTTCTTGTTTGCATTCGGTAAAAAAGACCAAGAAAGAAGAAATCATGATCAAACAAGCTTGAGGGCAGCAGTTTGGTTTCCTGCCAGGATCGTCACTGCAAAGGTCGGCCAGCTTTTGATGTAATTACTTTCGTCACTGAATACTCCAGTTATCTTTACTTTACTTTAGTCTCGCTGTTACACTCTGATGGGGGACAGAGTGATGATCCTCTGCAGGAAAGGCTGACAACTACAGGCCAGATGTGGAACGTTTAATAATGTAGAAGTCCAGAGAGGATCAACACCTGATCTTAGTACTCCAAAATGTTTATACAAACATTTACGCGGGAGTGGCAATATATCAATATCAGTTAGGCTAAATTAATTCTCACAAAACCTTAAGTTCAAGAAACCTCAAGTAGTATTTGACCCATAATGCTGTTTAACCATAGACTAACACACGCGGATGGATTACAGCTACTAAAGGGAGCTTAAGGTGAGATTGTTTTGTCAGCTTCTCAAAAGCTTCTAATAAACTGAAGTCATGTAGAAGTTTCAAGTGTTTTCAGGAAGGTGCCTCTCGCAGCACTGTTACCTTCTAGCAATCTGAGACTAAATTTAGATCACAGTGAACTTGAGGAAAACGTGGAGCAGCAACATGAGAAAACAGCTTGTGCTGTGTGCGTACAGAAGGCTATGACTATGAAAAACTGTGGTCGGCTCACTGCAGCGCTCCACCGGACGCTAAAACAAATGTTATCAAGCAAAGACTAATAGATGGCTGTAGCCTAAGCGAGGGCAAGGCGGTGCTGCCTGATGCTGCGTACGCCCGGGGGGATTGGGGCCCAGTGAATCAGGTAAATGTGCCTCTTGAACTCTCACGAGCGCTCGCCTTTTGTTCTTCCTGTGGCGGCAGAACAATGGAGCTGTCTCTGTGATGGAATAAGCCTGCCTGGTCAATCCCCCGACCAGGAGGCCGGGGCCACAGAGGAAACCTCAGCCTGGATGGCTGGAGGATTGGCTGATGATGACCGGCTGAATTACTCCCTCCGGGTGCAACGTGTCCAAACTGGAAGGGTCATTCTTATGGAGACATAAGAGAGCTCTGTGCTGTTTTTGAAGGGATTAAGGAAAATCCACGGCTCTGTCGTGACTCAGCCTGTGCCACATGAAACTTTTGTAGCACGTGTAGTGAAAAAAAAACTGTTTAGTTTGCCGCGTTCGGTTACACTCTTTTCAAACTTTTTCAACACATCTTAGTTTTCTCTTTCTCTGCCACCGCAAACAAAACTTATTTAGTATTTTCAACATGTGTTTACGGTCATGTTGCAATGTCAGTGTGCGTCAACTAATGACCTTTCTTTCTGTCTTTTCATTTCTGTCATTCCCTCCTCTCTCCTTCCTTTTGCACACTGTAACATCTCTTCAACTCCACTACAGTTGTGCGTTCACAGTCATGTTTATTAACGTGCACAAACTATAAAAACTCCGTTGAGGATGCTAACTTTGCACAGTAATACTCTGCCTTGTACTGAAGCTAAGGATTTAAAGACTTCTTCCTCTCTACGTCATGTTCTGGTGACCCAGATTTAGCTGCTCTTTGTCTCCCACCTTCTCCTCCCCCCATGACCCACTCTTATAATTCACCCCCAACTGTTATGAATGGTGTATTAACTTGAGCTGCCCTTTGAATGGGGCCATTTAGCTCTCACATATACACTGGCTCTACTCAGCCTACACTGCGTATGGAGTTAGAAAGAGGGTAATTATACCAAATTACAAAGGAGAATGTCTGGGGCAGAGAGGGCAGGCAGTTCGGTCTCGGAGAAAGAAGGAAAGCAAGAAAAGATAGATACAGAGACAGATGGAGGGAAAGACATTGTGAGACTGATAGAGGCAGAGGCAAATAGAGATAGACAGCGACAGGGAGAAAAAGAGAGACGAATACAGAGAGGAATATAGAAACAGAGACAGAAAGAAAGAGAGAGACTGAAATCGAGATAGAAATAAACTGAGATATAGAGATGGAGGTATATATAGATAGAAACAGCGACAGATAGAGATAGACAGCGATACAAACAGGAAGGTAGGTAAAAAGGTAGATATGAATAGAGATAAAGAGACATGAATTGAATTAGAAGTAGAGATAGAAATAAAAAAGTGATACAAATAGTTTAATATTCTGAGATAAAGAAGGAGGTGAGACACAGATAGAAACAGCAGCAATGAGACACACGTGTTGGAGATAAATAGAGATAGTTACACAGATGTGATAAATAGATTGGGAATATATACAGCGATTGGGATGAATGAGATGGAGAGATAGCAACAGAGAGAGATCAGTAGAGATAAGCTAATCGAGATAGATGATTGATAGAAAAAGAGAGACATACAGATAGAGATAAACATAATGAGACAGAGATACAGAGAAAGAGATAGATAGAGGAGGATAGATAGAGAGACAGGCAGAGAAAGGTAGACAGGGATAAAGATTGTAGAGAAACAGAAAGAGATAGAAGTAGCAGTAGAGATATTGATTGATTTATTCCCTCTGCTGATATGCGTGACTGTACTTGCTGCTCTGCTGCCTCCTCACAGCTGCTCAGCATTACAGTCGCTGCTGTCTGACTTTTGAATGTCACACACAGTGCATCGGTAGCACAAGACTTTTCTGTCTACAGCTGAGCACTAAAAATGTATTTTTTTGTGCAGTTTGAATATTTCATCTTCTTTGTATCTTGAAACAAGAAACAACAAAGCCGGTTGTTGCGCTAGAATCAAGGAGAAATTAAACTGGAGTTTGGCAAATATTTGAAACAAGTAGATTTCTACTGGACTTAACTTTAATAGTTTTTTTAAATAATTTAATATTTTTTTCCTCAGAACAGGTCTTTGACACGCCTGTAGTTGGGTTTATTGAGTCCAGATAAAGTACGTTACCGTGTGATGGTTTGAAGGATCTTGACAGTTCATGAGCAGAAGAGGGATTTAATAGTTTAGCTGGAATTTCATGCTAAAATCATAAAATACTGTGTTTGGTCTGCTTTGCTTTCACACCACAAACTAACTGCAGCAGAGTCTGACTGAAACCAGTCTGTATTTCAGGTGTTCCCAGTCTGGTTGTTCAGTCGGCTTTCACAAACAGGTTATGTGTAAAAACACCCATTAATAGAAATAAATCACCTTGCTGAAACATCACTATGATGAGCTCTGAGGGACAATGTTGACTGTTGTGAACTGAAAGACTCAAAGTTCATCCAGAATCCACATCAAGACGTTTCTACACTAAAAAAAGAGTGCAGAGTGATCAGTGTAAGGGGTCACCGTTGGTATGCGGCGACAGGAAACCGACGTCTTCTCCAGAGGAGCCTCTGAAGTGGGATTTCTTCCAAAGGAAACACAGCTCAGACGGCGGTGCGACAAGCAAAAACACACCGGCGGAGTCGAGACAAAGCTGAAGGACTCCAGCCTCGTCCCATCAGGCCTTTGTGGCATTGTGCAGACCGAAAATGAAGCAAAGAGGGCTATTTCTGCGGGCGTTTGGGGACCGGGCCTGTCCGTCGGGCTGTCAGGGTGCAGAGTGAGAGGAATGGACCTGGAATGCTGACTCACTCAGCTCCTGGGCCCCTGGGAGCCCCGGGAGGCCCCGTTATCCCCTCCTGACGCTTGGCCGAGAGCAGATAATGATCCGTGGCCTTGACCCCTCCGCTCCAAAATCCCAGGTCACCCTGTGAGATTCCCGCTAGAGTGTGTGTGAGTGTGACACGGGAAGAATTTTAATGTAATCCAGAGATCAGCTGGCTCACCTCTGACTCCCTCTCTCCGTCTTTTTGTTCTTCTTGTCTTCTCCGATCCGGCAGCTCGGAGTCGAGACACACCAGGTTGCAATTAACCGGATCTGAAGACTGTACAGAGGGCGAGCGAGGGAGGAGATGATGAGGGAAATGTAGAGAGAGAGAGAGAGAGTTAGGCAATGCCCTCGTGGAGCTTTTCCAAAATAAAAACCTGAGAAAAATGTTAACAAGAAACATAACTCTATAAACTCAGTTAAAGGCCCCAAAAGGCTTCATTTATATGGCGGTAAAATAAAGACACGGCATCTTCTGCGGTTCCGTGTTATCACAACAGCTAATTAGTTCTGATGTTTTGGGTAAACTTCCCAGAACTGAGAAAATCCAGAAGGAAACTTTAAGGGCTTTAATGAAAAATAAAAAGGGCCGTTAAAAAGATGCACGATGAAACACACAAAGCTCATGAAAACACACGACTATTAGACGTAGACGCTTAAATTGGAAGCAGAAATTTATTGCAGAATCTGGGCTCCATCTTCAGGTTTGTCTCGTTTGCCCTCGAGCGGACAAAATGATTTCATGTTCAGCCAAATAAAACATGCAAATATGTCTTTATGTAAAAGGTGTCTGATCTCACAGTAAATTCATCCTTATTTGTAAGAAATAAACCAATGTTGGTACCATGTGTGCATCATTAATAGGCCACTACTGAATATTCATTACTACTAATAAAAACATTCTTTTATCCTTCTGTTAATCAGTTAGTCAGAGGCAGGTTAAAGCACGGGACAGTTTGTATTAGTCTATAACAATCATGTTTTAGTGAAGTGGGTGTTCAGGAATGTGATCTAATGTGGGAAGAATCACATTTTTTGGCATCAAAACAAGATTTCATATCAGCAGTGTTGAAAATTCAGATATCGATCACTACACAGAGCAGATTGTTTAGACTCAGATATGAACTCTCTGACTCTCAGGTTTTTTTTCCTTTAGTTATTTTATTTGTCCAAAAACTACATGTACGTTAAAGCACATTGAAAAAGTACCTTCAGTTATATAGTATAGTTCAATAACTTCCATCACACCTGGTTTACTGCCCCAAATCTGTAGCTCTGCTTCTGTTTTGTATCAGTAAACTGAACTGTTGGTCAGACAAAACCAGACATGAGATCATTCATTGGACATTGAGTAGAAGATCAGTCAAATAATCTGTAATAACCAATTATCATCCAATTTTACACACACACATTTTAAGGTCATGGTTAGTGCTGCTCAGCCTGTGAGAACAGGTGTAACAAAATCTCCCTGACGGTGTCACTGCGGTGTGTTCGGGGTTATCTCAGCTCAAAACTGGAGGTCTGGAGTTTGAAAGATCCTATGAAGTTGCATTATGGGAAATGTAGGCTCCAGTGTTTTTGGAACGTCTGGATACCTAAGCCTCCTGCATCTCCTCTGAGTCTGAAGAAGTAACTTTAAGTTTGTGGCTCTTGTGAGAAGCCAGTGTCCCACGATTTAGATTCTCACCTGGTGGCTCCGACAAACGAAGGTCAAGAATGAAGCATCCGTCTCTCCAAACCTAGAAACACAAAGCAGAAGCAGGCAGTCACAGCAACCATATGCTTTCCCAGAACAGACAAGTCTAATTGGTACCAATCATGTTTACAGTTGACCCAGGACCGTGTGTATCCTGTGTTTGAGTCCGTTAAGGGGTTGAGCTGTGTTTTGTGAGCCCAGCTGTGCTGTTTGGACGGCAGGAGTGCGAGCAGAAGAAAGCTCTTCCCATCACTGTCAGTCCTGGTTTGAGTCCGGGCTGCAGCTTCCCTCCACACAGTCCATCATCCCGTCTAGTTCAAAGACCGTCTAGCTGCAGGTCTTTGTCAAAAGCCCGGTTGGATATCTTTTATGTTCAAGATGTAGGATTTCTTAGTAGGACTTTGATTATTTATTTATTCCACTTCTCTTGTGTGATAGTGCCAATATTTTACACAAAAGTGCTCAGCTTGCTCTGAAATTCTTGTTGCTTTATTGTAGCCCTTTTGCCTTTGAAATTTCTTTTTTTTTTTTTGAAAGGCAAGCTCTTTTTTTGAAGTCTCCACTCCCTCCCTTCCTCATCTAACTCTCTCTTCTTCTGTGCTTTTCTGTTCTTGCAGCCCCCCACCACATCTTCCCCACCTTCCACACACCAATCCCGATTGACATGCGCCATCACGAGGGGCGATACCACTACGAGCCTCACGTGCTGCACGCCATGCACGGGTAAGTGGCCTGTTTTCTTTTGGGCACGTATTTTCTGAAGGGATTTCTACACGTCATAAGTTCGAAGGACGATTCCTCAGACGCAGGGCCAAAGAAGTCAAAGTCGTCAGATCTTTTGATGCAAATGGTTATTTCCTACTCAGTTACTACTGTACAGCACAGGGGTTGTTTTTCTTTTCTAACTCTGGAGGATTTGCTTGCAAGTGTATGTTAGCAGGCGCTGATGAGAGCTGAGCGTTCGCCAAGTTCAATATCAAAAGCAGATGACAACATGCTGACTTCCAAAGTGAATAATCAATGCTAGTTCTAAATTTCCCCTCTGCAGCCCTTGTTTCCGATACAGCCTGATTATGTGGGCAAGCTTTGCTTTCTTGGCTCCAGCCGTCGAAGGATGAAACGCTCTGAGAAGTCAGATTGCAGTCTGAAGTTCGGCTACTGGGATCCAAACTGGGAAATCTCCCCACTTTCAAAAGCTGAGGTGCCACCGAGCAAGGCATTTTACCAGCTGGGACTTCTGGCTAATGAACAGTGAATATATGGGAAAGTAATTCAGAAGTAAAAGTTTTCTTATTGCAATAGTAAATTAAATTTACCACAGTGTCAAACCTTAGCTTGTTCAATCTAAATGATCCTTCTTCCCTGGTCGTTCTAAGAGGCAGCCTGGTGGAATATTTGCTCTTACATAATTAGATGTTTTAAAACCTGCACTGGATGGATTTTGGGTTGTTTATAACAGATAAGGCTGGAAGGAGAACAAACAGCTCCAACTTGTACTAGACATGGATGTTGCAGGTAAAGGTGCGCCAACATTTGCGTTAAACTCACTAAAATGTAACCGATTTTCTCTGTGACCGGCGTAGATTGCTCCCAACCTCCACTGGCTCAGTCTTAGATTGTCCAAAATCGTATGTGAAAAGAACCACATAACAAGCACTAAGTGAAGAGTAACACCACAAACATGCAGGTTCCCCTGAAGACCTGAAGAAAATATGGCAGACTTTTCTGAATTATGCTACCACGATGCTGGCACATTCGCAATGTTCATTTTATCATCGAAAAAATAATGCAATATCTTCTAGGTAGAAAAGTGCACTTACATTACCAACTGAACTTAAGGCCTATTGGGCCCCTCTGGGTATGAGGTCCAGTTGGTAATCCAGCAAGTAGACATTGCTTAATATTAGGGGGTTTTGTTGGTAAAATCTTATTCTGCAAAGTAACATGTAATTCCACCCATCAAAAAAAGTACACTATTCCCCCTTGAGCTGTGGAAGTATAAAATGCAAACACTCAAAAGATAACAGCTGGAAATTAAAATGTATGTACAGTACTGGAGCAACTGTACCTAGCTGCCTTCCTGGATAAATAAAAAGATGAACAATCTCTGCCAGTTGGCTCGTATCAATCTGCAGCTCGCTCCATTAGCGGTGATCAGCAGGGCCGGATCCATCACCGATGACATAATACATCCACCTTCGGTCCAGCACCTCTTTATATTCATTAATGGCTTGTTGCAGAGCTAATCTGTGTGGTGCAGGCCGTGTTGCCCCCGAGCTAGCGTGATAATTAAACTCCCGGAGTATAGAGGTCACAGTACCGGCTGCGTGTGCTGCAGCAGCGCTGGTGGTGAGTCCGACTTCCAGGCTGCTTTGGGGTTCAATAAGAGATGCAATCCCATTTATTTTCCCCAGGGAAATTCAGGTTGGAAGAAAATAGAGTGTGTAATACACAACACTGTACAAAATTCAACTTCACAGATTTGTTATTTGTATCAGAAAACATTAGTCCGCTGAGAAATACCTTCTTTATTTTTTTGCTTTTATTTAAATGTCAAACCAGTGTTTTTGCCCCAAACAGTGTTGCAGATTGTTAAATGTGTTTAGGATCTCAGTTCATCTCAGGATAAGATGAAAAAACCAACTTGAGGAGACTTGAAAATACATCTTGCTCAAAAGTGCATTATTGATGTTGGAAACAGTTGAGAAAATTCACATGAATCAATGTGCAGCGCTCAGAAACAAAAATAGAACCAACAACTGGGCCAACCATATGTGCGGATGGAGATCATGTCATACGATCGAGAACTACTCAGTGGACCCTGCAATGAGATCGTTTTCCCACGTATAATGTTTTGTGTTGGTTGCCTTTTTGTTGTAGGATAATGCAATTAGTTTGGTGCACAGCGGTGCGTTCATGTGGCAGTGAGAGGATTTGAAATCAGAGATGTGAGGGTAGGAACTCAAACTGAAATCTATGCTTGAGATTTGTTTCAGAAAACATGGATGTAGTCACTTTGATTAAAAATGGATGTGTTCAGAAGCTAATTGTTGTTATTAAAACTTCTAATTAGATTTAACAACAGCAACATACTAAGCAGGGGCAGCCTGTAAAACAATGCATGTGAGTTGGATGAAATCAGCCAGAGTGGAGCTGAGTCCGTGGCACACTTTGAAACAGAAGGGCGAGGATCCTGCAGGAGTTTTAAAGTTACTTTATCACAAAAGAAAAACTGGCGCCGGGACAAAAAAGTCAATAGAATTCTCCAAATAGTACTCTTACATTTAAATTCACAGATTTGATGGTGATGCATACTTCGCGCCTGGCGGAAGCAGGGCTATTCATCACGCCGGCTGGGAAAGTGGAGGACGGGGGAGGGGAGGGGGGCCGGCTGTCCACGGACTCGGCCACCTTGATTAATGTGATTTGATCTTGACAGTGGACCCCTAATTCATCAAGACCTTGATCTAGCTGTCGCTCCCCCCTGCCTGTGCCAAATTCACCTAATTACAGGAACATTGCGCAGCAAATTAAGTGCGGTGTCATTTGTCGCCTGGTGCGGCACTTTATTATACACCCGTGGCAGCGTGTCAGAGGTCCCCTCCTTGATTGTCTAACATGACATCTCTGCGCCGTCCCCTTTATCATTGTTTGCATATACCGTAATGAGAGGGCTGGTTATTTTGTCAAGCCTGTCATAAAAAGCAGCCACGGGGAAGACTCTTTTTTCTTCCTTCTTTCACTGCATACCGAGGACGTTTTTTCTTCCCTTCGCCGTCGCCGGCAAATGACAGTGAGGCGAGGAAGTTGCAGGAGGAGGCAGGAGGCAGAACACAAGGGGGAACGCTTCCTCCTGTGGCGGGGCGAGGCTGGGAACCACCAACATGTAAGAAGCCGACACCAGATCCACGCAGGGCCCGAGTACTAAAACTAAGATCTGGAGTTTACATCTGGTGTAAGAAAGCAACTTTTCTGAAAAAGCATTTCTAGTTCTGTAGAGGAAACACGGGACGGTAAGGAGGCTGAGAGGAGAGACCCCTAACTCCTGTGTTGGCCAGCTAGCCAGTCAGATAGGGCAAAGGTCAGAAGGTGTATTATAGTACCTACAGGACGTGACACATACTCTCGAGTTCTTACATTGTGAGGACTTAACATGAGAGAAAAGGACCTGATTAAACTAAAAAGATGC
>NW_024040040.1:5464614-5654743 GCF_014851395.1 Micropterus salmoides
TATACTTTAAAATTATCAAATTGTACTTCTTGAGTAGCGGCTATCAAAGACACAAAGGTCACGTCCTCAGTAATATTTTTTGTTACACACGATCCGATTGATTCTTCCACGTTTAAAAAAATTAATATACTTATTAAAACTAGTTTTTGTTTTAATTTTCTCATTTCACAGCTAAGATCAGTCAAAGTCTGTGAAATTCAACCAGTAAAGCAGTTCGACCTGCAGTATTGAACACGTTGAAGCAGTTGCTCACACAGATACATATTATTTATGTATATTACTAATAGATTCTTGATCTTATGTGTTGTCGTCTCTCGTTGTTTCACTTCTTCGCTCTTTCTCCTCCTGCTGACACTTTCTGACTAACCGCTCTGATTCAAAGGACATTGGCAAACATCCTCGGTGTCCGTCGACCATGAATAAAATCACAATTTATGAGGGAATGTGTGTGTGTGTGTGTATTGATCTCACGCGCATATTTCCGTGACCTTCGCTTCATTTGGAGTCTGCATTGATCGCGGCGGGTCGAGCTGGTCGTCCGGCGGGGGCGGGGCTTTAATTACAGCGCTCATATTCTGCTTCATAATCGGCCGGATCGTCACAACGACAAGCAGAGGCTCCCGGTGAAGAAATGCTGATTTGCACTAATTTGACATGATTGGTTTGTGTGTGTGTGTGTGTGTGTGTGTGTGTGGCGAGCTTCGTAAATGTAATAAAGGTTTTGATGACTAACAGCGGCTGCACAATGAGGGACAGAGAGGGAGAGGAGGAAGTTGCCTGAGTGACCACAACATTTAGTGTTAAAAAATAATTGGCCTGCTCGACGTCGTGACAATTTTTGTGTTTGTGGGAGAAGGGGTGAGGAGGAGGAGGAGGAGGAGACGGAGGCGATGTCGTGTCTTTCCCTGCGGCGTTTCAGAGCAGCCCGTCGTCGATGTAAAGAGACTGATGATGTTTTTTTTTGTTTTTTTTAAGTGTGTGTTTGTGTAACGAGCAAACCGATTGCATGAAGTGTGTGTGAGTTAATTACTGAACACCTTTGTGGTTGTGTTACGAGCCTGTGTGTGTTTGTCCTGTCGTTCCTTCTGTTTAAAATACTCGGCAACCGTAAATAAAATTCGCGTTTAGATCCACATTTTGAGTAAAAGCTGAGCCGTACTTCACCTGACTGATCATCACCGTCACTCTGCAGCATAAAACCCGGACCTTTCCGTCTTCAAGGGTACAAAACATACTGTAGGGCTGATATTCAGTCATTATCGTGCAATCTGATGATTATTTTCAAGATTAATAAATGAATCATTTGGTCTGTATAATACATTTAATGTTAGAAAATAATCAATGTGGCTTAAAGCACTAAAAAAACAGACAATATTCACATTTAAGAGGCTGAAACTAGTTGATTTTATCCTATTTTAACTTAAGTAAAACACATGAAACATCAATTAAAGCGTCAGAATTGTTGTAGATTAATTTTCAGTTGTTCTGCTAATCACTTAATTGCCAAATCGATTCAGCTCTACTGTAATTTGCTGATGTAGTAGAGTTTTTTAAATGCTCAACATGTCCTCCCAAAAAATTTCTATTTATGGTAATAAAAAAACAATGTGAGACCAAAAGCTTAATCATGTGACCCAGAACCCCCGAATACACATCAGCAACAACATCAACCTCATGAAAAGCAAACAATGGAGACAAGCTGAGGAAAATCAGGAGGTTGAATGTGTTTCTATCTTTTTCTATTTCACCCATTTTCTTTGTTTAAGGCTGTGTGTAACATGTAATTTACTGTAATGGGAAGTGAAGCCTGGTCCAGTCGGGGGGAGTGACCTCTGTGTGAGGGATGGAGGCACGAGGAGGAGGAGGAGGGAGGGTGACAGCGCTGTGCTCCCTCGTCCATCAGCGCGCTAATTTAATTAGCCTAATTACACCGACATGAACCCCTCCAACACACACACACACACACTCTGCTCTTCTTCTTTCTAATCCATGTCACGGTGCAGATGCAGGCCGCTTCGTTAGCGCACGCTAACGAGCTGAGATGACCACACACTCACACACACACACACACACAGTCACTCAGAAATGTTCATACACTTAAAATCACATCCAGCGTGTAAAGAAATACACAGCAGCAAATGTGAAACACGAATACATTAAATCACAATCTATAAAACACTAATAAACAGAAGAAACATCTTCACGCGCACACAGTCGACACCTGACACGCAGCAGAAACGCAGCAGTACATTTACGAGCAAGTGCTATGTTGCTGTATGTATTTTTCTATTTTAAGCCACTTTACATTTCTTCTTCACTTCACTGTCTTTATCTGACAGCTTTAGTTACCTTTCAAGTTCAGATTTTACCCAGAAAACAAAGTGAGATGTTGTTGCACAACCAGCTTATAACGTATATAAAGTACAGCAGTTACATGTTGCTCCACCAAGACTGGGCACAACATTATAGTAATAATAACCGGATAATATTTTACATTTATATTTTTATTCGATTAGCTGATATTTTATCAGATGGCATATGATGTAGAGCCATTCTGCTTCCTAATGAGTACTTTTGATACTGCTAATTCTGTTGTACTTTATTTTAACGCAGGACTTTTGCTTGTAACATAGTATTTTTACGGTGTATTATTTTGCTGCTTTCACTTCTATAAAATATCTAAATACTGAAAAGCACGCAGGTTACTAGAAGAAGTATTTTGATTTATTTAGAGTCTTGTAGCGCACCGGGCGTCCTGTTATTTTATAAAGGAGACAAAGCTACAGTTTTTATTTAACATTACCATGTAAAGCAAAGTGGATCTGATCTGAACCCTGCGTTGAAGAGTAGAGCTGCAACAATTAGTCGATTAATTGATTATTTGATAATCAATTAATCAGTTTAAGGAATTTTTAAGGAAAAAAGTCAAAATTCTCTGATTTCAGCTTCTTAAATGTGAATATATTCTGGTTTCTTTCCTCATCTAGACAGTGTCTAGGACAAAACAACATATTTGAGGGCGTCATGTTGGGCTTTGGGGAACATTTTTTGGGATTGACATTTTTAAGCATTATGCGTCCTATTGAGTAATTTGATACTTTCTAGTTGTGCTTTTTTTAACGCAGGACTTTTGCTTGTAACAGAGTATTTGTTACAGTGTGATATTTTGCTGCTTCTAAGATCCAAATACCAAAATGCATGCAGGTTACCGGAAGAAGTATTAAGATCAATTTACAGTTTTGCAGTCCTAAAATAAGAGAAAAATAAAATTTTTATTAAGCATGTAACTCAAAGTGATGTAAGTTTGTGTGCTAACACTGGAGGACACACTGTACTGATGAGCGCAGTGTGCTAGATTTGGTGTTTTCCAAAGGCGCAGTGTGCTAGATTTGGTGTTTTCCAAAGGCGCAGTGTGCTAGATTTGGGGTTTTCCAAAGGCGCAGTGTGCTAGATTTGGTGTTTTCCAAAGGCGCAGTGTGCTAGATTTGGGGTTTTCCAAAGGCGCAGTGTGCTAGATTTGGGGTTTTCCAAAGGCGCAGTGTGCTAGATTTGGGGTTTTCCAAAGGCACAGTGTGCTAGATTTGGTGTTTTCCAAAGGCGCAGTGTGCTAGATTTGGTGTTTTCCAAAGGCGCAGTGTGCTAGATTTGGTGTTTTCCAAAGGCGCAGTGTGCTAGATTTGGTGTTTTCCAAAGGCGCAGTGTGCTAGATTTGGTGTTTTCCAAAGGCGCAGTGTGCTAGATTTGGTGTTTTCCAAAGGCGCAGTGTGCTAGATTTGGTGTTTTCCAAAGGCGCAGTGCGCTAGATTTGGTGTTTTCCAAAGGTAACATCGTGAAAACAAAGGTCATGTAGCGATAAAACAAAACGCAGCAATCAGAGATCTGTTACTGAAGTTTTGTTCCAAACAAACTTTCAGAAATTTGATTTGTATAAAAGTCTCTTAACAAAATGCATTTTAATCTGAATGAGACCTGTTTAAATAAAGATTTAACGGAAGAACACGGGATTATTGAGATTAGTTGCACGTTGCTCAGATATCACAGCACCACTCAGTCTGCAGCTTCAGCGTTTGACTTTAAAGTGAAAAAAGTGAAACACTGCAGAGTCAGCTCGCCCCCCACCTTCCCCTTTATGCCTCACCCGGTGGTGCAGCCCCGTCATAAATCTGATCAAAGGGGAGACGTTTCCATTAGAAGAAATGGCAGCTTCTCAGAGCAGAACCGAGATTGATGCATAAAGTTAAATTGAATTAACCGTGCAGTTTAAATATTTAGCACAGCCTTATCATAACTGTTCTTAACACTTAAAGTAATATACAGCCTGCCAGGTACGGGACTGACATGCATGTGAGAGGCTCCGTCCTGTTGGTTGATCCCCAACTTCACATCCAGGTTTTACTTTTTAGCCGTGCTAGCATCATGGCGTCTGTCAGTCGGTCTTCTCTCACCAGACCCCATTAATAATTACATTAAATTAAGCTTCCAAGCTTGGAGAGAAAGTACTGTTGTGCCCGATGGTGTGTTTGAGAGAGAGAGTGTTACGACTTCAGCGACTCCATTATCTCTGTTCCAATAAACACAGGCCTGTTTCACGCGCTCACTGATGAAGCCACTCTTTTAATTGGGCTCGTTAAAAGCCCCCCCTCCGGCTTCGTTAATGACGAGCCAGTCGTAAACATTTACCTGCAGGTGACACGGGGCCGAGCCAAGGGCAGCGACAAGAGAGAAGGAACCCGATGCAGCCATTTAGAACAAAAACAGACGAAAGACAAAAAGTTGACACTAAATGTTGAGTCGGTAATTAGTTTGTGATTCAGCCTCTTCAACCTGGACGTATTTTGGCATTAAAGTGTTTTTGAACTGCGCTGATAATCTCATTATGTTCTTTTTCTAATTTAAATACTAGTCTGGACTGGGTTACTTGCAAAGTGGACGTGTTTTATGCAAATTATAAAAACAAGCTGCAAACTGCTGAGAAACCATCCTGTCAAGGTCACTTTGAAGATTCACTCATATGATCATCTCCAGACAGGAAGGAGAGCCATTGTGCTGCTTAACAGTCTTAACATTTTGTTCTACCTCTTAAAGTGTCTAACATCCGTTTTAATGAATGGCAATGTTAACATGCCGATGCTTAGCACTGTTTACCACGGGGTGGTGATGACACATGCCTTTGGTGTGAGAGACCCGGGTTCAATCCCCCTCTGTGACCCACCCTGAGCAAGACACTTAACCCCTCGTTGCTCCAGTGGCGTGCGACCTCTGACATATATAGCAATTGTAAGTCGCTTTGGATAAAAGCGTCGGCTAAATGAATAAATGTAAATGAAACCATGTTCACCATCTTAGTTTAGCATGTAACATTAATTAAAGTAAACACAAGCTGATGGGAATGTCGTTAGTTCTGCAGGTATGTGGTCATATACCAAAGTGTTGGCTTGTGAAGAACAAACACGGGGCCGCTGTCCAGTAGTGGAGAGCAACGTCTGTAGGATTCTTCGTCTGGGCACCATGAGTGTCCGCACAATATTTCATCCAACAACACCAGCACAAAGTTGGAAGAACACTGTTGTCTCAAACGTGTTGGCTGAGGTGGAAAAAGAATTGTCTTATCATAGAGGCTGAGGTGCCAACTGCTCATCACCGAGGACAAGACAGAGTGGGAAAGCCAGGGATCAAACCACCGACCTACTGGGTAGTGGACACCCGCTCTACCCACTGATCCACAGCTAAATGATAGTAGAAACTTTTATTTTTGGTACCTGCTGCTTCGTCCTTTGCTGCAAATGAATCATTTACGTCTTCCTGCCCTTCAGATTTCACTACCTCGACTACGACAGCAAAGTTTCTGTAAAACATCCTGCAGGAAAAGTTTTACTGTCAAGCTGAAACTTTGCTGTCGTTATTAGCTGGTCGTTGTAGTTGGACACACGGTGGTATATACTCGTTCTTTTGTTCGTTGGAAAGCACTTTTGGTCAACACCTGTTGTTTTTAAATGTACTATATAAATAAAGCTGACTTGACTATTGTTTCTTTGTCATGTGTTTGTGTTGCAGTCGCCCAGAAGATCGTGGCTACCAGGAAGAAGCAGCAGTTGTCCATCGGGCCGTGCAAGTCGCTCCCCAACTCGCCGAGTCACACGTCTGTCTGCGCCACACAAGTGTCAGCCGTCCACATCAGCCAGGTCAGAGGTCACAGAGAGAGAAACTGCTGTAGTATTAATGCAGCCAGACGAACACATCAGCAGTTCTACTGTACTTCATGAAACATCTGACAGGACACACTTTGTTCCTCATCCTGTCTTTATTTGGGTCTTTTTTGTCTAAATGATTTTTAAAAACACTGCAACTGAATAAAACAGTGAAGAATATTTAGATTTTCACAACACGTACAGGATGTGTAACCTCCTCCACGTGTCGATAATCAATAGTTAAGGCTTTGCAGTATTAATTATGTGAAAGGATCTAAAATTAAAGTAAAATTAAATTTAACTGTTGTAATAAAGAAACAATCAGCTGAGGACATTGGTCAGTTTACACACTGAGATTTAAAGAGTGCTGTGCCTTTTAATTAATTAATTAAATTATTATTTGTTGATCCTAAAAACTGTTACAAACAAGTTTTTGGCTTTTATTTATAAATTCGTTAAAAATGACAGAAGCTCTCTAATGTAAAGTTTCAGTTACGGACTTTAACACAGAGGGATCGACCAAACACTGCTGCTTTTTAAAGTCCATTGAGTCGCAGTTCTGGAGATTTCGGTCATATCACATGGTCTTCATCAGCAGGAGTCTGCCTCATCCAACATGGGGGGAAAAAAGTCCTTAAAGTGCTCAGAAGAAAACAGAAACGTGAACATCTACAATTCTGTGATTCTTTTATGTGTTGATGAAAAACATGCAATATGATCGAAAGCTCCAGAACAGCGACTAAATGGACTTGCAATTTCAGGAGCTTTCAACTGAATGTCAGGGTGAGCAGACTCCAACCGCTCTAACTCATCCTCCTAAAGCCAAGATCTTTCACTCTTAATAAAACAATTTTAAGTGTTTTTATTCATTGACCTGTGATTGCGGCTTCAAACATCTTCACACAGACTCATGCGTGCTGTGAAAAACCTGGATACGGTGTGGTTGCGTCTGAAATGTGGCGGTGAAAACGCACACACAGACCCTCCCTGTCTCACTGGAGCTTCAGGCCGTTAAGCTCTTCGATCCTCATCCTTCAATCCTGCATCGATTTCTCATTAAAAAGCCATCGCTCAGCGTGTCTGAGCAGCGTCCCCCGAGAGCCCTGTTTATCTTCCCGCCGCCTCCACAAAACGGCCCTCGCTGCATCTTTAGCTCGCACTGATTACTGTCGAGTGTCGGCCGCTCAGGAGGCTGCTGTTACACTGACGAGACGTCCAACACATCACAAACACTGGAAAACTTTCTCCAACCGGCACAGAAGCTCGTACATTCAGACAGATTCCAAACAAAGAGGTTTATTCCACAAGGATTCACATTTCTAACAAATAAGCCATGTAGGAAGAATCTCATGATGTTTTCATACTAACAGCAATAACTTGTGCAAGCTGTGAGAGTATGACGCAGGGTCAAGTGTTAAAACTCATCAGTAACTTTCTGTCCTTCCAGACGAGTAACGGCGGCGGCAGTTTGAGCGACTACTCGTCGTCGGTGCCGTCCACGCCCAGCACTAGCCAGAAGGAGCTCCGCATCGACGTGCCGCAGACCACCAACACGCCAACGCCCGTCCGAAAGCAGTCCAAACGCCGCTCCAACCTCTTCACCGTGAGTCTCTCTTCCAGAAATGAGTCTCTGTAATACACAAAACCAATTCTTCCATGTGTTAATTTAACATTTCAACTTTGACCATTTTTATTTTCAAGAACAAGAAAAGCTAAAATTACGGTTTTTATCTATAGAGTCTGGTGGATTTGACAAGGGTGATATAGTGAAGATCTTTAAATAAAGGTCTCTCGCTGTGGGGATATTTTCCTAATTGTTGTCTGACACTTGTAAAATCAATCTGAGCCTGTCAGCGGCAAAACAAATACTTCCATGGACGTACTTGTGCAATTGCCCGCAAGGATTACAGGTTCCAGATTGAAAAATACTGGTTACCCTTTAACACGTGCAAGATGAATCAGGTAGGTGAACCGTTGTCTGGAGCAGGAACAGGTGACGGTTCGTATTAAAGCGTCAGCCCCACACGTTGGTTCTTTGCAGCGATGTTGAAGTCAGACTCGGTGTCAGTGTTGATAATGACGGTTATTATCTCGTCTGGTCCGCAGTCGAGGAAGGCGAGCGAGTCGGACAAGGACAAGAAAGGCCTGGAGGCTCGAGCCGACAGCATCGGCAGCGGGCGAGCCATCCCCATCAAACAGGTGAGACTTCCTGTCTCTCTCTCTCTCTCTCTCTCTCTGTTTGATGCCTCGGCCTTGATTAACAGTGAAATCACACACTTAACATCAATTAGAGCAAGGGGCTCTCCAGGGTCCTCCAACCAGATCATTAGGAGAAGGAGAGGGAAGGGATTTCACTGTCACTCCCTCCGTCGCTCTTTTCTCTTTCACACCACCTCCTCCCCTCCCTCTGTTCGTCCACTTCATGCCTCTCTTTTCCCTTTCAAAGCCGCCTCTTTTCCTCTGGTTCTTTTTCTTCCTGAGCTCTTTGATCGGCGCGTTGGCAGCAGCGTTTTAAAGGACTGAAAGAAGAAGAAGGATGAAGGGGAGGGCGAGGAAAGAGGCCGACATCTCGACAGCCTACACACACACCTCCCCGCTGCGATGGCGAGCAGAGCACCTGAATTGGCTCTTAATTTGTCGCACACAAGCTCCCCTCGTGTCGGAGCAGCGGTAGGGGAGACGGGTGAGGAGGGGGTGAGAGAGGTGGCAGATGGGTAGTGGGGTGGGGGGTCGGGGGTTTCTCCCGACAAGCAAATCAGGCAATTAA
This sequence comes from Micropterus salmoides, assembly GCF_014851395.1. NCBI lineage: Eukaryota > Metazoa > Chordata > Actinopteri > Centrarchiformes > Centrarchidae > Micropterus > Micropterus salmoides. The sequence goes on from NW_024040040.1 coordinate 5,473,570, forward strand.
CGAGCACTAATCGCGGCCTCTCGTGTCGTCGCCGCGGCCTCGTTTGTAATCTCCTAATGAACAAATCGCATCTCTGATTAGGGGCCGCCTCGCCAGGAGAGAGCGGGCGAGAGACATGGAGACAGACTGAGAGAGAGAGAGAGGGGGGAGGCATGTGCTGCTGCTGTTTGTGTTTGGGGTCGTCGTTTAAGAAAAGAGCCCGCCGTGCTGTCACAGCAGAGCGGGCGGTAATTGCAGCTGAACGCTGTTCTCGCCGTGTGAGAATCCCCCTCCAGCTCCCGGAGGCTTCAAACGCACCATTTTCTTCTTCTTCTGTGGTGTTAATGCAGCGGTGGAGCCCAGCAGGCGGAGTCGAGGTTTTTGGTTTGAGTGCAGGTTGGAGCGACAGAAGCGAACCTACCTGAAACATGCGATTTAATTTTTAAGGACAGAAGAGGATGTTAGTGAACACTTTTCAGACACGGATCTGATCTGATGACCTGATAAACTTTTATTATGATTCAGTATTAACAAATACAAGAATATTTATTTATTCTGCTTCTTTATTTGCTCGTGTGTTTACTTTGAATGTGGCTTTATTTTCTGCTGCTTTGAAATTGTCTCTTCATCTCACATTTATTAGAATTTGTCAAGGAAACTCATCTTGCACTGTGAAACATCAGACAGGAATTTAGTGGAATCAACAAACCTTTTCTCATGAACTTAACATAAATATATATGTTTAATAATTACATTTAAAATCTCAAGTTATTATTTTCAGACTTTCCTTCTGACTTTTTACTCAAAACATTGAAAGAATGAACCGCTGCGAGTTCTGCGAATCGGCACTGACTTCCCAATATGCACTGTTTTAAGCGTGAACCTCCGGGTCTGATAAGTGAAGCCAACGCGGAAGTAACTTAGACTCGCATTCTTTCTAACGACCAGCAGGGGGAGGTGTGTGTGCAAATGAGGCTGCTTCTCAGCCGATATATTACCTCAGTTTCAGGTCTTCTTCATCACAGCATCATGTTCATTTAGTAAAATATGGTCCCATTTAGAGGAAAATAGACCAGAAAGCAGGGGAGGCTTTAGGGCGGGGCTACCAAGTCACTAGAGTCGAGGCGACTCGTAATCGCTGCACTGTGTACAGTTTACTAGCCGTGTGCTTGTTTTTGCTGTCGGTGTTTTGGTCTCGGGGCTTTGACCTTCTCACGGTGTGTTTTCACTTCAATGTTACCTGTAACATTTTGGTCCAGAAAATTACTCATTTAGCGCTCAGTAGTACGAAAAAACTCTCCAAAGAGTCTGCTGTTAAGTTTTTTACAGTAAGTATTTTGTTTTCAGCTTTTTTTTTTCCCTACTGGTCTCCGACACACAGCCCAACTAGCTAACGTTACCATTAAGTGAACGAGGTTTACCTTTTAGCCGGCATCATCCCTGAGACCTCAAAACCAAGAATGCAAAGAACTATGGAGAGGCTGCTCCAAGAAAACAGCCAGGCTTTATTTTCACCCAAAACAACAAGCTCACAATCTGATTTTATTGCCAAGTACGTTTTAACTTTAAATCTGTTTAATAAAGCTTTTTGCTTTGGAATTATAGACAATAAATGCACATTAAAAGCAAGTACTATAACCACAAGTGTACACTAACAATGTGAAGTCTATTTAGAATAATAAAGCAACAGTCCCCTTTTCATCATTACTTCTGTAGTTTGTTTTTCCAAAGTGCTTATAAGTTTAGGTACGAACATTGAAACCATCTTACAGTTGTGGCCTTTCCTCTGCTGCTGCTGGGACCAGAGGGCTCTGTGGGCCTCGCGGGCGCTTGTGGAGCTTTTAATCCCCGAAAACGTTTCAGCACATTTTGGATTTTCCATCAACTTTGGTAAAACTTCTACACAGTTGATTCCTCGCCTCAGAACTTCTCAAAAGTGTATTTAGGGCCGAAATAGCAAAACATCGTTCTGCTGTTAGCTCTCCGTTCCTTCCTCCGTCGCTTTCCGCTTCATGAATGCTTCTTCTTCGTGAGTAGTCTTACAGTCAAACAGTGGAAGCGACACTACGTCCACTTCTATTATTATGTCTGTTGGTGTTAGTCCATGTTCAGATAAGCCACGGCCCTGTTTCTGTTCATCATAGTGAAAGCATCCTGCCTCCAGTACACTTTAACACGGTCGCTGATAGCAGCCTCGCATGTGGTGCTTGTACCAACTCTGGAAAGTTCTGTATGTCAGATGAATGAGTGAATGTCGCTAAAGACACTTCAAGAGGTTGAAAACTCACAACAAATGTGATGCCCAGGTTGAATGAAACTGCATTTCATCTCTTTAAATCAACTTGCACTTGTTTCAGGTTAAGGAAAACCGCCTTGTTCACAGCTTCACAATAAATGTTTCAGATAATCCAAAGAGTTCAGCGTGGGTTAAGAACATATAGAAGAACATTTAATTCTTTAGTTTGCTTCATATATGATTTTTGTTTGTTTCTGTACAGTGACTACATTTATTAATCTACTCACGAGATGTTACTGTAACCCAGTAAACATCTGAAACTTGAGGCAAAAACCAGACGAATTGTTGAACAGGATGTTGGTTATCTTCCCGTATTCATCTCCTCAAACCTGCTCACCGGAAGCGTATTTTTTAAGTCATGTGATGAAGCCCATGCTAATAAAGCCAGACACGTACGTAGCCTGGCATGGCATGACACGGCAGACCCACCACACCCCCCCTCACACCCGTCCAGAGCAGAATAAAGCCGAAGAGGCAGCGCTGTGAGGCAGAGCACCGAGCTCCCTCCTTGTTGTATTGTTTTTGGAAGTGGACGCTAATTGATTTGATGGTTCCCTGTGGTCGCTCTCGCCTCGTCTGCTTCCCGCTCCTCAGTGTGGACGACGGGCTCAACACACCGCAGACCTGCTCCCTAATTAGACCCTCATAGTGTGTGTGTGTGTGTGTGTTTTATAAAGACTGTAAGAGATTGCACTTCACGTTCAAGGTTCAACTACCTTTTCCCCATTAACGCTCCATTTACACTCCGTTTTACTTTCTCCCATTAGCACCGTGTTCACACTTGTTTTTAATGAGGCGTTGGTCCGACTTTATCTCCGTCACCTTTTTGTCTATCATCATGAACTCGACCAGACACTCACAGCGTAGAAAAACACGCTAACACAGGCTTAATCAATCAGGGCTGACTTCTTTGTCTCAACAGCTAACTGAGCGTGTGTTTGTTTTGCGTTGTGTTTTATTGTACGGGTGCTTCTTTGGCTTCACTCTGAGAGAAATTAAGTAAAATACCATGATGAGAAAAGGCCAATAAATAAAATGCTTGTACTAGAATCAGCTTTACTGGGCAAGTGTGTGAAAACATGCAAGTTATTTAAGTTGCTCTCAGTGTAACACACAGATCAATTTACAGGAAGCTCATATCTCAATATCACCCAGACAATAAATTAGTCCCGGTTGTAATAACATATTTATCATGTTTCTACATGAATATAATCAGATTTAATAAGGTTGTTTTAACTAATGTAGATAGCAAGACGTTATAGATGAAGACACATGACACCGACCGCTTCTCTCGCATAATTCATGTAAGTCCAGCGGCGGCAGCAGCAGGAGCGTACACGATAATATCTCTTTATAATCAAACTATGACAGTGTGTTGGACTGTGTGTTGGGTTGTTTTTGTTTGTTTTCAAAGGAGGGACAAGCTCTGTGTCGCTACAAGAGTTCAGAACAAGCTGTGCAGCTGGGAAAAGGCCTTTCTGTACAGTAACAGTGGGCCTAGTATTGATCCTTGAGGGACACCTTTACCGAAAATCTGGGAACTTGATTTGAAACCTTCTGCAACAGCAGTTTAAACTTTACCAGAGATTTGATTTGAACAAACTGTAAGAGTTCAAAAGTGTCAACAGTGACAGCAGTCGCAGCACCTATTTGTTACCAGGTCTAAAGCCTGACTGCTGCAGTCATTATCCTCCAGGTAGCTACGTAGCTGTGAGTTGACCAGTGATTCTAGGATTAAGTAAGATCCTTTGATGTTTTTAGGACGGCTAAGTAGTATGGTTTCCTCTTTGTAAATTGTATTAGTTAATTTGCTTGCTGTCTGTTTGTGGGTTGGGTATTCTTTCATTGGGACCATGCTGCATGGTGATTCTGCATTTAAATAAAAATGATTGAACAGCTAGGCCAATAGACGTAAATTTGACCAGATTTCTATAGAAATATTGACCAGTTTAGCCCAAATTTATAAAGATATTACCTTACAGCCTTAGTAAATTTGACAGCGATTGTTGATTTCACCTCCTCTCATAACTTGTGGCTCTTGAGAGTCAAAAGTTTTTGACCTGTTGACTCTTACTGTACAAACATGGCTTAAATCATACAGAAGAAATTTCTCTTTATTTCTGTCTATGTCTTGAAATAGAAACGGCATATTGCAGTAATTTCTGATAAAAACAGAAAGTCAGAACAGGTTTCACTAAAACTCACCGTCCTCTTTTAATCTGTTGTGATTCAATATATAGTCATGAACAAAACAAGTTGTAATCCTTAAATCTCTAAGAACAGCAGAAGTAACACCACAAAACAAAGCTAAAATGATCTTTCGTTGGATAAATTGGGCTCTGATTGTTCTCCAAACTGGACTGGATGTGTTTAAGAGAGTCCTGTAATTTTAAACTGACCTGACGGTTTATGGGTTTGGTGTGCATCCTCTACAAACAACACAACAAACATCATCATCATCATCATCATCCCGCCGTCATTAACTGACCGCTGATTACCGCCGGACCTCGGAGGAAGGCGGCGGCCTGGCCGGTGACCTAACAGAGTCCGACATCTGCCAGAGAGATTAGCGACGTCACGTTCCTCGTTACAACACAACAATCAGGTTACAGCTCCGAAGCTTCACTTTGGGTTTGTAATATTCTGCTTCCTTTAACCTCACTGTGTAAAAATATTTATAAATAAAGACAAGTTTGAATAATACGGTGAAGGAAAACCAGATTGAAAATCAGTCTAGTTTTCGTTTTACGGTCCAAATAATTTTAATTTCTTTTTTTGTCACTGCACACAACAACTCACCTGTCAATCAAACAGTGTGGGCGGGACTGTGACGTCGTCTTCCGCCAGAGTTTCTGTTGATTTAACTTCCTGAAGGCGGCTCTCGCTGCTCCTGCCTTCTTCAATTTATTCTTCTTCTTGTACCTGTTAGTGTGAGTGTGTGTGTGTGTGTTTAAGCCACTTGTTCGCCCGTCGCCGGTCCTGATCTCATTAGAGCGACTCTAAGTGCAACTCTTGACTTCTCCAGGTGACGGCGGTTCAGTTCGCCTTTTGTTAAAGAGAGAACGCCTTCGTTAAGAGAGTCGAGCGCTCATTAAAACCGCACACACACACACACCGAGGCCGGGACATGCTGGACTCTGTTGGCTGTAATGAGAATGGGACGGACTCCCACTCTGAGGCAATTAGCCGCTAAAAATCCACACAAACACACATGTTTTGTATATTTAAAGACATATAATATACAGAAAAGCATTTATACGGAGCTAAAGAGCATGACATAAACAAAAATATGCATTTACAGTTACACTCGTATAATAAAGGCGTGTGTTCAGGTGTGTGTGTGCGGGCGGGACGAGGTCAGATGTGTCACATCTCGGTGTGAGAACTAATGTCCAACAATTTCGGAAAGAGAGGATTTAGATTTCACACACAGTAAGACAGAGAAAAGCTAATTCACGCAACAGGAGAAGCTTGAAAAATTACTTTTAATCAGTTATTAAAATAGTTAGCAGACTATTTTTCTCTTCCACTAATTGTTTCACCTCTAATGAAATTATAAAAAACATAACACTTTATTATTTTCTGTCCAAAACGTGTACTTATGTGTGATATCAAAATGTTTTTGTGAAGAAGCCGTATGAGAAAGAGAAATGCTGGATCCTAAAGATTAAAATGTGATTAAAAACACACTAATGTGCTGAATAAATGGATTAATATGAATTAAACAACATCTATGGATCAAAGTAAATAAAGAATCAATTAAAAACCCTTTGATTTGAAAAGATCAGGAGGTTTCAGGTGTCGTAGAGCTGTATGTGATTTTAATATTTCCGATATTTATGCTTACTAAAGACATTAATAATAGCAAGAAAAACCCCTCAAAATTCACAACCAGTAAAACAAATTGTTAGACGATAAAAGAAAAACACTAAATTGGCCGAAGAGTGATCTGGAGGCGAAATCTAAAAAATCACAGATCCTAAAAAAGTTATTCGGCCTCCGTCTGCAGACTTCATGTCATCCAAAGTCTTTAAATCCAAATGTAAAATGTTATTAAATCATTAAACTTCCTAATTAAACCGATGCAACTTCACTAGTTAGAGACTTGGACGATGCATTCAAATCCAGTCAAACAGAGTGGGAAAATGACGTTCTCAGCCACCACAGATACATTCTCAAACCGGTGAAACGTTGTTTTTAATAAACAGGTTCATTATAATTAACTTTCTGAGGGACAGCGTTTATCTCTGCAACCTGCTCGAGGATCTAAAACAGGAAACACATGTGGAGTCGGAGCGGAAGCCTCCTGCTACGACGCTCCGCTGCCACATGAAACCACAGAGGAAACGCTGGCTGCACCGGCAGCCGATTGGTTGTCTCCTCTTCTTCTTCTTTCTTGAAGTGAGCGGATGCGTCCAGCTTTGTTTACAGAGGCTGTTGACGGCGCAGGGCTCCTCCGACATCTGCTCCACGTCGCTAATTAGCGGCTAATTACCGGAGAGAGAGGGAGAGGCTCGCTCGTGTCTCTGTCAAGCGGCCGGCCGAGGCGCTTTGAAAACCAACAATCTAACAAATTAATTTCCTCCGATACAACAGTCGAGCCGCTGGGACCGCAGACACACCAGAGAGGGTTTTCTTTTCCTCTAAACCTTTATTTACTCAGCGAAGGTCGACCGAGCACGGCGGCGTTCTTACACTTTCACAGAGTCCCACCTGGGAGCTGCCCAGTACAAACAACCTTTCACTGGTGGCCACTGAGCTGCTCCGCTGGAGCAATTTGTGGGCTCAGCACCTCGCTCAAGGCCAACTCACGGATAGATAATGAGAGGAGGAAGGGATTCTTCACTTTCACCACTCTGTTGGATTTCCACCCTGTCAGGGAATCAGTCGGGGTGATCTTAGAGTCAAACTCCTCCTCGGAGACCCAAATTAGAGGAAGCGTTTTAACTAGAGATGAACCTTAAAGCTTTACCAGTGTCTTTACATGATTACGCCCAGTCTCTGTCACACACTTTACCAGACTTCTGAAGCATTTCGTCGGTTTTCATTGTCCCTTTTCCACTGCGGGAACTTTTCATAATGCAAATGAATGTTTAGCCGTGGTCACAGGCTCTGCTTTCGTTTCCGTTGTCCCCCTTTGAGGACTACATTCGGGCTCTGCTCATGATGTGATACTAAAGCCAAGCACGGTGGAGATGGGGAATAGAGCGTCCAGTCAAAGAGTAGATGGAAAAATAAAGGATCAGATTGCAATTAGTGGAACAAACTGAAAATCTACAGTGTTTAGCTGCTCTGGAATCCATATTGGACCGTCCACCAGCCTCAGCTGCCCTGGAGGCTCTGTTGGCTCACACACTTTGACCTCCCGTAATTACCATAGTTGTTGTGTGTTTGCCTGTGAAATTAGGAATTGCTCTTTAAATTTGAAACTTCTTTTCAGTGAGATCACTCAGCTCGACTTAGTGAGTTAGATGTTATCACAGCTGGTAGAAATGATGGACACAAGTATGAAATTAGCGGTAGAAGCCCCAAATGATGTAATTATAAAGTCAATATTTCTGGGGGGCATATGGTCTTTTTTTTTTTTTGAAAGCTGACAGTAGGAGAGTGAGAAAGATGACATGCAGCCAGAGTCAACCCAGGGACGTTGTACTTACGTGGTTTGCACTGTTGTTAGTTAGCTAGAATCCCTACAAAGCTGTACTTTGAGATAACTCTTGAAAAACACGTCAGTAGGCTGTTCTCATCAGCTTCCTGTGTGGAGAAGACATTTCCGTCTTGGTGTGAAAACAGCCAGTGAGCGGTTAATACAGCCGCTGACCTCCACCTCGACGACCTCCAGCTGCGAACAGTCTGACTCTCTTCTTGCGGAAGTCTGAAGGCTTCTGACGGCGGCGTCTCCTTCCTGTAAAGAGCTGATTGGTGTCGTGGTTGTAATTGCCTCTCGCGGGGTTGCAGACGAGCGCGGGGCAGGGTGGTTTTGACAAGTCTACTCGTCCCCCCTCGGCGCCGCGCGCTTTGTAAGGAGTTAAATTGGATGGTTAATTCGGGTGTTATTTACCCTGTAATTCATTAGTTTCGCCCCGCCATTGGCAGCGGGCAGGCTGTAATTTCACGCTTCGCAATAAAAGATGTCTCATAATCTGCTTCATTTAGCAGCCAAAGAATTTAATGAAATTAACTGCGGCCCTAATTAAGACGGTGAATATTAAAGACCTGCTATCAAGGCTTTAACGAGGGTGACAAGATCCGCCTTCCGCCGGATTGGAAAAATATCATTTCCCTGGGAAAGGTTGTCACTGCTCGGAGCCATTTTGGCCATGATGACATTTTTGTCATGCACACTAACCCCTGGAAATGAGATTTTTTGGGGGGAGGGTGGGGTCGAGGATGTGTTGGAGGGATGTCTCTCCCTTTTTAGTTAGAGAAATAATTAAAACAAGGAACACAGGCGTCAATCAAAGAGCATTTTTAGATTGTGCTCATTACGCCTCGGCGCGGCGGTCTCCGCAGAGCGCTCGCTACAGTTTTTGTTTTGGCGCGGGGGTGTTGCTCCGAGCACGCTGGAAGTGTCCCTGCGCTCGCTTTGTTGTTTCACACCGTGTGTGTGTGTGTGTTTGGGTGTGTTGTGTGTGATGATAAGCTGGACAAAAAGCGACCAGCGGCGACCTGAGGGTCTCTCGCAGAGGAAGAGGAGTCGTGTTTTCTTCACATCCCGTCTCTCTCTGGTCGTCAGAGTCGAGCGAGGGGCGAGGTTTTTTATCCACTAATGAATTGAGACTGCTGAAGTAAGGTTTGGATAATTGAGTTTCTAATTAATTACCCAGAACTCTTATCAGATAAATCAGCTCCTCTTCAACCCCCCTCTTCTTCTGTGGTGTTTTATTTGATCTGGTCTGCGTCCTGCTCCCCTGGGCCTGCCCTTCGCTGTCCTTGCCTCATCAACGCCGACCTTGTCATGGAGACTGATGCTGCTGTGTGTCTGTTGGTGCGTGTGTTTTGATGTTAGTGGCGGGTTTTTGTTCTCTGCTTTGCTGTTTTTCTGGTTTGTGCCTCAGCCGTGGTTAAATATTTTACACCAGACGTCACACTTGTTTTCCCTCCGTCATCCCCTGTAGTGACTGTCATCAGGTCGAGTACCGCATGGAAGGAAATGATCCTTTAAAGTAGAAAACACTCGGAGCTCCACCAAGGCTCCCTCTAAACAGATCATTTTAATATTAAACTTTAAAAACGCTTAGGATTCATGTGCCAAGTAAGAGCCGTAGGTCATAAGAAGATAGCAAACATTTCTAAAATCCCTTAACTTACGTTTAAGAAATATTAGAAATTTAAGTCAGATACACGAACATCTTGAGTCCCACCAAATTTGATTGAAGTCTGCCAACAGGTTTTTGAGATGTTGACCTGTTGGATTTATCTTTTAACATTTTAGAGTGGGAGCAAAGTTTTAGTCAACAAATATGTCCTCCAAGAGAGAAATCAGAGAAAACCATTGAAAGGACTAATGAAGTTCAAAAAACATCTGTTACAATATTAAGGCCCAGATTCACTAAAGGTCTGCGTGAGTAAAAACACGTGCAAACTTGATATCGCCAGCAAATTAACACGTAAGCTCATCTCCTAACGGCGTGCACGCAGAGTGACGTCTTCCAAAAGTGCCAGATAGCGCCTGTTGTTCATTTACTACTTTTGCCTTAATGAATATCCAAATTGGGGATGTCTCAATTTTATTGTGCAAAGAAATGGGAAGAAAACATGCAAATACATTTATTTATTACACGCAATGTGATCTAAGAAGCCTACAAGCAATTTCATGCGATTGCAACAGCCTCTGTATTTAATACATTTGAAAGGAAGGTGCATGGATCCCGCGTAAAATTCATCGCTGCGGACGGTCGGCGATCGTTCACTCTGGCTGGATGAAGCACGATCTTCTGGCATTTCCTCACGTCTGGGTCCTTCCAGCACACTGTATCTGTTTCTGCTGGGGTTTCTCAAGTACTTACTGGGCAGGTACAGACGATTTCCACATTCTCGGGACGCACTGAATGAAACAAACCAAGGTTTTTACACAGTGGCTGCTTTCCCTCCCGACTCTCCACGGCGGAAACCCTCATTTAAATACTGCCACGTCCGTTGTGTTTGCTCCTGTTGTCATCTAAGCAATAATTCTTAGTTGATCACAGGTACTACGAGGGCGTGTGCAATATTTTATAATGCACTCGCACTTTAGTCCTCTTTATTCGGGATGTCAGTAAATCTGGCCCTTTGTGTTTTCTTTTTGTGAAATACCTCCTTAAAATCCTTTAAATGGACCAATCAGAGAAGGAATAAGCACTCTTAGTGTCGACACGAGCTGCGATCACTTTAACCGAACACCACAACATGTGATGTTGATGAATTTATTTAATTTTAACACCTGCGAGTCAAGAAGTGTCTCTGCTTTTTCCTGCGTTTTGAATAATCATTATTTATGTATATCATTACAAGATGGTTCCAGCTTCTCGCCACTATTCTCCTCAGTTCCCCTTTGTTGGCTCCTGTGATTCGACCAGTGAGCGTTTCACCGACCTGACTGCGATCTCACAGTCGATACCAAACCAACACACTCTCCTCTGTCTGAGAGGATGATGGATGACCTGCGATCACTGCTCGGGCCGGATCAGATGGCCGCCACGATAGAGGAGGGAGCGTCCGGCTTCCCTCCCGCCGGCCGTCACCCCCGCTCCGCTGTCGGCGGTGGGTGACACCTCTAATTTAGCCTCCCGCTCTCTGAGGACACTGAAGAACAAAAGGGCCCCGGCCCCTTCGAGATCACCCTGTTCTCTGGAGGGTTCGTCCACGTCTTTTCCACAGATAGCGCCTCCTCCATATCTCCTCTAAGATCCGCTGTCACTCCCTTCAGGAGGCCTGGGGAGAGTCCATTGTTTGAGGGGAAAAAGGGGGGTGATTGAGTGATTGGAGAGTCTGTATCAACAGACGGGCAGCCTCCAGGAGGAAACAAACCTAAAATAAAAGTCCCTTTATCAGATGCTTGCTTTCTTGTGGTGCTCAGATTCACACAATGGAAGGGAAGTGTTGTGTGCGAGGAGGGATTACGTTTCATTTCTTGGTTTCTGTTTGTCACTTTTTACCCTGCGATCCACAAACCCAGCACAATAAGCTTTTGTCGCTCATTATTAATTTTGACGTCCGTGGTTCCATCCAACATTTTGCTCCTCTAACATGTCCGACATGTGACTGCTGTGGTCTTTAATCAGAGACCCTCAGGTGGGAGCCCGGGAACATCTTCGGATGCGTCGCCTAACGAATGACTTCATCTTTTGGCTTCCCCCGAGCTAGCGACCTTTTCTTAAGCACTACACCACAATACTTCACCGAGGCGGAGACTCGGTATGAAAGAAGAGGGAGTGTGTCCGTGGGAGTTTCGTGTATTTGGGGATCTATAACTTGTATTTATATTTAATAAAAGACTTTGCGTCCTTCCCCCTTTTGCCTCCTCCCTCACCCTCCTGGTCTTGTCCACTTGAACGCAACGTGGTCTCTTTGTTTTGAAGAACCCAACGTTGTGAATCTTAGTAATGCCCTTGGACATTTTCGGATGCTTAACAAATGACTTCATCTCCTCGCCACCCCCCCCAAGCTAGCGACCTTTTCCTAAGCACTACCCCACAATACTTCACCGGGGCGGAGAAGTGCCTCGGTGCAGCGAGGAGAGAGTATATCTGAGGATGTATTTATCTCCCCACATCTATTTTCCCATGTGGAGACCTTGTGAGCTGTCATGGCTGCCACCCCCCCCACCCCCCACCCCTCCCGTAGGTAAAATAAGAGGCGACGTGTGTGTGTCACGAAGCCCGGGGAGGTGAATAATGAAAGATATTACCCATCAGGAGGGCTTCGACGCGGCGTTCAATTAGCCTTCCCCTGGAGCAAACTGATCGCTTGTCATCCCCAGGATGGATGGCCAAAATTAATTTGCTGACGTCTCCCTCCCCAAATACCAGGTTTGGATGGAAAAAGAGTAAGAAATAGTGTCTCACCCCTCAGTTTAGTTCAGTCCAGGCCTGCAGTGGTCGTCCACTTCAACATCATTCAAAGATCCTACTGACCTTCTCATTTCGTCTCTCCTTTCACTTTTATCCCCTCCTTTTACCGTCCTCTGCAGAAGTATTCTTTAATTCCTCATTTTTAACCGGTTCTTGATGAAAGAATTTTGTGTGTTTCTCGTCTGTGAAGCCGTAAAGAGGGGACATGGGGATAAAATCTGACAGTTAAGGGAGGGGAAAGCCACACAGTCATAACTCTGGAGCTTTCTCTTTTATTTAAAGTTCCAGAGGTCGATATCTCTGAAATAATACAAGCCAAAAGGAGAATATTGGTAGAACGTATGTTGCAGAATTAATCTATGCATCCCTACACTTTAATGTTTTATGTTTTGTCAGTTTTTATGACGATTTGAAGGCACCGGCTCGCAGGCAGACACGCCTTCAGGCGGCTGATGTGTAGGACGTAAGAAATATTTGTGTCTGACTGGAAGTTTTTTCTCATTTCTTTCTTGTTAAATTCAAATCATTAAGATCATCATCTACTTTAATTTTTCCCCCGTGGAGAACTCAGTTTTGGACTTTGCACTGCAGCTCGACAACAAATGAACAATTAAGCAACAACAGGGGTAAAGAGAACACAAAACATGGCACCAGTTTGGATTTGCATGTCTTCACTTGTCTTTAACGGTCAGACGTTTACCGCCTGACCTAAACCGTCATGCTCTTCAAATTTACCAGATAGCAAGTTAAGTTGCTCAAAATGATTCTCGAGTTCAACAACACTTGTCTGATCGAACTTGTGTGTTTGATGATGTCTAATTTCTAACTCACGTCCCCTGATGATTATTAAATATTATCTCAGTGTGAGTTTATCTGTGAAATTGGCTTTTTGATTGATTAAAATTGGTAAAATCCCATGAGTCTGAGCTGACCTAAAAAATCTTAATTGATGACAGCCGTAGTGTAAACACACATCCTCTCTCTCTCCCTGCCTGGAAACATGCTGCCGCTCGCTCACTAACAGGCAGTAATGGATGATCAGCTGGCCTGACAGCTGCACGGCTGCCGGCAGCTTTCACTTCAGAGCAGCAGGAAGCTCGTCAAGTCGCGTTTAGCGCACCGTGGGGAACCCCTGTTGTTGTTGCGGCAGCTCACACGCGGCTTTACTTCCTCACAACATCACTGACTCGACTAAGTTCCACAGATACACTTCACCAGATCAGATCAGCAGGTCTTCCTGAAAGGGACTCAGCAAATGTCTAAATCTGAAGGTGTATAAGCGTAGAAGAGCTGTGCAGAGGTCGGACTGTATTAGATATCAGATATATACTGTATGTTAGCCGTTTAATGTAGCAGAGGTGCGAACGAGAAGTCAGTTAAATGACGTTTAAACGTCCGTATCGTTGAATTCATTTCCATCCCTGAGAGACACCCGAGCCGGGTCGAGTGGGTTTGACAAGCGTTTACCGTGGTGGACGTTTTAGCTCGGCGAGTCAGCGTGCTAACGTTTGCGTAGTGGCACTAAAGACAAAGTACAGCTGAGGCTGATGGGAATGTGGTTTTGCAGGTATTGTGACCTTCCGACTTGACGGTGGCGCGGGATGAAACGTTTAGGATCATCACAGTCTGTAGGAATTCACCCTGACGTGCGTTGAGAGATTTCTGGACATTCCTGTAGCTAGCGTGCTAGCTACAGGAATGTCAGCCGCTCACAGATCTCCATCCGTCATCATCAGCGAGTTCATGAAACCTTGCTGCTCATACACGTTTTAACTTTCTGATTACTGTGAAAATAACTTTAATTTGGCACCCAGAGGAACCCAGAGACGTGTTTCTACTCCCCACATCTCTCTTGACGTCCTCTTGTCTCCACCATCACTCCGTATCTGGATGATTTTGGTGTCTCACTTTTGAGACTCTTCAGGAAGACGGACACATTTTGTCTCACAGCTCGCCACCACCGCTTGCGTTCAACGTCCCTCTTTGTCTCTCTAAGGCGTTCCTTCCTGGCGTTGTGTCACCGCCAATTACGCCGAATGTGCCGTCACTGGCGGCGAGGGTCACCCCCGGGCCTGCCGTCCTGTCCCACCACCACGACCGCCTTAATGAAAGCTGAGCGGTCGGGGCGGCGGAGAGCAGGCTTCTGTCCATCAGCCGGCCTGTCCATCTCCCCCTCCTCTCCTCCCCCTCTTCTTCAGTGGTGCCTCTAACTCCCCCTCTTCCTCCCTTCACGGCTGGACTCTATTAATATCCTCTGTCGGAGTGTTAATGTTGTAGAGGTCCAGTGAAGTGACACGCGTGGCAGCACGGCTGTAATTGCTAATCAGCGGACAGTTTTATCCCCCGCCACTCTCCCCCCTTCTCCTCTCTTTTAGATCTCTCTTCTTTCTCCCATTTCGACCCGCTCTCTCCCGCTTTCTCTGTGACCTTCTTGCTCTCTCTCTCTCTCTCTCTCTCTCTAACCTAATGAATCCAGCTCAAATGAAGTGTGGGCGGGCGAGCGGGCGGTCGCTCGGCCTAAACGGTCAGTCAGCCGCAGCTGATGTGCGTAGGAGAGAGAGAGTGGGGAAAAAAACCCGAGTCCGACAATTAAATAACTGCTGATTTCCCTCCGTCTTTTCTCTCCTCGCTGCTTTACATCCAGCTCCTTTCAGCCCCGCTGCAAATGTCTGATGTTAAGATGTTGTTTTGGGGAGAGATGAACTCTTATTTAATCCGTCTCCTGGCTGTGAGCTCGTTAGCTTCGCTCCAAAGCCTCTGAATGTAATTTAGCTCCAATGTGCACAAAGAGACGCATCGATATGTACAAATGCACAAATAGGGACTTTATGACTCAGGGACGTTCACTTTGGACACTATATGGCCAAAAGTATGTGGACACCTCTGTTTTAATTAATGTTGCTCCGTAAAGAAACAGTTCCCTCAGTGTGGGTTGCAAGACGTCGACCCGGCCCCAACTCCTTTGGCACGAACGTGAACGCGTCTAGTTTGAATAACGGATTTGAGCGACGATTTAAACGACTCACGGAGGTTTGTAATCCTCTGACGCAGGAAGGTACAACTCTGGAACGTGCCATTATTTTGTCTTTCATCATGGCGAACAGTGGAAACATTTCTTTCACGGTAATCTACATGGGATGGCGGGCCGCCGCAGGCTCGTGCCAGATGACGTTGCCGTCGGCCCTGTAGAAGGTTTGATGCAGAGTAGAAAACCTTTAGCGAGATTTACTCACAGTTTTGTCTTGTTAACGTCATTATGTCACATTAAGGAGCACTAGATCGTACCGTCACAATGTTGGTGGAGGATGAATTGTCTTATAAATTATTATTATTAAATAAAACCGAGTGTGTTAAACGTGCTGCTGTTGTTTCCTCTCTGCAGGGCATGCTGCTGAAGAGAAGCGGTAAATCCCTCAACAAGGAGTGGAAGAAGAAGTACGTGACGCTGTGTGACAACGGACTGCTCACCTACCACCCCAGCCTGCATGTGAGACACACACACTCATTACTAACCCTCTCTGATTGCTTATTAGACTCCAGCACTCTGCCAGCCTGCACTGACCTCCATCTATCTGCTGCTCTTCATCTCCATCCCGTGTGTGTGTGATTCCAGAAACAACTACACACACACACACACACACACAGTGTTGATGGCTTGTGTATTAATTAGGACTCGTCATCTGTTTGCCCACGTCGGCGTTGATGATGTGAATATCAGCTGTAATGTCTCTGCTAATTGCCCCGGCTCTCTGCCCTGTTGGCACAATATCCTGCCCGGCGCTGTTTTATTATCTCACACACACACACACACACACACACACACACACACACACACACACTCACTCTTTGTGTCTCTCTTCTCTCCTGGTGCAGAATTTCTGTCGGACGCGATGCTTTCGACAGGTTTTTGATGCGGTTAAAAACCTGTGTTTAATCTGCAGAGGGGAACATTTATTGATCAGAGTAAAAGTAAAATAATGTAGCCGGAAAATGCTTTTGTTGAACCGTGGAGCAACCATAAACCGTCCGTTTATGTCACGTTTCTGAAACCTAACAGGGACTTCTGGAGATCAATCAGTCAGTCAGTCCATCAATCAACAGGAAATTAAATGGCAACAACATGATAAACGATTAAACGTTTGAGCTATTTTTTAAGCAAAAATGCCAAATTTTATCTGCTGCTAGCTTTTTTTTTTATTTTATCTCTTTGTAAACTGAACATCTTGGGATTTTATAGACAGGCTTATCAGGACTGACAGGTCGTTGAACCAAACTTTACTTGAGCCATCAATTTGTTAATGTAGTTACGATGTGGACATTTAGACTACTTTAGTAGTTTGTACTGAATTATGTTTTCATGATCTGACTGGATCTGAAGGTCTTTTTCTCTCTTTAAATTAATTTTGGGTTCACGTCTGTTTACTGCAGGTTCTCTTTGGAATAGATTTCACACCCTCTAACTCAAACTGACAGAGAAACAGAAAGATAGAGAAGAGATAAATGAAGGAGGAGAAACATTTTGGGGCTGCAACTAACTGTTATTTTCATTATCGTTTTGTCTTTTTATGAATTTAAATCACTTGTTCTGTCCATAAAATAACATAAAATAGTGAAAATTACCTTCAAATAGATTGTTGTGACCCTCTAAAAGAATAAAATATTCATTCTGCCGTCACACAAGTTAAGGAAAAGCAGAATATCTTCACATTCGGGCACCAGGAGATCAGCAGATGTTTGGTGTTCTCGCTTGAAAAATGACTAAAATGATTCACCGGTTATCAAAATAGTTGCCGAACTCTCGGTCAGCTAAATGTTCTAAACTCAAATGTTTGAGCACAAATTATAGGAAAGAGGTTTAACCCCAGTGGGTTGTAAGTTTGAGTCCCAGCCTCCTCGTGGTCGGAGGGGTTGTTGGTTCGATTCCCCCTGGAGCCGCTCGTCCCTGAGCTTCCACACTTCACCTAACTGCACACGTTCATCAGCGATTAGAGCAGCTGATGCGGTAAATTAGTGATAAAACTCATCACTTAACACATCAACACACACACACACACGCACACACAAACCCCCTCCAGCACCAAAAAGCCAGGTTTTCCTGAGCGCGTTGCATCTGCAGCTCAATTAGCTTGTTTGCGGAGGCTAATCGAACGAAACTCAATCAGCGCCGCTAATTGCCCGACTATGTGCAAAGAAATCACATTAATGCCGCTAATTAAGTGGATGGCAATAGATGCCACCTAATTGGCAAGAAAAGTCCCCTGCAAAGTGAAGAAGATCCGGCCAAGAGCAGGCGGGAGAGAAATGAACCGCCCTCTGTAAGGAGAGGTGACATTGACGGGGTTAGAGGCTGAAATGATCTGGTTCTGTTAGCTTAAAACGTGACCAACAGCTTCTCCTGCAGCCACGCCCGCCAGCAGGTGGACAGGTAGCACTGCAGAAAGAAGGTGATAACGAAGATAGGAAGTCACAGAAGAGTTCCGTTACTTTCTGATAAACCAGCGAACCAGTACAGCTTAATACTAAAAGGCTGAAATGTGACCGGTTTAGACTCAAGTTCCACTTACTGGCCTTTCCCGGTCTTTCAGCTGCATGTCATGATCCTTCATCAGCAAATAGAGCTTGCTCGGGTGTGTCGAGTGTGACAATAAAGGACTTAAAAATTAAAATAAGTCTTAAAAGGTAAATTTAAGAATGCAGATATGTAAAATAATTAAGAATAACAGAGAAATATAAACAAACGATTGTACAGAATAATATGTGAATGTATGAGCTGTGTGTCAGACAGGTGGACAAAATAATAGATATAACACCTGGCAGTATAATAATAATAATTTATTTATAGAGCACCAGGTTACAAAGTGTTTCAAGAAGAGCAAAGATAATAAAACACATTACAAGATACACGATAAAGACCTGAAGAAACTTCACCAATTAAATATAGTTCTATAAAGAAATAACTAAACATTTTTAACTATTTATCATTATACAGCACAAGGTTGTGTTGCAAAAACAAAGTTTGTGGTCTCTTCATGCTACACACACAGAACAGATGATTAAATGTGTGTTAAAACATGGTAACATATATAAAATAAAAGCACATAAATAAAGTGTAATGTGATCAACTCAAGCTGAACGTGATAACGTCGGTGTACACGATAAACTGATGAGTGTACGCCGTCTTTATGCCTTCTTTATGTTTCGCACTCTGTTGAGAGTTTTATTCTAGTCTCCTTCCTCCATTTTCACACCTTCATCGCTTCCTTCTTAATGTTTCCTGTCTGGCCGCAGAGCTTCTTCTTCTCCTCCTTTATCTCCTGTCTCCTTTTTCTCCATCGATCGTGTTTTTCTGGACGAGCTCGCTCTTTATGGATCCGTGTTTCCCGCGGCGTCGGCAGTTTTCAGCTCTCTGTTCATGTCGCATTTTTCACACCGACGTCGCCGTTTATGCGTCCATTTATACCGGGTGAACGCGACGCGCACATTTACATACACACCCTGCACACACTCCCTCATACGGCTACAAACACCCTCAAACATTTTCTCACACACACCACCTGCTGTTGGTGTGTTTGGTCGATACACACATCCGTCCTGGACGGCGCTGCGTGCCGCGGACGATCAGGCCGATGATGAAAGCTCCTCGATGCAAATGGAGACTCAATTACCTCGGTCAATCTGTCGGAGGGGTGTGTGTGTGTGTGTGTGTGTGTGTGTGTGTGTGTGTGTGTGTGTGTGTGTGTGTGTGTGTGTGTGTGTGTGTGTGTGTGTGTGTGTGTGTGTGTGTGTGTGTGTGTGTGTGTGTGTGTGTGTGTGTGTGTGTGTGTGTGTGTGGAGGGTTTACCCAGCGGGCCCCTGGCTCGAGGGCTCTCCGGTGGCTTGTTAAGACGCCGTCGAGAGCACTTGGCTTTGAATTGGCCTTTTGTCAGCCGAGCTGCCAGAGGGAGGCGGGAAACTCTGAGAGAGAGAGAGAGTGTTTAATAAGAGTACGCTCCACTTATTCCATCTTTGTGAGGACCAATTAGAGTTTCAGAGCTGGAAAGTGAGGACATTTTCTCTGGTCCTCACTCCTGTAAACGTCCGTCTGACGGAGATGAGTTGGTTTAGATTTGAGGTTGTAATTAGGTTAAGGTTAATTTAAGGTTTAGGGGACGCGTCATGTCAGTGAGGGCCCAGCAAGTGTACAGGTGTTTGTGAAACAGTATTTGCATAGCGAAATTAAACTATTATTATTATTATTATTATTATTATATTGTGTTCACAAATTCATTTTATCATCTTTATTCTTCACTCTTACAGTCCCTCCTGGAATTCACGGGTGTTTTTTGTGATTGTTGTGGCCTAAAATGCCTGAATTTGCGGCAGCTTTTGTAACAAATTGTGATGTTTCTGGACGTTTTATTGCGATGAAATTGTGTAAATAAGTGAAAAACTGCAAAGGTAGATTTGTTTTTTGACCTTTAGAATTGCAGTTGAATCATTAAACAGTCCGTCCAGGACTTGGCGGGCCTAATCCAGCATTTTAAACCCGCTTACCTTAAATCTTTCAGTGCTTGCAGTTGACCGGGATGCAGCTGCCTGTGTCTCAGTTACAGATTTCCTTCATGTTCGACCACAATGCTGCACGTTCTGCAAAACCGTTTCCCCGCTTTGGCAAAGAAGATCTGGATCCTTGTCTTCACGCTCTTATGTTTGTAGGCAAATGTGAAACGTGGGTGTCACGCATGTCTGCTGCAACTTGTAAACAAGGAAGTGAGTTTGCTGACGTACGACAACGTTCGACAGGAAACGGCGACGATAGGTCAAATTTGCGGAAAAGTTGCAGTGATTGGTCAATATCGCAAGTGACGCTGAAATCCTGGAGGGACTGGCTTTAACACACATTTGAACAGATGTACTTGGAAAGACCGTCACTGACAAGAAGAGCTAAAACTTTACCTGAACCTGATTTAAACCTTAAGCCAGGTCTAAACCCTCGAACAAACTTTTAAAGAAGTGAGATGTTAAAAAATGTTCTTTCTTTGGGGAGTCCGTACTTTCTTAAAACTGCCCTGACTTTGTAAAATTGTCCTGACTTTGGAAACATGTACAGACCTTCTAAATGTCCTCACTTCAGTTTAATACCTCGCTCTTTTAAAGCGTCCTCGGTCTCTCGTCTGAATGCTGCCGGTCTTCACAAAGACAGCAGCAAACTCTCACCCAAGTGGTTTTAATCCGGCCCAGCGGGTTGTGTGAGCTTTGTTTCTCCTCGCCTCCTTCATGTTAAGGAGGAGGCCGACCTCCCACAAAGCTCTGCTCCTCTCAGGTCACCGCTCGCACTTCACCCTGCTCAGGGGGAGGGGGGGGGTGGATTTAACGAGCGCCTCTCGTCCATCATTAACACAACTACTTGTGTTTTTATTCACTACTCTGATCCGCCCCTTTCGGACCAGAGGAGAGAGGGGGGGGGTGTCCGAGGCTGTTTTGGGCGTGTCAGTGTGCGGGCGGAGCCAATCAGAGTCGGCGTGGTTCGCCCCTTCAGTGCCGCTTTGAGGGATTAGTTTTTATTTGGGGCTTTCGCTGCTTTATTATCCGGATTAATGCCACCTGAGAACGACACACTCGTGATGATCATCAGTCTGTTGATTTAGTTTATTTAAAAAGTACAAAATGCAAGGCTGCAATAAGTCATTTAACTTATTTATTATTTATTAATTGATGAACGGTTAAATGGTCCCTCTACAGTTCATGCAGACTGTCTTCTGATTGGTCAGTGGTTGAATCTGCTTCCTCAGTTCTTGTTTTACGCTCTAAAGAAGCTGTAAAAGTCTAAATACACTGTTTAAAGGAATGAAACTGGATTTTAAACATGTAATTGAACCTGTTTTATATCTTCATATAGTTTCTTTTCTGTTGGACAAACAGCTGTTCTCAGGTTGTTGCTTTAATCTGACAGGTGCTGCTGCCCTGCCTGGATCAGCTGATTTACTGTCTTTTTGCATCAAAGCTTCACTCTCTCTGTCCCCCCCCCCCCCCCCCCCCCTCTCTCAGGACTACATGCAGAACGTCCACGGTAAGGAGATCGACCTGCTGAGGACCACGGTGAAGGTCCCGGGGAAGAGGCCGCCTCGCGCCGTGTCCACCTGCGCGCCCGTGCAGAGTCCCAAAACCAACGGCCTGACGAAGGACATGAGCAGCATGCAGCTCGGGCAGACTCCAGGTGAGGGAGGAGTTTCACCTGAGAGCACAAGACATTTTATTGATACACCCTGCAGAAATCTCAGGCCTCAGATCAGATAAAACGTGACGGTGATATTTTCATCCCTGCATTAAGTCTAAATTTGAAACCAGAAATAAAGGGAAGGAAGCATCTTTGTGCTTCTCATGTGGATTTGGTGATTAAAATCAGACAATAAATAAATGAAATAAATAATCTGGAAATATAACAAATGAGAGATAAGATATTTGTACTCCACGCCCTTGAAGTACAACGTCATGTTTAGTGGTCCAAGTCACTCTTTCAAATATTATGCTGAGGAATAACCAGTAATTACTCCGACATGAGGACATTTGTTTTTAATTGTGCCGCTAATTGCTCCTCTTGATGCTTCCTCATAAACACGAGCTTGTCTCGTCCTTCCTGAGTCAGTAAAGGTTGAATATTCAAAGAAGAGTTTAAATAAAAAGTATATATATATATATAAAAACAAAAAGCAACGGCTTAGTTCAGCCTTGAAACACACAAAGCGCTTCTTCTTCCTGAAGCAAGACGTCGTAAAACAAAAGGTGGAGGGAAACGAGCGCTCCTCCGTGTCACACACACATTAAAGCAGCTCAAGCTCTGCTGCTTAAATCAAACACACACACACACACACACACACACACACACACACAGGGATCCAGGAGGCCCGAGCTAATAGCATGAATATTCAGTGAGCCGTACTCCATGTACTAATTATTGTCATGAATATTAATGCAATCAGAGTCCTGGCTCCACTCAGCCAGCACCAAGAAATGAGCTGTAATGAGAGGACGGGGGAGGGAGGGGTGAGGGAGGGGAGGGATGATTCACCCGGCTGTTGGACCACGCAGCCTCTTACTAACTCAAGGGTTTGATTTAAGCAGCCAGCTTGTAAGAAGCTGCCTTTTATGGTCCCCCGTCTGTGTTTCTGTGTGTGACATGACTTCACACACCAACTTCAACGTTTTGTCTCGTTTTCAAAGACGTATCTCCCAGCTGTTTTCTTGCTTTAGGTTTCCTTTGTCCCGGTGATGGTCGTGCGTCCCACTTCCCGTTTTGTATCTTAACTTCCTGTTGGTAGTAAATACAAGTCAGAAGTCTTGGTCCTGAGCTGTTGTGGGAAACAACAGAGCCGTACCTTGTTGTGAGTTTAGCAGTAACCTCTTTGAGCTCCTACTAATAGAAACATTTATTTACAGCTTTAGTTACTAATGATTTACTACAGATTAAGATTCTACTTACTAACCAGTAGTGTAATCTTCTAACATTGGCTACAGGTTAACAATTAGATTAGTACTAATATCCAATAATTAAATAATTAAACACTGAAAGGAGCGTTTCTGCCTGCTTGTATGCCAGTTCACACTGTTACATTTACACATTTGTATATGTAAAAATAAATATAACGCCACCTATCAGGAGGTAAGAGCGGTGTCGCGCTGATCTGGCAGAGGTGCGCCTGTCTCCCGTGTGCCCGCCTCCTCTTGCATGCCGTCTCACCTGCGTGCCGCCCCGCTCTGCATCGGCAGCCGCGTGTGACCCTGGCGCACCCTCGACCAGGTGAATTAGATTGAGCAATCAGAAGCTCGCACACACTTCAATCAGCGGGGGCATATAACGCAGTCATTTGCCCGTTAATCGGCGGTTCAATCCCCGGCTCCTCCAGGGTGCGACGTAGTGTAAAAGACTCGAAAGGCGCTACATTTACATTCCTGTAAAATATCTTTAAATGTGTTCTGGGACGGGGCAGTTTGTTGAAGGCCCCTCCTCCTCCTCCTCCTCTTCCTCAGACTGACGTGTTGAACCCGACTTCCTCTCTCAGGTTCGGTGAGCAGCAGCTCGTCGGTGTCTCAGATGGCGAGCGGCGTCAGCTTGGTGTCCTTTAACAGCCGAGGTCTGGAGGGGATGCACCAGCGCTCCTACTCCGTCTCCAGCGCCGACCAGTGGACCGACGCCACCGTCATCGCCAACTCCGGAGTCAGCACGGGTAAAACAAACAAACGCTCGTAGTGATGTTGGCCTGGTGAAAGTGTCACTTCTTAAATCTTGTACTGAAGTGCACATGTGCCCTAATTTATTTAGAAGTCATGATGCGGCTGTACAGATCAGGTCCACACGCGCAGCTGCACTGCTGGGGTTCAGAAGGCCCCAGTGCGCAGCTCCGCGGGGGAGCCTATCATTTGTCTCCCATTGATCCACCTGCCAGACCTTAATGCTGCCTTAGCAGTACGTCAAGCTAATGGGCAATGCGTGTCTTTATATGTGTGTACCGTGTTTCTGTGTGTGACATGTTAAGTGCCAGTGTTGCCTCCCACACAGCGAGATGGTAAGACTGACAGCTGTCAGGCCGTGTGTGTGTGTGTTTTCGTGACGATAAGCTTGACTGGCAGCTCTGTCGTCAGTGTTGTGCCCTGCAGACGTCCTCAAATAACGTTTAAAGCTGTGAAATGCTTTCAATGGGCTCCCGGGGGCCACACTCACATACGCAGCTCTGTTTCCAACCTTCAGCTCCTGATGTTAAAGTAAGATTTAAACCTGAAAGTGAGCCGAACAGAGGTAAACAGAGATTGCCTTACAAACACTGAGAGGTCTACGTAGAGTTTTAGGAACCCGGCGACCACTGGGCTGAAAAATCTGATTGTGACGATTAATTGCATTTATCTCCATGTTTTAAACTGCAAAGTTAAGATAAGAAAGATAATTTTAGTTTCATCAGTAATCATAACATTTTACTCGCCACATGAATACACTACATGGCCAAAAGTCCTGGGACGCCCCTGTTCATATACTTTTTTTCATGGTGTGGTCTTTGTTAAGGGAAATATTAATGCTCCTTAATACTATTTTAAACACTAGTTCTTCCAACAGTTTGTGTTTGGCCTTTTCCCCGTGCAGCCAGCTCCGTAAAGAAATGGTTTTCTCAGTTGGGTGTGGAAGAACTTGACACAGCGCGTCCGACCTCGACCCTATCCAACACCTGTGACGGTCCTCTCGTCCAACATCAGTGTCTGGCCTCACAAATTCTCTTCTGGGTGAACTGAAAGCAGTTCCCACAGACAAACGCCAAGATCTTGTAGAAAGTCTTCACAGAGGAGTGGAAGCTGTCATAGCTGCAGCTCCATATTAATGCCTGTGGGTTTAGAATCCGTCTGCTTCTGATTGGTCAGTGGTCGGCGCTGTCTTAGCAACCGGTGTCCAAACTGTCGATGAGCTTCAGAGTCGAGGGAAAACAAACAGGCGAGATGTTCAGAAGGAGGGAAAGTGAAGCAGGAGGAGGAAGTCTTGAGGCTCAGGGTGGAGGTGGAGGCAGGGGTGGGGTGGCGTGGAAGGAGCACGGCGTGCAGATGGGAGGGCCGTTAATCCACGGCGGTTAATTGCACTCTCGGGGATGGCATCTTGTCAGCAGAGATAAGTTGTCACATTTTCCACTTGAGCTGAGACTAAACGATTGTAAAATAAGTTATGGCCGTCCTTGGGGCGGTCTGCCGTTCGGGGGGACGCGGCGGCCCAACGAGCGCTTGTGTATATATACGTGTGTGTTTCTATCCACACACACACACACGCCGCCCATGTCAGTGTCGCCGCGGCGATGTGATATTGATGGAAGCTGAATGTTATTTTATTCCGCCGCTAGTCACAGCTGTCAGCAGCCGCCGTGAAGAGTGGAGGGCAGAGAGAGAGAGACTCGACTCCCTGTTCTGGTAGCCTCGCTCGCCCCCCCACGCAGCTCCATCCCTCATCCTCCAGACCTGTATGTGGACCAGGACTCGTTTAGGTTTCAGAAACTCTGACTCTGGTTCAGACTTTATCGTGGTGAAGAAGATTCAGCTGCCTGTAGCTTTAGTGTCCGACATCGACGAATGTAAACTCAGAAGGTCGTAAAAAATTTAAATACATTAAAAATACTTCAGAATATTTATATCCTTACATACTTACCCGCTTCCGAAAACTTCACAATATCTATATTCTTAAATACTTCCAAATATCTGTTTTCTTATGTACTTCCAAATCCTCATATACTTTAAAAAAATCTATATATCCTAAGGTACTTTCCAATATCTATGTACTTTCCAATATCTGTGATTTTACATACTTTTAAATATTTATATCCTCATATACATTCAGATATCTGTATTGTTTGAATCTGCAGATACCGGCCTCGGAGACTCGGTCTGCTCCAGTCCCAGTATCTCCAGCACCACCAGTCCGAAGATGGAGCCGCCGCCATCGCCGCACGCCAACCGCAAGAAGCACCGGCGGAAGAAGAGCACCAGCAACTTCAAAGCCGACGGCCTCTCTGGTACTGCGGAAGGTAACGCCATCTCCCCTCCCCTCGCCTCACACTTTCCCCGCCCGGGTCCAACAGCTAAACCTGGATATTCATACATTTCTAAATATCTGGCAACATTTGCATACTTTTATACTTACAATACTGTCGAATATCTATATACTTGTACACTGTACTCCCAAACATTTCCAGCTCTGTATATACTTCCAAAGGCTTTCCGGTATCAAATACTTTAAAAAACTATAGTACATGTTTATTTAAAAATATTTACAACAACTTATATACATAGTTACCTCAAAATCTCTGAAGATTTAAATACCTCTAAATACTTCTAAGATCTATATACTTGTATTTCCAAATGTCTGTACAAATATTTCAGCAATATCTAACTACTTTATACTTCCAAATATCTACTTGTATTTCCAAATACCTATACAAATACTTCAAAATATCTAACTACCTTTATACTTCCAAATATTTATCTATTTGTATATCCAAATGTGTTTCTACTTGGATTATTCCAATTACTTCCAAATGCTTTAAAATATCTATAAATGTGTATAATTACAAGTACTTCCATAAAGAAGTATAGTTACTTACAGTATTCTGTAAAAGTACACATTTAATGAGTTAATAACGCTGCTGATTTGGGACCAGGGTTGGGAAACGCAGTCATGTGATCGTCTGAGGCTCCTTACCTCGGCTGTGAGGGACGGACCTCTTCATCCTCTCATTCTGTCAGCCCTTCATCTCTTCATCCTGTTGGATTGTCTTCTTCTTCTTTTTCTTCTTCTTCTTCTGTCTCCGTGTGAACCAGTTTGTGACATAACCTTTGCTGTTTGGTCCACGCCGAATAGTTTGTGTGAGAAGTGCGAGGCGGTGGTCAGTCTAAAGTGCACTACTTTAGATTTAGGAGTCACAGTGGGAGCAGAGTGTATGTCCATATTCGTCAGAAGAAAAAGAAAAGATAAAGGCGAAGGTAGAAAAATAAGCCATAAGTGTCATTCTGGGGAAACTTACTCGACATCGCGAACCTTTGCGATGTTCAACACAGTTACACACGAGTCTTATTGCTGACCAGGTGTATTTTTTGAATGGATAGGTAGTAAATGCACCTTTCATAAGTCACATGGCGTCATCTGGAGAGTTGTGATTGCTGCAGGCTGTTTGTTCTATTTCTGAACGGTCTTTGCTTAGAAACGGTTGTTTGGTTGCATTAAGTTTGGTTCATCTTGTGTTTTTATGTATTATTTTGTATTGATTTATGGTTGTCTTTCTGTCTTGAACTGTGAGAGAGTGGAGTTAAAGTTGTGCATCAGCTGGGCAAGCTAACAGTTAGTAATCGAGAAAATAATAAAATCAGTACAAGTCGGGTCGAGTCTTAAAGACATGGTAACAGTCCAGTGGCTAACACACACTGATTAGCACACACTGGCTAACACACACTGATTAGCACACACTGGCTATCACACACTGATTAGCACACACTGGCTAACACACACTGATTAGCACACACTGGCTAACACATTGATAAACACACACTGGCTAACACATTGATAAACACACACTGGCTAACACATTGATTAACACACACTGGCTAACACACACTGATTAGCACACACTGGCTAACACACACTGGCTTACACATTGATAAACACACACTGGCTAACACATTGATTAACACACACTGGTTAGCACACACTGGTTAACACACACTGGCTAACACACACTGGCTAACACATTGATTAACACACACTGGTTAGCACACACTGGTTAGCACACACTGGCTAACACACACTGGCTAACACATTGATTAACACACACTGGTTAGCACACACTGGATAGCACACACTGGCTAACATACTGGCTAGCACACACTGGCTAGCACACTGGTTAGCACACACTGGCTAGCACATTGATTAACACACACTGGTTAGCACACACTGGCTAACACATTGATTAACACACACTGACTAACACACTGGCTAGCACACACTGGTTAGCACACATTGATTAACACACACTGGCTAGCACACACTGGTTAGCACACATTGATTAACACACACTGGTTAGCACACACTGGCTAACACACTGGTTAGCACACACTGGCTACCACACACTGGCTAACACACACTGGCTAACACACACTGGTTAGCACACACTGGTTAGCAAACACTGGTTAGCACACACTGGCTAGCACACACTGGCTAGCACACACTGGCTAGCACACATTGATTAACAAACACTGGCTAGCACACACTGGTTAGCACACATTGATTAACACACACTGGTTAGCACACACTGGCTAACACACACTGGCTAGCACACACTGGTTAGCACACATTGATTAACAAACACTGGCTAGCACACACTGGCTAGCACACACTGGTTAGCACACATTGATTAACAAACACTGGTTAGCACACACTGGTTAGCACACATTGATTAACACACTGGTTAGCACACACTGGCTAACACACACTGGCTAGCACACACTGGTTAGCACACATTGATTAACAAACACTGGCTAACACACACTGACTAGCACCCACTGGTTAGCACACATTGATTAACAAACACTGGCTAGCACACACTGGCTAACACACTGGTTAGCACACATTGATTAACAAACACTGGCTAGCACACACTGGCTAACACACTGGTTAGCACACATTGATTAACAAACACTGGTTAGCACACACTGGCTAACACACTGGTTAGCACACATTGATTAACAAACACTGGTTAGCACACACTGGCTAACACACTGGTTAGCACACATTGATTAACAAACACTGGTTAGCACACACTGGCTAACACACTGGTTAGCACACATTGATTAACAAACACTGGTTAGCACACACTGGCTAACACACTGGTTAGCACACATTGATTAACAAACACTGGTTAGCACACACTGGCTAGCACACACTGGTTAGCACACATTGATTAACACACACTGGTTAGCACACACTGGCTAACACACTGGTTAGCACACATTGATTAACAAACACTGGTTAGCACACACTGGCTAACACACTGGTTAGCACACACTGTGGCTGGCTGAACAGATGTGGCAGCAGCAGCAGATGTGTAATGTTCGTCTCTCCATCACGGAGGCTTCAACCAGCTGACAAGGCAAGTGGCTGTCGGAGTGACGGATCGACGCTCTGTCTGCTTCCTCCTCTCCTCCTCCTTTCCTTGGTTTTCTTTTTGATCCTTCTTTTCTAACGTCTCCTCGCCTCCCTTCACACCCTTTCCTTTAATTTTTCTTTCCTTTCTCCTCTTGTCCCTGTCCTTGTTTTTCCAGTCCATTTTCTCTCCTCTTCTCTTTGCATTCCTTGTTTGCTTTCTTCTCGTCTCTCCACCTCCTTACATTTCCTACTTTCCTTTCTCCTCTCCTCTCCTCTCTGCCATTACCTCCTCTCCTTTCCTTGTCCTCTCTCAGTTTCCATTGTCTGTTTCTCTCCTCTCTTCTCCCTGGTTTTAATATTTTCTCATTCTATTTTTCAACCCCATCTTTTATCTCTCCTTTTCTTTCCTTTCCTTGTTTCCTCTTCTTTCCTTTTCTCTATCCTTCTGTCCTCTCATCATTCCTTTCTTTCATTTATTCATTTTTTTCAACCTCTGGTCTATCAGTTTTCCTCCTCTTTTCTCCTTTATTTCTTTCCTCCCTTTCTTGCTTTTGTCTGTCTCCTTCCTTCTCTCTCCTTATTGTCTTCGGCTATTTGTTATCTTTCTTAATTTCCATCCTCTAGTTACTCCTCTTCCTCCCTGTGACCGTTTTATTATCAAACACTTTTCCTGAGCTCCACAATGAGCCTTCGCCTCGCCCCCCTATTAGTCAGCCGGAGAGGCTTAAGTGAAATATTATAAATAATCCACCGTATTGAAATCTTTATCAGCTATGTCACTTTCATTATTCAATAAGCGATTAGTAACAGTCTTCCCAATTTAGCCATTAAGCACTGAGCGCGCTCTGCCGGCTCGTCGCCTGTCACGCCGGGCGGGCAGGTGAAGTATCTCCGTGTCAGACCGAGGCTCGGCGTAATTCATGAGGGGGAACCGCCCTCTGAGGCCGAGCTCCCCAGGTAGGACCACACCAGCACACACACACTGAGTCTCAGCTGACTTCTGTTCAGTCTGTGTCTTTCCCCTCGTCTTCATCACAATCTTTGGACCCAGTGACGGTGGTGATGTTGGTGTTTGGTGGTGTCACATTTTGTTTAGATGTTCAGAAGATAATTCTTTATGACTTCAGTCACCTGCTGATCTTTCCTCTTCTAGGTGTATAAAGTCAGACTTGTCTTGTTCTTGTAGGTGTTTGGAGTCAGACTTGTCTCGTTCTTGTAGGTGTTTGGAGTCAGACTTGTCTCGTTCTTGTAGGTTTTTGGAGTCAGACTTGTCTCGTTTTTGTAGGTGTTTGGAGTCAGACTTGTCTCGTTCTTGTAGGTGTTTGGAGTCAGACTTGTCTCGTTCTTGTAGGTTTTTGGAGTCAGACTTGTCTCGTTCTTGTAGGTGTTTGGAGTCAGACTTGTCTCGTTCTTGTAGGTGTTTGGAGTCAGACTCGTCTTGTTCTTGTAGGTGTTTGGAGTCAGACTTGTCTCGTTCTTGTAGGTGTTTGGAGTCAGACTTGTCTCGTTCTTGTAGGTTTTTGGAGTCAGACTTGTCTCGTTCTTGTAGGTGTTTGGAGTCAGACTTGTCTCGTTCTTGTAGGTGTTTGGAGTCAGACTTGTCTCGTTCTTGTAGGTTTTTGGAGTCAGACTTGTCTCGTTCTTGTAGGTGTTTGGAGTCAGACTCGTCTCGTTCTTGTAGGTTTTTGGAGTCAAACTCGTCTTGTTCTTGTAGGTGTTTGGAGTCAGACTTGTCTGGTTCTTGTAGGTGTTTGGAGTCAGACTTGTCTGGTTCTTGTAGGTGTTTGGAGTCAGACTCGTCTTGTTCTTGTAGGTGTTTGGAGTCAGACTCGTCTTGTTCTTGTAGGTGTTTGGAGTCAGACTTGTCTTGTTCTTGTAGGTGTTTGGAGTCAGACTCGTCTTGTTCTTGTAGGTGTTTGGAGTCAGACTCGTCTTGTTCTTGTAGGTGTTTGGAGTCAGACTCGTCTCGTTCTTGTAGGTGTTTGGAGTCTGACTTGCTCTTTGTAGGTGTTTGGAGTCAGACTCGTCTTGTTCTAGGTGTTTGACTCTGTTTGAAATCGGGATCACTCTCGGACTCAAATTTGACTTAAAGTAATTGTTTTATTAATCAATGAATCATATTATCATTATTATTTTAAACTGAATATCTTTGGACTTTTAGTCAGACACATCGAGACCTTTGAAGACCTCACCTCTCTTTCACTATTTCATAATATTTTCTACCAACAATGATCAGTTGATTAATCTGAAATATATATTAAAAGAGAATTGTCCATTAATTGCAACAATGAATGGAAGTGAATTTCATCACTGCAGTCATATTTATCCCTTTGCTTCAGTAACTCACACACAGACACACACCTGTATCAGGTTAACCCCTGCTGATCACAGCCTCGACATCAGCTCTCGTTGTCTTTAACTAGCTGCTGTTTGATACCCTCTCTTCATCTTGGAGCTTTGAAAGTTGACCTGTCTGTCAACTACACACACACACATGCACACACAGAGCTTTAAATATTTGAAGTGGCCCCACACAGGTAACAGCAGGATCGCTGAGCACATTCCTGGTCACGAAGAGAGTTTTTGTGTTTGCGATTGCTTTGATTCCTAGACCAGCAAACTCCTCACAACAGGTGGAGTTGACCAGCAGAGTGTGTGTGTGTGTGCACTACTTAATTGGCCTCTCAGATCACACACTGGGTGTCTCAGCTGAAGAGCTGCACTTATTCCAATATCCCCCAACCCCCCCACCCCGACAGTCTGTTTGTATTTCAGCCGTCAGCTCGGTACTGCACCTGCAGCACGTCGCCTCTGACTGGTTCATTGTGAACACAAATTCCTTTAAAGTCCGGGGTTAATCATGAAGATGGGCTCCTCTCGCCATCATAGGTCAATTTGGGTCAGCAGGGGTCAAACAGGTGGAAACAAAGAGGGCCACTGTAGACTAGAGTCCAGGTGGTCCAACGGATACCTGGCGTCAGGAGATATTTGAGTTACTGTTTATTTTAATTCTTCTTCTTCGTCAGGATTTCATTTATCAGAATCATCTTTATTGCCAAGTAGGTTTACACATAAGAGGAATTTGCTTTGGACAATAAATACAGTATATATAAATATAAAAATATTATATATATTGTTCTGTGTAGTTTCAGCTTAGTAACAAACGTCTGTGTTTTAGTTTTATTCCCTCTGACACTACAACACATGTTAAGGTTTTCTCATTTTAGTGTGTGTAAAAATATATATTATAAATTTCACTTACGGAAGTAAAGGGATGCCAGTATTAAAATAAAATCATGAAATCAAATTGATTTTTCCATTGAATTGACAATTTAAAAGTTAATGTTTGAAAAAGCATAGTAACTGCCAAAATATCTAATTTAACTTTTAAAATTTTTTAATTGCTGAAGGAGAAAGAACAAAAAACATGGTAATTCTTAATAAGAAAGGTAACTTTATTCACTGATTTTTAGTCAGTTTCAAAACATTCAGACAGAAAACATTTTTAAAAATGACCTGCACACATTGAAGTTGTACAGTTTCCTCTCTGCTCCATAATAAGATATGTTAGGACCAAAACAATATACACAAACAAATAACATATACCATTATTTACAATAATTGTATTTCTGCAAAACACAGGTTATTGTATATTTAAGACTTTAACGCTGCCGTCTGTGACGAGGCAGCAGCTTCGGTTTCTTTCTGGGATCCAACCTGTGACCTTTTTAAAGCAACTCTCATTCATTTTAAATGATAATGTTCTGAGATCAGCCCCCACAGCTTCGGTATATTTGACTCATTTTAAAACGGATAAACCCCCTCGCTTATCGCTCGCCTTGCCTGCTGTGGAAGAAGGCGGGGCGACGAGGGAAACAAGCACAGTAACATTTAAAGTGTCGGCGTCTCCTCTCACACGGCCACGACTGTATTTCATCCTCTGCAAATGCTCACAGTAGCCCCGGGGAGTAAATATTACCAAGGGTTTGCTGTTTAAGACAGAGTAGTGCAGCATTAAGAGGCACAGAGGTTAGAGGTCACAGAGCTCGCAGCTCGACCACCTTACAAAGAATCCAAGCCTTAAAATCAGGATGAAAATAATCCATGTTGATATATTGTTTTGTTTGTCCTCAAAGATTTTCAGTTCACAGTGATATAAAACAGATAAAGCAGCAAACCCTCACATTTAAGAAACCGGAACCAGCTGATTTTTGTGCTCCATAAATAATTCTAAATGATTTACCGATCATCAAAATAGCAAATTTTCTAGTCAGTACATCAAATGATCTTTTTAGTTCTGCTGTTTTTATTGGCAATATTCCTTTCTTTGTCAGTTTGCTTTTAACGTGAAAATCTGGAGGAAGTGGTGAGTTCAATTGAAAGTAACTTACCAAATATAGTTCAAGGGAAATTGTATTCTAGGGATCTCCCTTTATTTGTTCATGCTAGCCTGTTATTTGAGGCCTTTATTTAAATATTTATGATGTTTTTTATTTAATTAATTAATTATTTAATTCTCGTGTGTTTTAACCTTCTTGTACCAGAGGGGTGAGGTTTTATGTGTCAGGACAGTTTCAAATGTTTGAATAACTACTGCACAACAAGGTCCGATAAGATCTTATTAGGTTGTGTTTTGGTGCAGGAACACTGAAGAAGTTTGTTGCTCTTCTGGCCTCGTTTGTTATGTTGCAAACTTTCTTTCATCCCTTCATCCTATTCAGTGGCCCCTCTTACTTCCGCACCAAGCCACTCCCCTCTCTCTTTGACCAATCATCCTCAACGTTGCTGTTTTTGACGCCTGTCTCTCTATTTTCCCTTTCCTGTTCTTTTTCTCTTGTACATGTCGTCCGATTCCTCCG
Organism: Micropterus salmoides; assembly: GCF_014851395.1. NCBI lineage: Eukaryota > Metazoa > Chordata > Actinopteri > Centrarchiformes > Centrarchidae > Micropterus > Micropterus salmoides. The sequence goes on from NW_024040040.1 coordinate 5,507,395, forward strand.
CTCTGTCCTTCCTTCTCCTCTGTTCTGTCTTTCCTTCTGTTCCCCTCGTTGTTCCCTCTTTTCTCTCTTCCTGCCGTCGGGGGATGCAGCCAAACGTAAAGCGTGGAAACTAAATCGTGTTGGTAGTCTTCGCGGCATTTACACCAACAGTCTGCACAACTCAGAAGGTAACAAACTGCTGGGATGGACCTGTGACAGACAGGTGGACCCCCATCAACCCCAACTTGACCCCACCCACTGCAGGGATGGAGCAGCCTGTACTGGAGAAATGTACACGACCCAGTAAGCAGTGATTTGTTGATCGGCAGTGTGAAAAGATGTCATAACATCGAGGTTAAAACTGGGCTACATGTGCTGTAAGAGTTTTTAGACGTCTAAGCTAAGAACCCTCCAAGATAGTCGTGAGATCAATTTAAAGGGTCGCAAGGTTTTAAAGAGATATTTTAGCTACACAAAAATATTTTGTATTTTATAAAACCTGGTGCGTAGACATAGCTTTGTGTTAGCAAAAGTCAAAAGACAAAAAGGTTGGGAACAACTGATTTGAAGGGCATAGACTTGGAAGCGAAGTGGAAGCACTTTTCCTCATTCTGTATTTTCATTCCCAAGTTTTCTTTAAATCATATCCTTGATGTTGCTGAACATAGAAACAGGACTCTCATGGAGGATATTACACTCTTATAAGTTCACGTTCTGATCACCAGTTTGAATTATTTCAGCCTTATTTCTGAGAAACCATGAGCCTCGGCAGCCTTTGCTATGAAGAGGCCTTACCTCTGACTGGACCTGGTATGCCGCAATCCACAGAGTCGTGGTTAACTTCTTCCAAACGTTTTTATATACACAGGCTTCTCATACTTTTGACTTTTTTTCAAAGAACCACATATTTTCTACTGCAGTTGTTCATCTTATATAGCGTCAAGTGTCAGTCAGGTATAATTTCCAGAACCGTGGGCGTCTGAAATAGAGCAGCTCCTCCTCCTTTCACTGACAATATTTCACCATGTAGTTCACAATGAAAAATACACATTTAATTGTTGTCAAAACAACATTACCGAGTAACCTAGAAGTCTAGAAGAACACACGTTTAGCTATATTTAGCCCATTTTTAACTTTTGACATCTTCTGGACATCTTTTGACCAAATCAGTGCTTACAGGGGGCTGTCAGTATGTGTCTGGTACACTTGTGTCGTGGAGTCATTTGACCTGTCTGTCATGGCGTCTTTCCCTCCTTGCATCCTTCTGCCCCGCCCTCGTCACCTGTGAGGATACAACCAAACAAACGCACCCTCCGTGGAAGCATGTGTTGTACAGGTGGTGTTGATCGTGACGTCCAGTGAGTGTCGGATGTTGTTCAGATGTACCTTTCGTTTTATTTAACCTAATTCTTCTTCAAACATATGACTCCACCAGCTTTTAGTGTAATTGCCTTCCATAAAATATCTAATTTGTCGAATCAAAAGTAAGAGCGACAAAACAGGTGAAATCATCTCCAATCAGTCCTGAATCTGCTCCACGTCACGGCTTCTCCCTCTGCTTCTACATACTTGTTCAAAAAAATAGACCTACTTATTTCTTTTTCAGAGCGACTTCGGAACAATCGGCTGCAATATTTTCCAGGTTATTAATGTTGTAAAAGGCTACGAATAATATGGGGAGTAATGACCTGTGTCGCAAAGCAATACTGTGTGCGGTGACATTTAAGGCTTTTAATTTGTGTTTCCCGAGGCCCCCTTTTGTCTCCCTCACGCCTCCCCTCTCATTGCACCTACTGCTTGTCACACACACATTCAAACCCCCCCGCTGGGCCGACTCGACACCTCACACCCCGGATGATAGGTCTGTATGCATGTCCTGCCCCCCCCCCTTTCCTTTTCTGCGTCTTGCAAATGCTGTATATTTGGTTTGTTCTGTTTCTGCTGCTAAAGGTTAGCGGTGTCAGAGTTCACAAATTGCCTCGGCGCCACCTCTCTCTGTGTGAATGTCGCCCACAGTAGCCGAGAGCGGTGGCAGTAATTACCAATACAGCTGGGGTGACTCGCCGTCTGTGTGTTTGTGTGTGTTTGGACTCTCGTGCATACGTTTAGTCCTGTACACAAACTCAGAGGAGAGGCCGAGCAGGCGGAGATGAAGCACAGACTACAACAGACTATTTGGGTCTGAAAGGATCAAGAAACTTAAAACTTTATCTTTAAAAACACCGAGGACCTTTTCAATCACGCTAGCAGCTCTGTGGATTGCAATTAATCTCAATAACTATTGAATGGACTGACACAAAATCTGGCTGAGACGTTTTTGTTCCCCTTGGGATGAATTGACTTTTCATCTAGCGCCATCATCAGGTCAAAAATACTCCGGATTATGCCTAAATACTTGCAAAACTTATTGCCATCATTCCAGTCAGCCTCAGCTGTACTTGTGTTTAGCGCTAGTTAGCTAATGTTAGCATGCTAACACTAAACTAAGATGACATACCTTTTAAACAAGTAAAAGTAAGGTTAAAATCAAGGGCAACTGGACTTGGCTGAAGATGTTTCGCCTCTCATCCAAGGGGCTTCTTCAGCTCTGACTGACTGTGGGGTCGTTTTTCAGGTGATGGGTACCACTTGGTTTGTTAGCGCTCCTGGCAGAGAGGTTAAATAGCTGGGATTCCCTAGCAGTCAGTCAGTGAAGTCAAGTGAAGAAGCCCCTTCGGCTGGTAGGCGAAACATCTGCAAGTATCTTCAACCAAGTCCAGTTTCCCTTGATTTTAACCTTCCTTAGATAACTTTGACCTGGATTACTGAGAATCTCCAGCCCCCAGTATTCTCTCTCTTTTAGCTCTGTGTTTGGTCACCTGAGGGGAAATATCTGGCTCTTCAGCTGCTAAATGCTCCACTGTGTTCACCAGCAGGTCTCTTGCTATGTCAAACATAGCTTGTTTGATAATCCTCTGTGGGCCCCTCACTATTCTCATTGTACACAGCCTTTTTTGATCCATTGATAATATACAAATATTGATCATTACAGCTTTAAATGTCATGTTGGTTTACTGTTCCTGTAGAGTCAGGAGCTGCTGAGTGAAGTACAGACTCAGCTGGGGGGTTCAGAGGGAAACTGGGTTGTGGGAGTGGTCCTTCAGCTGCACAGGCTGATGCCCACCTCATTTTATTCATTAGCCGCCGCGGCGCGCTGGGTCAGCGTACAGCATTTAAATCCAGAAACAGCATTTAATTTACACTGCGGAGAGGCAGGGCCTTTCTGGATTGTTGGTTTCCATAATTGTCAAGCAGCCAAACCCTCCTCCCCCTGAAAACAGAGAATCATGGGAATTTAATTATGATGGGATTCTTGCTCTTGACCCTGCAGGGCTCAACCGGCGCTTGATGGGTGGGCTGTCGTTTAGAACGAAGACGCACCCGATGAAGACCCAGGAGCCTCCAAATACACTGAATTATCCCTTTCTGCATTATATACAGTTTGCCCTTCATTACACATTTTAATATTCAGAGTTTTAAATTCTGGCACGTATCGAACCGCTTACCCTTCAGTGTGGGAGTAGGGAGGCTAGGTGCATTACATAACCGATAGAAAACGTGACTCTTCAGGCAGCAGCAGGTGCTCCTTTCATACTTTGATAGGGAGAGATGATTTTTGGTCACTTGGTTTCTCAGGCATGTGGGACTTTGCAGAATGACACAGTACAAGCCTTTGACAAAGTGTACAGCTCAGTGCAGAGCTGTGGAAGGGGCTTGAGTTGGACATTGTTTTGCAGGATTGCTGAGTTTTGCAAGTTTGTTCTGTTCTTCAGCGTAGAGCTGTGGTTCTCAAACTTTTTCACATCAAGGACCCCTTAACTGACACAAACTAGACCACGGACCCCCAGTTGATTTTGCCATGAGGTCCCACATCTGATAGGATTTTTGCTTTTAGATGTTTTGTTACAGAAAGCGAATGAAACCCATGACCAAAATAGCATTGGCTTTCTGTCATTGGCTTACTTATGGAACCCCCTCAGGATCTCCTGGAGGTCCCCCAGACCCCACTTTGAGAAGAAAGAATTGACAGCAAGGGTTTGGCTGAGAAGTTGGGGCATATGCTTGAGCAACAACACTCTCAAGCTGTGATTCATATCCACCATTATGACCACCAGCCTGACCCGTTGAAGCATGGACTCCGCTGTGGGTTCTGACAACTTTCTATCAGAACCAGCATCAACTTTTTCAGCAGTGTGGCCGACAGTAGCTCGTCGGACCGGACCATAGGGGCCAGTCTTCACTCCCCAGTGAGCCTTTGGCCGTCCATGACCCCGTCGCCTGCTCTGATGCTACTGACCCCTGGAGATGCTCGTCTAGCCATCACAGTTTGGCCCTTGTCAAAGTCGCTGAAATCCTTGCATCTGACAAAATGATCACAATATATCCCACCTTAGTCTTAATGTTATGGCTGATCAGTGTACGTTAAACTGTTCTCTTATCTAAAATTAGACACATTTCATTTTAATATACTTCAGAGTTTCCGTTATGAATAAGAGGTTGTCAACAAATATTTGTCATGAGTTTAATTTTCAAAGAAAACTTTTGTTTTGACCTGCATCTTTTTGGAAAACATATTGTTCTGCGTTGGACTAAAGTGCATCATCTAATACGTTCCATTATACTTCGTGGAAAAAATGGAAACTGCATTCAGCTGCAAATTTAGAATAAAAGTCTGGTTTCACCTTGAGCCATTAACCAGCCCCTGTAAACAGTAGTTTTAATTAACATCAACTAATCAGACTCAGCCCATCATAAGCCTGGAGCCCCTAACAGATGAAAATAATCCACCGTTATCTCCAGCAAAGGAAACTTTGGTCAGCAAAGGTGTTTTCAATCTCTTTATCCTGGAAGTGGAAGGTCTACTCAGCCGGTCGTTTGGCCTCGGGGCTCTCCCTTCCATCCTTACCTTCCGTCCTTCCTCTCCTCGGACAAGACCATTGATTATCCAGAGCGGAGCCAGAGGGGAACTTCAGCTCCGGTGCTCTGAGACGCTCCCAATTAGCCAAATGACTGGAGTTGAGGAAGAGCAAATGGTCGTTCCCTCGCGGGCCGGCCGTGACCGCTCTCCGACTGATTAAACCCCTCATCTTTTCGCCGCTTCACTCCCGGCACACGTCATGAAACTGCTGCTTCCAGAAACGCTCGCCTGAAAGTGTCATGACTGATTACCGACCTCCACGCTGAGATCTGCCGACTCCTCGTGCTGTTTTGGATGGGTATGTCTGTAGCCGAGCATTTCTTACAGATATAACCCCTTCACATGCTTTTGTTGAGGGTCAGATACTGAGGAATCCTGGGAATTATCGGCCGTGCTGGAGGCCGTCCTTTGATTAAGTGATTACCCCTGTGTGTCCCCCCTGCCTCCCCCTCATCTCTTACCTCCTCACTGGGGCTAATTGTAAACAGAAGCTGGTCGTTGTCTGATCTGCTGTGGCGATGATACCGGCTCTCAGCCATGCCCCCGCTTCACCTCCACTTCCCATCCTTTCTGCGGTCTCTAACGGTTTCCAAATGTGCTCAAGTTGAGCAAAACCACACACGAACATCCCTCAGACCTCCGAGAGCCGGCTCGATGCTGAAACATTTAACGTGTTCACGAACAGTTGCAGAACATCAAACTTGAGACCTACCATCGCTGCTGAATTTCACTGTCTTCAAAATGGGACAGTTTATCCTAGAATACAGTAAATCTTTATTCTGAGTCTCCATCAGCTAACAGAGTTGTTGGATAATTTGTAGAAAAACATTTTTACGGCCCATTGTTCATGGTGGCTAAAACCTAAGATGTCAAGGAGTGATTGTGAAAAAGTATATAACTATAAGTTGCAGTTTAAAGTTCCCAAAAAGCTAATAGGTTGAGTTAAGATTATTTTTGTTTTTTAGCCAACAGAGATGAAAGAGGTGCCCAGTAAAGTGAGTCAACTTCATGAGACTGAGCCAACAATAAGTTGATGAACAACGTGAGATACAGTGAAGAGCTCTGCTGCTGTTGATGAGGTCAAGAATGAACTCTCACGCTGTTTTGGGGTTGAAAGCTTTGAAATGAAATTTGAAATCTACAGATACTAGCTTGAACCGTTTCTGTGTATTGATAAGAATTTAGATTGTTTGGTAACAAAGTAGGGCTGCAACTATATATAACTTCTTAAGATATACATGAGTATTATTTTAGGTTAATTAGTGTCAAGAAATGTCAGATAATGAAAGTGTCACAATGTCCCATGGCCTTGTGTTTTGTCGTCAGACGTTGTTTTGCCCGACCAACAGTCGAGTCCAGATTAGGACTGAGAGCAATAGTCGATTAACCGGAAATGAATTGCCAACTTTAGTGATGAGTATTTAATCACTTAGGTTATTTATCAGGGACAAACATCACATTACACATCTTGGTTCCAGTTTTCCAGTGGTGCGGATGATTTCTGATGCTTTTCTCTGTATTAAACCATAAGAAATGGAATATATACTTGGGTTCATGGGTAACAAAACAGGACATTTAAAGACGCCATCTTGCGCTCTGAAAAATTGTGATGGACTTTTTTAGGGCTAAAAATTTTATTCTAAGATTAATCGATCGATGAAAGAATTGTTAGATGCAGAGAAAGCAAAATACTTACTAGCCAACTGTTGATATATTAATCGACCGAACATTATTAGAAAGTACTTCCCAGTTCATCTGACAGCGTGGAGGATGGTGTGTTTGGATGGAAAGCTTCCTCTTACATCTTTAAGATACAGCAGTTTGTCAGCTTTGGATGCAAACATTTTACTTTTTGGAGTCAAAAGAAACTTGAGACTCTGATTTAAAAGGCGTCTTTGATGTAGTATTTTGAGATATACTGTGTGTTGGGTGTATAATGGTGCTATTGAGTGAACTGTACCTTTTTATGCAGACATACAACTGCTTCAAAGAAGCCGAGGACTTTTAATCTCTTCTACAGTCGTATACAAACACACACATGCACACACACTCAGTCTAATTGACTCCTGATTGTCCCATTAACCTCTGAGGGGGTTCTGGGTAATAGATCCATATGTCCCCCTCCAGCAGGCCTTGATTGTAATGACTGACCTTTCCCACTGACATGTCATCAACGGGGGGGGGGGCCCTCTCTGGGGCCCTCGGGGGGCTGGAGTGGAGGAGAGGGCACAGGGCCTCATAATTTAGGCGACATCCTGGCTTCAGTGGGCGGGGTCAAGTAGGTCACCAGTGGCCGTAACAGGTGTCCCTCAGTCAGAGAGCTTCGTATGAATGAAAAGACATGTTTCTGCTAAATATCACAGTTCACACGTGGACAGAGCTGCTTCTGTCTGGGAGATTGATTGATGATTTGAATTATTCACTGATTCAAAGATTATACGTCAGATTGTTTGAATGTGACTAGTTGGAGCAGGCCTCAATTTTTCTAGGTGTGTTCCTGGTATGTGGAGCATCAAGTGTAATTATAAGACAGAGATTTGGTTTGTGGTCTTTAATATTATACTGACATGGCGCCAGTATAATCTTTATTTACCTGGAAGAAATTATGGAAATTTCAGGACATCAAGGGGGCAAAGGGGAAGAAAGGAGCATTTAGGAAAAGGGTGATTCCTCTAGTAAATGGAGACGGTTTGGTTTCACATGAACAGACCTTTGGGAGAACCGTTGGTACTAAAATATTTCAGCCATTTTGAAATCACAAAGACATCGAGCTCCTCGTCTGTCTCTGGATAAGAGCGAGAACCAAGCGGCCGAGGTGGAACGCGGCTGGATGCTTTGCGTCCGATGTTCCTGTATTAAATCTCGTTTGTTTGTTTGTTTTTATCTCTCTCACCAACAGAACAAGAGGAAAACTTTGAGTTCACCATCGTGTCGTTGACGGGGCAGACGTGGCATTTCGAAGCCACTTCGTACGAGGAGCGAGACGCCTGGGTGCAGGTCATCGAGAGCCAGATCCTGGCCAGCCTGCAGTCCTGTGAGAGCAGCAAGAACAAGGTGAAGTCCGCTCTACGGTTCCCAACAGTCCTGAATCATCTGAAGTCCCGGTTTTAGAGTTAGTGTTATAAAGAGCTCTGCTGATGTGGAAATATACTTGTCAGGGAACCTTTTAGACGGGTTATGAGAGTTTGTTTAAAAACACACATTAAGGATTTGGTGATAGGGTCAGGAGATGTCTCGGTTAAAACTTGGCTGAATGTGGTTAAAATGTTAAAACTTTGAGACATTTATGTTCATAAAACTGATGTTTCAGCAGCATTTAAATGTGTTCAAGACCTGCTTCACTTCACTCGGTAAACCTCTGTTTAAAATAACCGAGAAAACTTAAATAAAAGTTAACCTTGTAAGTATTAAATCTTGACTCAAGGTGCACTTACTAGTGTTTTCTTGGACTTTTAGCTGCTAATGGGGCCGTTCACACCACTTAAAACAGGGACTTATCTTGACCCTGAACAGTATTTTGACAAAAACATCTGAACTCAAGGTTAACTTGTTAACTTCTGGGGCTTTCAACCCGATCTCACAGTCTTCATCAGCAAAAGGGCTCAGTTATTATACCACCTAAAACTTGAGTCTGAAAGTTCGTCCTTGACCTCGTGAATAATAATTTGATTTAAACTACTGATTCAAGGTCCACTTACTACGTGTAGCTTTTATCAAAGCTTTTAATTGCCTTTAATCGTTAAAATAAGTTTTAGTTTTAAGTTTTCATCAAGGCTCAAATTAATTCATCCCGAATGAAATGTTTATTTTTGATTTTAATATAAACTGTGCACAGTATATACTATCTATACAGACAGAGTAAAATTAAATTAAGAAATAAATATGCACACACACACACAGTCATAAATTATGTCATTTAGGGCTGCAGCTGATGATTATTTTCTCGATTAGTTGTTTGGTGAAGATGGTAAAAAATGTCCCTCAGCGTTTTCCTTATATGATGTTCTCAGATGTCTTGTTTTGTCCACAACCCACAATATATTCAGTTTACTGTCACAGAGGGGGAAAGAAAACTGAAAATATTCACATTTAAGAAGCTGGATTTAGAGAATTTTGACTTTTGTTTCTTAAAATTACTTAAAACAATTTTAAAAAGTGCTTGGTTAACAACTAATCAATTAGTCACTGCAGCTCTAATGTAATTATTAAAAGGTTCGGACAGAAATGTGTGCGTGCGTTACATTTAGACAACTATAAAAAAAACGTGTTACGAATTATAAACTGTATGAAGCGGTGCATCAAACTAACTAAAGTATCCGATATGATACAAACAGCAGGAATAGGACCACACACACACACACACACACACACACACACACACACACACTGGTTCTCACTATTACCTGCTTCCACACAAACACACTTTCATTCACATAATTACAAAATAGCAATTACTGTACCTCAGCTTCGGCCTCGGCGCTGCCATTTTCCACCTGCACATGCAGCAGGCGGCTCCGTGTTTACGCCTCAGGCTCTCAACCTTTTATTGCCCCCCCACCACTGCCGCCACCCCCCCCCCCCCCCCGCCAAGTCCATTTGTTTGCTGTGTTATTCCTTAATTTCCCCGACATCTGTGGGTTCAGCCTGAAACAGCAGCGGCTGTTCGGGTCTGTTCTCACCTGTATGTGGCTCAGAGAGCGAGGCTGCACGTGTTTGTGTTTGTTTATTTACAGCAGAATCATCCGATCTTAAACTATCTCTAATCTTCTTCTCAGATTTGAGCGTGAGCAGGAAAAGATTTGGGAGGCAGCGCGACAGAAATCATGACAATAATCTGCGTTTTGTGTCCTTTTATGTGATTAATATTAACATTAAAGGTTTTGTTACCTGTTACAGGCACAGCTGATTATCTGATTAATCAAACAATTTAGGGGCCACAAGTAACAATTATTTAGATTATTGATCAATCTGCACATTATTTTCTCACATAAATGATTCATTGTTTAGTTTATGAAGAAATGTTCTTAATTAACTTAAACAATTATTAGATTATCAAGATTTCTGTCAGTGAACTGGCTCTAAGAAAACTCTGATAATCTATTGGCATTTATTAAAAAAACAGTCTTACTGTTACTTTTGTTTTTATTTTAGTCGACTTAACGTCTGAACCTTTCGGTCTCGCCTCATTGAAGAAACCCGTCACCTTGGGCTCTGCTCCCTACGTGGACGGCAGTCCAAATCAGTTCGACCTGAGTTGAGTTTGTGTTTTTGCTCCTTCAGTCTCGTCTGACCAGCCAGACGGAGGCCATGGCTCTGCAGTCCATCAGGAGTATTCGAGGAAACGGCCGCTGTGCCGACTGTGAAGCCCAGAGTGAGTACACAACGTTTACAGTCTCTAACGTATCGCGGAGCTACCTCCTGCTGTCGGATTAACACGTTTTTTTTAGTTTGAAAAGAGTTGAAATGTACCCACAACTTCTTTATGGGATGTGTTTGTTAAATGATCTCCTCTCGCCTCCCTCTCCGCTCATCCAGACCCGGACTGGGCGAGTCTGAACCTCGGGGCCCTGATCTGCATCGAGTGCTCGGGCATCCACAGGAACCTGGGCACCCACCTCTCCAGGGTTCGCTCTCTGGACCTGGACGAGTGGCCGCTGGAGCTCATCAAGGTCATGTCGGCCATCGGCAACGAGCTCGCCAACAGCGTGTGGGAGGCCAACGCGCAGGGACGCCTCAAACCTGGGCCGGACGCCAGCAGGTAGGAAACACACACCCAGGACTTTTTTTGTTTGTATTATGTGGGATTTTAGTTTCACTGTGAGGTTGGAGTCCTGTTCATGGTAGTATTCTTGATTTATGTTGGTGTTTCACAAAGAAAGGAGCACAAATTCAGACCAAACTACAACCAACTACAGCCTGTGTCTGTCTGTCTGTCTGTGTTGGCAGGCGTCGTTCCAGGAAATGTTTGGCATTTGTATATAAACAATGAGCTTTGAGGATTATCAAAGTAGCAGCCAATCTACTTTCTGTCAATCAACCAATCGTTTTAGCTGCAGTTGTGTGAACTGTAGAGTCGTTAAAGCCTCATGTTTAAAAAATGTTCTGCTTTGTGCTTTAAGAGTTAAATGTTAGGAGTAAAAATTACAACATTTCCCTCTGGGAAGTGGAATGAAAAGAAAACACTCAAGTAAAGTACTCAAATGTGTACTTAATGACAGTATTTGAGTACTTGTAGTTACTGAAAAACTTCAATTAATAGCCGAGTCAAATAGCCGTCTACTGCGTTTACTGGCCTGGTCTCCATTAGACGCCTGGCCTTTGGATGTATGAAACCGCTTTAGCTGCTTCTAAGCTGCTTAGATCGTTAATACAAATATTAATGTTTAAACGTATGATCAGTATGTCAGTATGAACATGCTCCACACCGTTAGATCGTTAAGATTCTAGTCGTTCAGTTCATTTAACGGAAACAACGAGCCCCAAATAGATTGACCGATGTAACCGGCCGGGAACAAGAGATGAGGCTGAATGTGTCCGCTGATTATTTATCTTCCTTTAGTCTGGAAGGGTCCACCGATCAAAAGAATCAGCTTGTGAATCCTGTCAGGTGAAGTCCATCGCTCTCTGTCTGCTACCGTCTGCCACGCTTCTCTCATCCTGCACCCTGCTGCTGTTCTCGTTACGTTGCTGCCTTCAAAATAAAAGTGGTCTGTCAGAGCTGGATCAAATGAATGACGTGTATTTGATATTATTTGATGATTTTTAAACAAGTAATATTCATACTGATTGAAAGAAATAAACTGTTTCATAGTTGCCTATTTCAGTTTTTGTGCAAAAGGAATTAAAGGCCTGCCCCAAATATAGGCAGGGTCAATTCAGTGATTTTAGCAGATAAAAGCTCGGCTATTAATCAAAGTTTTACGGGAGTTACAATCCATCACTGACCTCTCAGAGTGTGTGTGTGTGTGTCAGTGCAGTGCGGGCAGCTACAGAGAGGGGGCAGTATTTCAGTGTTACAGACTCACCAGGGTTCACGCTGGATGTGTTGGATATTGACAGAAAATGCCTACAAACCCCTGTTTCTGTTTCTGTGTGTGTGTGTGTGGACTACGGGGGATAGTAACAAATCGGTGAACTTTAGCGTGACGTCGGTGTTGATCAGTGCGTGTACCTGTGCGCGCGCGTGTGTGTGTTAACGTGTGCGTGGTGTGTAATTATCGGCCGTTGCAGCTTTGGGAAGCCAGCAGCCATCATAACAAATTAGAGCTGACTGCCATCCGCATAAAGATCGACTTCCCCGTCCACCCCCCTCCACTCACCCCCCCGACGCTCATTAGTCAACAGAAGCACCTTATAATTACTCCCCACATGACCTCCCCCCAACACACACAGTGTGTACAGATATGCTCACAAACACACACATTTTCACCCTACTATACACAATAAATGCATGTAAATAAAAACTATTTATACTACACATACACGCTAATGATGGAAGCAGGTCTCACAGCCTTTTACTAATGTAGTACTAGTAGTAACACACACAGTATAAAGTACTGCTAGTTAAATATGAGGGGGGGAAGATATCCAAGAGGAGCACAATGACCATTAAAGTCTGATACTGGCTTTCCATGCAAGTTATACAAATACTGGATATAAATAAATAAAAATATATAAAACAACAAGATGTTGGTGGACAAATTAGTGTATTTATTGTGGGTGTCCTGAGAGATATGATGAAACAACACACAGCGACATGCCTGTACATGTTGCACATATCTCGTGATTTTGTGCGTTTGAAGTGCACGTTGCGGCACAATGAGCTGCTCAGGTGGCACGTGACCAAACACAAACACACGCAAATGCGTATTCAACAGTAACACATGCAGGCAAAGTGCTGGCTGCCGTCACACACTGCAAAAAAAACAAACCCCCACACCCATCCACACTGATGCAGACACACACACTGTGAGCGATCTTTGAGTATCGACGTGCCATTAGCCCTCCTCCGTCAGAGCACTAATGCTTTTATTGTTGCTCATGTTCCTATTTATTTATGAATCTGAAGCATGTTTCCCCCTCAAGAGATTAGAGAAGGAGGTCAATATTATCTCAATTAACCCGCGACGCTCCACTGCAGCTCCATCTCTCCCCCCTCCCGCTCTCTCTCTGCCCTGTCGATAGTATTTATCAGTCCATTCCTTAAGTGGCTCGCTGTTTGTCGTTTCCCCTCCATAAATCCCTCCTTTCTCCGTTTCCTCCATCATTTCTCTCCGTCTCTTTCCACCTCTGTCTTCTTTTCTTTGTGGTGTTCTTCAGCCATCTCTCTCCAAATGTCTTTTCGGTATCTTCCCATTCAGGGTGTTTTTAATGCACAGACAACATTTTTACACTAGGAAACAAGATAAACACTGATTGAAACAGTTATATTTTAAATTCTTGTTCTTCTTCTGTGGTAGAAAAAACAGGAATTTCCTGTTGCTACTCACTATAACAGGCCTCCCCTCCACAAAACAAGGTCAAAAAGATGAAGAGTGGAGGTGTTACGTTTAAAATCTGTCTCTGTTGATTAATTAATCAAATATTTATTGAAAATGTAATATGGAATAATTGCAGGAAGTGCAACGTTTGTTAAAGGTGATATTTGAGTCAAAATACTATTTTAAATAAAATATTGTCGTGCTGATTTAAAAAAACATCTTTGTTTGGTACAAATCCTTGCAAAAATCACACCATGATCATTTAAATATGTTTATTAATGAGAATAATTATGTAAAAATGATCATTCCCAGTTGCTACTGTTGATTCTTTCCCACCAATGATTAAACGTTGCACGATAGACAAAACGTGTTCTTCCTTCCAAAGTTTGACCAATGAAATAACTGTCTGTTAATGACATCACTGGATCTCAACCTCCCACATCTTATTTTTGCAGGAAAGAAAACAAAATACAAAGACATGAACGACGTTTTGCATTGTAATTCTGGCTTAGACGAGATGTGCTACGGATTTTAGGGCAGAAGCAGCAATAAAAACGTCCTGCTGCTCCAGTAATGACATAATCTCGTCTCCTGACTTCAAAAGTTTCAGAAATGTGTTTAAAACTTGAACGGAAGGATAACTTCTTGTTCTTTTCCCTCCTCGCCTTTCATCCGCACCTGCCCGTGCTTCTCGCCGCCCGCCTTGAGAGGAAGGCGTGGAGGTTTTATGACATCTTTATGGAGCGCCAGTGACGGCGTATGAAATGATATGTAGGAGCTCTGTCACCGAGGTTACATTCACTCAACGCTCGCTGCTCCTCTTAAATTACAACCCGCGAGACGTCAACAAGCACTAAAACATATGAGGGTTTAATACAGTTAAATACATGGAAGTGCTGATTAATAGAGACAAATATTATCATGCGTCGCTCTTTAAATGTTTTTAAAAGAAAAGTGTCACCTATATTTTAGATTTTTGTTGAAATCCAGACTCTTAATCACGTGTCGGAGGTTCTTTGCTAAATATGTTATAAGATCTATTTCGTTCATGCAAAGTTTTAAAATACCCTCCCAACAAAAAATGCAGCAAACTATCTGAATTAAATGTTACTTAACCACGAATGTCACTGTCATCTCTTCCACTTTCACAATAAAGGCCTACCTCTGCCTTCACATTTAAATGCCTTTATTATGAAGCTCACACAGGAAGTGATACATAAAACTGATCTGGATCTCTTAGGCTTAAACCTGATGTGTGCCTGGTTTCTTCTTATTTCTGCTGTTTATTTCTAATAAAACCAAAAATCAAATCATATGCATTTATACATATATAATTCTACAGGACAAACAGTACGTTAATATCCTATTTCCTGTATGTTTATTTGTGGAAAATTGCATTTGCTTTAATAATTTAGCTGTTTAAATTCCTCTCTGTTATACATCACATGTTGTATTATGTGCTATATCAGTTTAAATATCCAAAATCAAGCCCTTATTCGCACAGATAATTTCAATTCCTCCACCTCGAAGTGACTGAGAAGCGCAGAGACAGAAACCTGTGTGGGGAAAAAGAGGGAAAAGACGAGGGATAGGTTGAGGTATGGGAAAAGGCCGGAGGAGGCTTTGTCCAGGCAGCAGGAGGGATGGGAGTGGGAGGGAGGGGGTGCTGATGGATGGAAAAATGCCTTCCCCTCGTGGTCTCTCAAGTGAGTAATAGAGGCCGAAATTTCATTTTGCAAGTGGCTGATTTAATGATCCAAAGGGTAATTAATGGCCTGATTATCTTAATGTTAAATATGGCCAGCAGCAATTACGCTGACCTCCTGTCTGTCAAGGTCTGGCCCCCCACTCCGCCTCCCAATTAGGTCCTGTT
This sequence comes from Micropterus salmoides, assembly GCF_014851395.1. Classification (NCBI taxonomy): domain Eukaryota; kingdom Metazoa; phylum Chordata; class Actinopteri; order Centrarchiformes; family Centrarchidae; genus Micropterus; species Micropterus salmoides. The sequence continues at coordinate 5,522,684 of NW_024040040.1, forward strand.
TGGAGGTTTGGAGGGGGGGGAGGTAGATGGAGGAAGGGAGGAGGAGAAGGAGGGAGGAAAACTAGGGGAATAGGAGGCGAAAGAAAGGAATGGATAGGAGGAAGAGGGAGATGGAAAGAAGAAGTGGAGAACGAGGGAGGAGGAGGAGGAGGAGGATGGGGAATTGGATGGAAGAAAGGAAAACAGAAGAGGGAGGAATAGATGGAAAATGACATTTAGGGAGCAGAAAATAAAGAAGGGAACAAAAGAAATGGATAGAAGACTGGAAGAGGAGGCAGAAATGTGAAGGAATGGATGTGAAGAGACTGGGACGGACGGATGGAGCCAGGAAGAGGAGGTGGAGGGAGGTGCACTAGTATGGCCATCGGTATTAAACACCTCCATTTCTTTGCCTCCTCCCCTCCCCTGTCGACTTCCCAGTCGGACCGGAGGGAGGAATTATGTTCGGAGAGATCGCACCTCGCCTCCACGGCGGCGCCCCCCGCCCAATGAGATATGTGACAGGGCCGAGCCCCGCCATCTCCAACTGTTGTCATCATCTCTTTATCTTCGCCTTTCCCTCTCGTTTCACTCCCCCGTTCATCCTCCTCCCCGTACGTCTGCCCACAGCGACGGCCGGTCCAGGTCTCATTAACGTCAGCGAGTCTCGGAGAGGACGAGGAGGGGATACTGTCGCCGCTAATCGTTTTAGGGCTGGAGCTCACTGCTGCAAATACAACGTCTTGCCACGCCTGGTCAGCACTACAATGCCTCATTATGAAGGGAGATACTTGTTGACATGCGTCGCTCGCAGTGGTGAAAAGGGACTAAGCTGTGAAGCTCGGAGGGTGGTTACAGTGTGGATGAACACCAACTGTGCCAGCTCTGCTGCGCCAGAGGGATCCTGTTAGAAGTATTTTTCTCCCTGGTACAAACCACAAAAAGACTCAGCCATCCTCTAAACGTTCCCATTAACCTCTGGCTGCCTGCGGTCAGCCGTCATCACCTCAGCTGGCATGCTCGCCCGGTGCCACGCCCCAGCTGATGCCACCGCTGAAGGGGCTGCTACATTTGGGCGCGCTGCCCATCGCGGAGCACCCACAGGCGCTCAGTGGCTCGGCGAGCGCTGCTGCAGCACCCTTCGTCCTGAGTTCTTGGCGCCGCGGCTCATTGTTTTAATTATCTGTCGAGTGGCGCATCAACACCAGCACCCAGGGCCTACTCAGGCTCTGTTTGACGCAGCGTGTTAGTAGGCCTGACCACACAGTAAGTGACAGTGCTGCTAATCCGGCCTCCTGGCCACCGGACTGAGGAGGTGGTTGGCGGCCATGTGCCTCCGTCCCCTGGGCCTCCTGTGTCCTCGCACTCCCACTCGTCCCTCGTGCCAACCACTGACCTTTGTCAGTCTGTCGCAGAGGGTCAGCATCTTTGCCTGTTTGGGTTTACACACTCATCTGTGCAAGTCCGCAGTCTCTGTCCATTATTTTGTTGCATTTTTTACTCTCTGCTTGGGTTAAAATTAAGAGCCAAAAGCCATCCAGTCCTTCCACCTCCGAGAAACACTTGTGATATAGAAAAGAAATGGAATTTGACAGACTTGCTGTCATTGGAGGTTTATTTCCATTATTTATTGGCAGGTCAAGTAACAAGAACCCAGAAAACAAGTTTTCCTGAATATATTTCCGTTCATGGATACAGTTGTAGAACGCCAAACGGCTGGTTAATGGCAGGTTTTAGCCTCAGTCCACATCTGTCAGTCACCGTCCACGTCTCAGATTTTTTTCGTAACGGTGTTGTGCTCATTGACGGCTGTGGACCTGAGGCCAGTCAACGCTTTAAAGGCAGGATTAAGAATTAGAAAAGTGGCAAGAAAATTGTCATTAAAATGTCAACAAGCATGAATGAGATCAGCGTAGTTTAACAGGTTTTTGTCAGCCTTCTTACAGAAAACTAATAAATCTACAGATTTCTGTTTTCACGTGGAAGTTCTGCTTCTTTGGGAATAAGTGCAACATCTGTGACTGACGTCAACAGCATGGATACAGCGGTGGCTGCTGATTGGTTAAAGTAAAATAGCTCGTCTTATCAAACAGAAAGCGGCAAACATGAACACAATGTTTTCACTTGCATCCTAAAATTAAATGGTTTTATCTCAGAAACATCACAAACAGAAAACCTGTCGGTGGAACGTTGAATCTGTTGGAGGTGGTGACTTTAGTCTTAATGTTGAGATCAGTGTGCAGCGTGAACAATAGGAGGGGGTAGAGAGATGGAGGCACCGGGGCACACCTTAATTAGACAGCAGAGAAATGAGCAGGAATCGTGGCGGCTAAAGGATGAGCGTGCACCGGCTACGTTTCGCAGCGCCGCCGCCGCCACCACCTCACCACCACACACTTAACAGCGGCCCCACATGACGAATGCTTGGCCAGTAATAATTCAGCAGCAGGTCTGTCGGCGCTGGGAGCCAGGAGAGGGGAAAGAATAAGGGCCCTTTATGGGAACAGATTAGTCTTGTTCCCCCCTAAGAAAAGGCCAGCGCTAACAGATTTAAAATTAGACCGGGGGCTTTTAATCTGGGCCGGGGTGCAGGTGTGGCGGCTGCCCCGACACGGCAGCGGGATTGGGCTCAGGGGACCAGATGGGGCGACCGGGAGAAGGAGGCGGGCAAGAGGCCCGCATCACAAGATAATTGCCCCCCAGGGTCAGAGGCAATGGTGGGGGGAAGGAGGAGGCAGCCCATCCTCGCACCCCATAAAACCCAAACTCCTATCAGTCAAACACACACACGCCTCCCCTCCTGATTCTGTGATCATAGCACAGAGTGGACTGGTGTGATTGGAGATGGACACATGCCACATCAGAGTCTGCTGCACATCAGGGAGGAAATGTCGTTAGTCACAGACACAGAGGAATTAAAGTCATGTTCGCCGTTTTTAATTACACACACACAGTTATCTTTAGCCTCCCTACAGAACCTTTTGTATTTATTTGTATTCAGTATTCCAGTTCATACATATCTAACAAACAACAACACATTCGCGTTAGGCTCCCTGGGCTTCGGGTTATGTTGTACAGCGTGGCCTGTGCTGTAAAATCTTATTTTTGTAGTTCTGGTATGATGATATTGTAAATAATGCTTGAGACCAAGTAACATGGCGACATAACTAAAAAGAACAAGGGATAGCAGGGTGCTGTTGGGTTTTCACCAAGATTAGGAAGTCGTAGTATCCTCAACAAGTTAAAGAAATCCAGATCAAAACATAATTCAGTTCAATTCTAATAAAAAAAATCCTTTATTAATCCCACAACAGGGAAATTCAAAGTGTTACAGAAGCAGCAGGGCATAGTGCAAAAGGTCTTAAGACACTAAATACAAAGAAACATTAAATAAGAGAATAACAGTTGTATCTACAGTATTGCACGGTCACATTATTGCAGTTTATCAGTCCTGGTTTATGTGTACATGTAGTGTTGAATTATCTGATACGCATAGACTAATAAAACGTTACCCTTTCTTTTTAGAAGCACAAAGTGTATTGTTTAAAAATGTATTTCAAGAGAGGTTGAACAGCTGAAAAGAAGTCATGACGGGTCAAGAAACTGAGTAAGCCTGAAATGTCTGTATTAAATCCTCATTATCTGAAACAACTCTTGTTTTATACAACGTGATTCTGTGTTGCGGTCGATGTTTACAACAGATAGATTGTGTAAAAATGTAATAGTTGGCCTTTGTTTTCTCTTCTGAAAACGTTTGGCAGGTTTGTTTCCAACCTGTCTGCTCGTGTTTCTTGACCCGTCAGGCTTCTTTTTAGTCGTGTCACCATGTTCGCAGATCTCACAGTGTCACTTCTAATGACACACATCAAATCACAACAAGATGAGATGAACGTTTTGAAGTTGAAGCCAATTTATGAGAATAAAAGAACTACGGAAACGTCACCAGCGTCAGAACCAGGTTGAGAATTAAGGTTTGAGGCCCGGGTTTCATTGACCTGGTTCACACAGTCCACCGTGTTTCAAAATAAATGGCGTCATTTTCTGTATAAATGCCAATGATTTTCCCACGAGGTCCCGGCTCCTGCTGTATGTGTTTGTGTGCAAGTGTCTACTCGTGTGTGTATCTGTGTGTTTTCTGGCTGCGATCCAGCGTGTGCAGATCGAGCCGAGCTCCGTTTCATCTGCGTCGGTTAACTAGCTGATCCCGCCTGCCATCATCTCTCCGCCATTATCTACAGCCCCTGCTGATACGAGCCGGCCCCACGGCCTGCATCTTAAACAGCACACACACAGGAAGAGCCTCCTGACAGGCAGGGCCACCGCAAACGTTGAAAAATAATTGGCCCCTACATTCTAATTCATCTGTAAAAGGGAGGCCTTGATTAAATTAGTCCTAATAGACATTATTTTGTACATGACTGCCTCGCCGCTGCCCGTAACCGCGTCCCCCAACTCGCCTAACAAGCCCTCCAATGTACTATTGACATTAAGCCGGCTGACACGAGCCAATCACCGGGCCATTCATCGTTTGTCATCATGGCGAGGTTATGCTAATGCGGGCTAAAAGCACAAACTAAATGCACATTCTTTATGCCTGAGTCATCAGATTAACCTCGCCATCCTCTCCCCCCTCCCCTCCCTTATTTTAATAATGAAGAAATAAATAACGCTCTCTACATGCGTGACTCTGTGCGTCCTCTCCCGCTCGCCGGCCTCGCTCTGCTCCTGCTCGCCGTAAGCCAGCGGGGGCCGGCTCCTGGAGCAGAAATGAATCTGTAAGTCGACGGTAAGAGCCCCCCTCACCCTCCTCACCCTCCTCACCCCCACCCTTTGGCTAATTGGCTCAGTCGGCAAATTGCTCATACAATAAAGAAAAGGGAGAAAGGGGGTGGAAGAACTCGACGACAGAGTTCTCCTCGTGTTTGTGGGTAATGTGTTTGGATTGAATGGGTTCACTGCGAGCCGCGGCCGGCTGGTAAACATTTAAAACCTTCAGCCGCAGAGAGACACTTCACTTAAGGAACGTTGTTCTCTTTTATTTGGGAGTTCTGCTAATTCACCCAGCGTGTTTACAGCTTTGAAATGAGCTGAGAAGGAAAGCGTTTGTCTCTGTGATGTTTACTTCGCTCCTCGGCCCCCCGGTCGTATTTAATGCTGCAGAAACAAGAGGGCAGCCTTGAAAAGATGAACGTCTAGAGTCAAAGAAAGAGGCGGATGTTTGTTTAAAAGCTAATTCAGCTGAAAGCAAACAAGGTCAGTGTCTGAGAAAAATACTTGGTATATTGAAAACGTTTGATGATATTCACTAAAATAAAATATACCAGGCTTTGTCAGAGATAAAACGATAAACTCCTGGACTTATTGCCATCGTTGTTCCTGGTACCAGAACAATGTACAGTACCAAGAAAACCCAACAATATTCTCAGTTTATAGCAGTAAATGTTGGTACAAGAGCAAACAGATAACACAAGACAAACAACTGCTTGACATTCTTTGCGATTGACAAGCCAGCAAACACAAACCATAAAACCCATAACCAGTTTATAGATAACAGGCGGACAGAGCAAGAGTAAAGAACCAAAATCAAATTAATCCATCAGTGTTAACTCGAGTTAATGTTCATGTACGGGGTGTTCAGGAACAAATACCGTTTCGTCAATCAGCAGCAGACTTTTGATTGTCGATCAAACACTTAATGAAGCGAAAACACAATTTTTTCTCTGGTTCCAGCTTCTCCTATCTGAGAATTTGTCGCTTTTTCCTGTCTTATATCACAGTAAACTGAATATCTTTGAGTGTTGGACTGTTGGTCAGACAAATAAGATGTTTAAAGACTGAATTGGTGGATTAATTGAAAATACTAGTTAGTTGCAACTTTTTTTTCACCAAATGTATTATGTGACAATAACAATAATTATCGCGATATAATTTTTATCAATAACAATATAACAGATGTTCAGTGAATATTCAGTATTCATCAATCATTCACTAATTAAGACTTACCTTATTTTATCAAAATGTTTATATTGTTGAAGAAAAAGGACGGAAAAAAGATTTTTTGCCATATTTGCAAACTTTACCGCAAAATCTGGGTTACTTCATGAAAACGGGGAAATTCTTCTCCTTTGAGCACTTTGTAAAACTTTCGTGGAGCCCCATGAAAACTCACGTGAATATAAACATTTTCTGTAATTGTGGTCATTTTTTAAAAAGAAAGTCTTCCTATGAAAAGCATCCTTGGACACCCCTCCTCCCTGTAGCCGGGCAGATCCGCTCATCTGCGTCCAGCTAATCTAGTAGGAAATGTCAGTGGCTTTCTCGGCCACGAGGCCGGAGCTGTCGGGGTCGGCCGATCAGTGACAGGACGACCATAAAGACTCTTGCTAGTTCATTCGCCGGCTAGCTGCGTCTGTTATTCTCCCACGCTGTAGTCTTTTGTGGTCTGATTTTAAAGAGGCTGGATTGTATTTTTTTATTTCCACTTTAGGAGTTTTAACAAAAAGCTTTGAAGAACTTTACCTTCGTTTTAAGCAGAGAAACCGGGGCTGGATTTAGTATCTGTTCCCGGGGAGTAGGACTTTCTCGTGGGTCAGTGCTGAACGTCACACTGCAATTTGTGTACAGGTTCATTTTTAAATGTCAAGGACATATAAATCAATATTAAGACTATTTCCTGTCATGTTAATCGACGTAAAGAAACCTATGTTGGCGGCCTCCTGAGAAGTTTAAGAGTACGAGACGATGGAGAGTGAACAAGAGAAACTTTTTATGCAACGCACGAACATCAAACATGTCCGTCACCGTGTCATCCAGCGGTTTTACACAGAGGAAGTTTTTGTAAATTCGTTATCAGACTAATTTGCCTCATTTTCATGGTTCCTGGGATGTGATGGAGAACAGAAAGCTCAACATGTGTGATTATTTGAAGAACAGAGAGCTGGAACAGGAAGGGAGGAAGGATAAAACGAAGATCCCTCGACTGACATCGAAGTGGGGAGGTTTCAGTCGCAGTATGTGGAACAAGATAAAGCTGTGACTTTACAAGAGTTGGTTCTTCTTCTTCTTCTGTTCTGTGTTGGAGATCGAGTCCAGGTTTGGTCTCTTTCCACGGCGGAGAGACCGTTGTTTGGTTCTCAAAGAGCACCAGTGTATTTCCTTCTGATCCCACCTGAGTCTGGTTCTGAGTCTAAATGCAGAGCTTCAGACGGCCCGGGTCGTCTCTCTGGTGTCTGATTTTCTGATCTCGCCTTTGATTTTAGTGGTTTTCTCGTCCCGTCCTCATCATGACAACGTAATGTGAAATCACTCTTGTCCTGGGGGACTGTGGCAGGACCCTCGGGGATCCTCCGATCCGACATGTAGACAGTTAATTATCAGTTCAATTATCTGAATGTGACCTCAGATCTCTGGCTCCCTAATTGATCATAAAGTTGCTTTTTAAAGATTTTAGATCAGCGAGGACGATGTTTTCTACATTCCTCTCTCTTTTACCCTTTTATTTTCTTTGTACGTAGGTTTCCTCTCCTCCTCCACCTCTCCTTCTGAAACCTCCCCCTTCTCTCTCCTCTTTTTGTGTCTGTATGGCATCGCTGGAGCATTGCGTTTCAGTCCAGAGATCAGCTTCCCATCGGTTTGGCCCATTTCTCCTCCACCTCCATCTTTCCCCACTGTTTCTCCCAGTCTTTCTCTCCTCATTTGCATCCCCTCTCTCTCTCCCTTTCTTTTAATCTCTGTCCGATTTAACCCCTCCATCTCCGTCTAGTCGAGTCTCATGGCTGATTTCAGTCCAACTCAGACCTTTCTCACCCCGCCACCCTCCCTTTAATTATCTGTGCCTATCCAAGGGCAGCTAACGACCCGCTAGGAAAGGCTAATTGATTTCAGCCTCTTCTCCTCATCTTTCCTTTTGTCTTTTCTTTCCTGCTCTAAGATTGAATAAAAATAAAGGCACGCCGGTTTTCTGGATGAATTTTAAAACAGAATTAGCTACATTTTGCTCGTCACCTTGTTAGAAGACCCCTCCACGTGACCGTGAGACGGTGATTCATCTTAAATGCACATTAGCTCGGGCAGTTAGCTGATGCTCTTATCCACGCTCTATCTATCTATCTATTAATCTATTAATTAGAGGGCTAATTAGGCCAGAAGAGAAGCCACTGACACCATGTCACTCTTAACCCCTCTTCCTACCGCTCATTACCTCAGACACACACACACACACACACACACACACACACACACACACACACACACACACCATCCTCCAGACTGTAATTAATGACGGGCTTTAACAGCGGCGTGTTGGCTCGTACATCTCAGCTCGCCGCTGTAGGCTGAACTGAACCGGAGAATCCTCTCTTTGTCTGTTTTAAACTTCTTTATTTTTACACCACATGTAAACATAACGCCTCCGAGCTGTACATGATTTTACTTAAAGAGATTTTTACAGTATCATCTGTCATAAATGGACAACACACACGGGACCTGGAGATGCAAAGACAAAAAAAAAAAATAATTATAAATACCCTAGAAGAAAAGGATGTGATTTTTCTCCAAATCTTAATTTTTAACAACTCTTTAAATCTAATATTCAGCTTTCAGGACTTGTTTGTCCTCGGAGCAAAGAAAATATCTTGAAAATTTTAATACCAGGAAAATTCAGGTTTTATTGAAAAATAAAAAAAGAGGAAACCATCTCACCATTACTAAACAAAATGACATGTTAACATTGAGAGTGTTTTTTCTGAACACCTAACACAGAAGATAAAAGATTACCATGAGAGATAACGGTAATACATTAATTTAAGGTGCTTTTAATTTAAGAACATAGTGTGGACAAAGCCAAACCCTTGATAGATAACTCTAATTACTGTGTTTTCAGGTTGGAAGTCGAGGTCAGAGAGGCACCTGGCATGTCGGCAGTAATCTAGATTTTGGGGACAATAATAAAGGAGTACAGTCCCGTAACTTCTCCAACAAACATCTGGTGAATCATTAAATTTAAAAGTGTTAAACACCTTTCATTCCCTTCATGTGGGCCTCTTTGTCCGATGTTCTAACGTCCATTTGTAGTCGTCGAAATAGTTTTAAAGAGGCAGTTTGGATTCAAGCTGCGCAAAGACTTTTAAATTTCATTAGAATTTCACCTGTAAAGACCAAAACTGCTCCGGTCTTGTTTGGTGATAATTAGACTGGTGTGATTATCGGGGTGTGCGTGCCGGCTTGCAGCTGTCTGTCCACGCTCTGTTTTGGGGTCGTGGACAGATGACCCCCGTAAACACACACAGGGAGGAGGGGGAGCAGCTGGTGGGACGCCCTGCGGTGGTCAAACACCCTCTGGCTTTGGCCCAACAGGAAACTGAGTGTGTATGTAAACACACCCGGACAAAGCAGCCGCTCAGGGGGAACGTCCACACACACATAATGTGCGGGGGTCTCCTGAGCTCAAACAACAGGCAGGAAACCAGAGACGCGCAGTGGGCCCAGTGTGGCTCCCAGAGCGACCCCCAAACAAAATCACATCCCGCCCCGTCGTTTCCAGCGGCGACCACAACACAGCGGCTGATGAAGCTGTCAATCAACAGGTCCACTCGTCACGCGCTGATGGTTCGGAGGTAGAAAGATGATCAGACTCAATTGTTTCAGATAGTAATAATTATTAGTATTATTCTTCTGATTGTCAACGTGTGCAGATCCAAACCAACATGTCTGCTCCAGCTCTCAGTATGTTCTGACTTCCTGTCTGTGTCTCCAAGCACAAAAAGACATCACGCATAAACTGTATGCTTCATTTTTATTGCCTAAACAGCAGCTCACTGTAGTTTTCAACAAACAAACAGGAGGAAGTAGAACATTTATACTGTGAGAAATATAGAGTATCACTTTGAGACATTAAAGTGTCTTAAAGTATATAAAGCAGGCGTCCTCCTAAACTTTCTTTATGGGAGGTCAGAGGTCCGATGCCTTTAACGTAACACGACAAAACGACGCCCATCACAAGAAAATACATCTCTACATATCGGTCATATTGCTCTTTCTGTCTCCATTTTTCTGCTCTGCATTCATATCACAGTTATCTAAAGAAGCAAAATGCAAAAGTTTTGGTGATTTGACACAAACATTTTACTGTGTTTCTATAATATTAGTATCTTTAGCCACTTTGAGTTGAAAACTGGATCAGGAACGTCATCAGGAACAGCGAAAACAAAATAAAATGAAGGTCTGAGTCATGTTTCTACTAATCGACTTACATCCGACGTTACAGGAGGAGGGTGTGTGTGTGTGCGTGTGCATGTGTGTGTGTGTGTGTGCATGTGCGTGTGCGTGTGTGTGTGTTAGAGGCAGCAGTAGAAACAGTCGATGTATGAAAGTGAAGTGTGTTCGTTTCCTCTGGCTGGTGTAATTTTATCATTTAATTTAACTGACTGACACACACACACATCCTAACCCCTCTGGGCTCCTGTTGACATATTTGTGTGTGTGTGTGTGTGTGTGTGGGTGTGGGTGGGTGTGTATTTCCCTGTCACAAACCATCTCATGTTTAATTATCTACCCAGCATGCCTTGGTGCTGGAGCTCAGCACTTTGTCTAATGGGATGTGAAAAGGGACACACACACACAGATTAACACACCGAGTATATATGTGTGTGTGCGTTCGGTGGACACATGTTAACACATACTGTCACACACACACACACATATATACTCTCTGTGTGGTTAATTAGTGCAATTAGCCTCTCCACTGTCCGGAGATGAGTGTTTTCAGGACTCGTTAGCTCGTGATGATGTTTACCGCAACACACAACTAAGGAAGTGAGGAGCCGACACCAAGATATGAAAACCAGAGCAAAGCACAGGCGTGTCCGCAGACTTTTGGCCGCATGATGTGTGGTGTATATGTTCAGATATCCACCTGTCCAACCTGAGACACCGACATTAAGCCAACCCTACAAACATACTTTAAATGTTGTAAAATAAGCTACAGACCAGGGACGGCACAAGAACAGATACTTCGGTACCATGTTGACACCAAATTTCCGAAAACATGTCTGTACTTTTGCTCGGTACTGAAGATCCAACACGTGGAAGTTAGCGACAAATGCAGCGACAGCTCCGCCTCCACTCTTCGAATAGAAGAGAGTTTGGAAAGCAGGTGAAGTTAGTTTCAGTAGCCTCGATTTCTCCCAGTTGGAGAGCTAATGTAGGCGGACGTTTACAGTTTTGATCACCTGAAAATCACCAAAGATGACGCTGCAGTTTGCAGCTCTAAGAACTGAGTTCAGGGCCGTCTGAGAAAAGTGCAACGCGATCCATTTCAATCATCAAGTTTTGTTTTTCAATATAAAAATCTGAGACAACTGCCAATATAGATAGAGACCACTCTTAAACAAGAAAAGATAAGAAAGTTAATTCATTTAATTATTAATTGGGCTTGCTCATTTATAAATATATTGACATCAATCTGTCCTCTCACAGCTGTTCGTTGTCCAAATGTTTTTATTAAAGGAGTGAATGTTGGAAGTACATGATGGGATTAATTGTTTTGTATTTTACAATGGCATCGGATTGGTATTCAGAATCGTGGAATTTTCCTGGTATCTGTGTCGACCACTAAATTTCTGGTATCCCTACTGCAGACCGTGTGCAGAGGTGTGTTTTAAAGTAGATAAACAGGCCGCAGCTGCGTAATTTAATCAAAGCTTGTAGCACTAAATGTGCGTTGAAGAATATTTCCCTGTTTCTACTGCAGGAACGTAAAGAAACGTAACGTGTATCCACCGTCTCTGGTTCTGCTTTTGTTTCCACTGTTGACGAGTTCCTGGAACTAAATTCTTAATCTAACTCAAAAAGCGGTGCAGGTACTAAAGACAAGGTTCTTCAAAGTTCAGGTGATGGGAACAACCTGATTGTCAGTTTAGTCGTTTCCGTGCCGCCCCCTGACCTTCTCACACACACTCAGATCCGGGCCCTTAGCAACTCCAGCGGCAGGGGAAGGCATGCGTTTCCTGGGTCCAGTAACCTCACATTTCCTCTCCGTCCTCTGGAGGACAGAAGGCCAGAGCCCCGCTGAGCACACACACACAGAGACACACACTCGGCGACACCTCCAGGTTTTTGTCCGGGGGCTGTCGGCCGTAGTCTCGTGCCCAGCCCCCCTACTCTGTCTCTGGGCCGGGGCAGGAAGGAAAAGCCCCGGGACATTCCGTGATGCTAGCTGCCGCCGCCGCCGCCCCGCCCACCACACCCCAGACACACACACACACACACACACACACACACACACACACTGGTCTCCAGGAAGAGAGTTAATGAGATTCTGCCAGGTTCCCACACCGACCAAAACTTAAATTTTCTGTCTCATCCTGTCTTTTCCCACACTTGTATCTCCCATCATGCACCTCAGCAACCCAACTGGCCTCCAAATACTTAAACGTTCTGGTCCATAACCCCACAGGACGAGGAGGTCCTGATGTCAGCCATCATTCTGAGAAGTTTTACTTTTAGTAGACCTGTCTTTTGTTTGTTTCTTGTCTTTCGTCTGTCTGGTTTCCACTTTTTCAAATTCATAAAAAAAATGGAAAAACAAAACTACAGCATAAATTCAGCTGGCATGTCAAGACAAATAATGTGTTTCCAAATCTACAAAAGGTGCAATGAGACGTTATCGTTTCTGTTTTTCAATTAAAAGACTAAATGCCAGTCAAATCAAAACCGAAAGCGATCAGATGGATCAGGAGAAAGTTTAGAACTAGTGCCAATACAATGACTTTAAAACAAGACGTACAATATGAAATATATGATCAAAGAATAACTGACACTCGGCTCCACACATCAGAGGAAGATTCATCTCACAATAACTGCAGTATCACCCCAACATTCACTCGTTCTACTTCCTTTTGTACTCACTAGTGCCACCTTTTATTTATCCTGATTTTATCATCATTTTGCTATTTTATATTGTCGTCTGTCCTGCTGCGACACACACATCCTTGTGTTACTATCTTTGTCAGGACCGAGCCCCTTACTATAACCATAACCTAATTAAAGCACCAACACAGTCTCAAACAGCCCTGCTGGAGCTGAAGCTGTCGGACCCCTCGAGTAAAGCGGGCTTCCTGTTTGTGGAAACACACACTGGAGTCATTTCACGGTGGAGGCATCAACCTGTGAGGAGCCACTGTTGTCTCCTTCTCCATTTCCTGCGACCTCACCCCCTGGAGGAGGTGTTGTTATTTTGTTAAGGGGGGGGGTACAGCTCAATATCTGTGTCCCCCTGGGCCATCCTCCCCCATCGCCCCCGTCCCTCTCCTGAGCCCGGACTAATCCCAGCAGGCTGAATGAGCTGCTGTTTACACGGAGGGATTTGTGCAGAGATTAGAGCGATCAGAGCTGTGGATTAGACAGATCAGCAGTTAATGACACTCGATTGGTGAACAATGTGTCCACTGCCCCCTCGCCTTTCACCCTGTCCGTCCCTCCGTCTCTCACTGTGTCTTATTTTACATTCGCAGTGCGGTTTGGGAAGCTGCAGAGAGTCTTCTTCTAGCCACAGTTGTTCATCAAACGTCAAACTTTTCATTTAAATCAACATCTGAGACACACATATGAGTGCTCTCTGAATACGAGAGCTGACCTTAGTTAAAAAATTATAAAATACGACAAAAGAAAAGCAGCAAGTCCTCACATTTACAGTTTATGCTTGAAAATGTTAATCAACTTATCATTTCAGCTCTACATTCCAAGAAAAACCAAACGTTGCAACATTTCTGTGGGTCAGGAAGTTTTATTTTGTAGGAACGTCAGCTTCCTGTCAGTCAGACTGAGCCTTAACGTTACTGTGTCCCTGTGTTTTGTCTGTCAGGGAGGAGAGGGAGCGCTGGATCCGGGCGAAATACGAGCAGCGTCTGTTCCTGGCGTCGCTGCCCGGCACCGACCTGTCTCTGGGACAGCAGCTGCTGAGGGCGACGGCCGAGGAGGACCTTCGCTCCGTCGTCCTGCTGCTCGCCCACGGGTCACGACAGCAGGTCAACGAGACCTGCGGAGAAGGAGACGGACGCAACTCGCTGCACCTGGCCAGCCGCAAGGGCAACGTGGTCATCACGCAGCTCCTCATCTGGGTAAGACCGACATACATACAGGCGTTTACATGCAGGTTAATCAGGTGAGGAGGGTTGGATCTGGAGTTTCACACAAATTATACCCTGAATCTTTTATAAAAGCATCACTTAAAGCCCCACGTGATGTTATAAAGGTTTCCAAACTACATTCAGGTAATAGTGTGTTGTATTCAATACGTCAGACTCGTGACCTAGGTTTTTCTTAAATCCTTTAATAGTTTAAAAATTTTATTTCTTCTTAAAACTCCATTATTATGTTATATATTTATATTAATATTCAGTATTTTGTGGATGTTTCAGGGCTGTTGTCAAGATTTTTACAAATACTGAGATCTGTATCCCCTGTCATTTTAAAGAGCCGCGAAAAGGCTTTTAATGTGAAACATCAGTGCAGGATCAGTGCAGGAAGTGTTGAGTTCTTAACGCCGGCCACTGCTCCATTATAACTTATGATTTATAGTAACGTCCAGATAAATTTTTTAGATTAGATTATTGATCACAAAACTCTAAAACACAGTTACTGAACGCAGTAACGCTTCGTTATGCTGTGAGTCAGACGGCGGGAAAAAACCTGAATGGTTTGAACGCGTGTTAAATAGAAACGATGTGACGTTTGGGAGATTTGGAGTAATTCTTTAAAACTTTAAGATGTTGAGTTTAACAGTGGAACAGCAGGAAATCCTCACATTAGATGAGCTGCAGCCAGCCAGAAAACGTTTCACCCTTTGCTAAATGACATTAAAAATGTATTAATTATTCTCTCTCTTCTTCTCTTTCTCTGTCAGTACGGCGTGGATCTGATGGCGAGGGACACCCACGGCAACAGTGCGATGGCATACGCTCGGCAGGCCAACAGTCAGGAGTGTGTGGACACGCTGACTCAGTACGGCTGCCCCGACGAGCGCTTCCCGCTCATGGCCACGCCCAACCTGTCGCGCCGCAACATCAACCGCAACAACAGCTGCAGCAGCGCCGGGAGCGCCGCGCTCATATGACGAGGGCATGTCACCGTCTGACTCTTTATGACAAACAAACAAACAAACGCCGATTTGGGAGAATCCTGACCGTTTATTTTGGGAACCACTACCTGTTGCGACTCTAAGCCCCGCCCACCTCACCTGAGAGCCACCACTGCCGCTGTCGGCTCGTTAAGACTGATTAGAGCTTATCACGGGTCAGTGGTGGCGCTGTTTGTTTGGGAGAACCCTCAACGGGTGGGGAAACCCCAAAGCACGGTGGGAAATGTGGTCCACAGTCGCCGATGGCTCATCAGAGCTCTTTGGGAAATAATCACGTGACTTATGACAGCCAATGACGGCCAGTCTGAAAGCTCTAGGGAAATCATACCTCATCACACAGCTATACTTTAACGCTACGCGACCAGCTCCCGCGCAACCTCGCCACGCATCATCCGGCCAATCAAAATCTGTCTCGCCAAAACATATCGTCACAACATAAGGAAGCAAACTGTGAGACAAAAATATCAGGAGGGGGGGGGGGCGGTCTTCATAGCATGCTCACACACAGGAAGCCATCTGAACTGCACATCATCTTCATCATCTTCACCAGTCGAGGACTCCTCTCTGTTGGATCCCTGCAGCTTTTCTCCTCCTCCCACCTGTACTTTTTATTATTTTATGAATTATGTGAACCCTCCTGCCTTTACACCTTCTTCTTTTTTAAATGTGAACAATATCTTGATGTAAAACTTTAAGAGGAAAAAAAAAGATATCAGATCTTAGAGGTGAAAAAGAAGTGTGGTAGATCGCATGTCCTAGACACTTTTTGCTATTTTAATTTAAGGATTTTTTTTTTTCCTTCTCCTGGATTGTGTATATTGTATCTCGATGTGCATTGCTGGACCAATCGTTTAATAATGTCAACACGGTAAGGGGATTTATTTAGTTTGTTTCCGGGTGTATAAAGTCGTTAAGTGTACAGAAGCTCTTGCCAGGCTCAGGGACCGGAGACTGTCGATCATGAACGCCCCATTGTCTTTTCCCAGAGTCCTTAACCCAGCGTTCAGAGCGTTTCATTTGTTTTCACTTCACTCAGCTCAGAATCTAACAAAATTTATACTAACGTTATAAGGGAATAATACTTTCTAGATCGTTCCTCAGCTATTCTTGAGCTGGACGATATGATTTAAGATCCATGTCATGATGTATTGTCACATTTCTTCCTTGAACAATAATAAATATAACGATTTGTATGTTTTGGGGTTACAAATAATAATGTTTTTCAGTCATCAAACAATCTGCTGATTATTTTCTTTAGTTTTCCCCATAAAATGTCGGAAGATCTTCTAGTTCCTCTTTTTGTTAGACCGCCAGCCCAAAACCCAAGACCCCAGAAACTAAATATGTACTAAACTGTTCTTGTTCTTCTTCACATGTTGGATTTTTAAAACTTTTCTGAACTGAGTGAACTGTGAGCATCTTAAACCCGAGCCTGATTTTACATCCTGGTCAAATAACATTTCATTTAAAGTGTCCCTGAAGTGAATTTAATTGTTTTAACTTGTAAAAAAGAAAAAATGGAATAGACAAGGAAGCAGCTAAGAAACTAATGGAGCGAAAAGGGAATTGATCTGCTTCTCCTTGTTCAGGTGTTTTTGTTAAATCTGTGAGTTCAGTTCACAGAATCTGCTGTCAGCTCAGACACATCACGGTGATGATGATGAAACGGAGGAGGGAGGAAACTTTTTTCTTTGTTTCCTTTCAGCTGGTAGAAAATTTTTCCTTTTAACAGGCGTAAACGCTCAGTAGAATGAAAAGAGTCAGTGAACGTAACACAAGTTCAAAGTTTCATGGCCACAAAATAGTGTTTCTGTGTATAAAAATCCGTCTGTAATGCTAGAGCGCCAACGCCCTCCAGTCCTGTCCCGTCCAATCAAACAATCTCCCCGATCTGCTCAGCGAATCACTAAGAAGGGCTTCTTCTTCTCTGGTCTTGTTGTAAATAAACTTCTCTTTCTCTGTCACTCTCTCTCTTTTAACGGTGACGCCATGTAAATTAGAGAGCACAGGAAGTACTTACTGGATGTCGGGTTGCAGAGTGGAAGTGAAATATTAGAATGTGTGTTTGTTTAGGGGGAAAAAACGATATCAGCATGGACTGAATGTTGCGTGTTTTGGCTCAGTGTAGCGCTGATCCATCCAAGGCAGGAAGTTAAACTTTTGCGGGTCACTAGGCGTCTGAACCAGTGGTTCCCAACCTGGAAATGTTTGCAGAGCTACAATTCCAGTCCGAAGGGTCGCAAGAAGGTTTACAGGATGAGAAATAAAAATATTTGAACATTTACACGGTACAAAGAGGGCTAGAGTCAAGGCGACTAAAGGCCAGTCCAAGACTATTCCAAGTCTGTGCAGTTTTCAGAACGAATCAAGACCGTGTCCAAATGCAAAAAGTGTTCTGTTGAGACAAAGTCCCAGTGTGGTCAAGGTTGAGTCCAGATGGCTAAAATGTGGTCAAGACAAAGAATAAATGGACTTCAGTCCAAATGCGGTCTATTGTTCTGTCGAGACCAAGTCCCAATGTGGTCACGGTTGGGTCCAGACGGCCGACATGTGGTCAAGAATGAGTCGACCCAACACCAAATTAATCAAGTTTGGGTCAATACCATGAGGCCTAAGAAAGCAAACTATTGAAACCAAAACAGTGCCAACTGGGTATTCGCCATACTGTTGTCTCACTTACAGTACAGTCATTTGGAAAATAAGCTTTACCTGGACTTTATTGGCCGAAGCTGGTGGCTGTGCCTGAGACAGAAGTCCAAGATGAAACTGGACTCTAGTAAAGTCCACAAACATTCCTACAATCTTTGCTTGCTTAATTGATATAAACACTGGCGGGGATGAAGTCAGTGGCGTGGACTGCTGATGCAAACACGTTTCTGTTTACATCGGGTGTTGGCGTACGTAGATGTGAGAACTCGCGTAGTCGGTGGATACAGTCCACATGGTCATAGCTTTTGGACTAAACCTACCCTTGGAATTTAAGTCGTTGGACATTCAAAGCTACTTAAATGCATAAAGGATGGTAAGGTTGGGATCCACTGGTCTAAAGATGCACTGGTAATTTTAAGCCGTCACACAAGATTGTAAAGAAACACACCTTTCTCACCCTGATGACGACGACGTAGATTTGACTGAGCGTTGATTTCTTTCGTCGACTGAACGCTAATCGATCGTCGGGATAACCTGCTTAACCTCGACATTTGTGTGTGATGATTTTCACCTTCAACACTATGCTGAGCATCACCTGCTCGTCTCTTAGTCTTTGCTCTCTCTGCTGTTTTCGTGCTCAAATTGTAACGTAAAGGTTGAGAAGCAGCTCTCAAACCGACTGTGTATCCAAGCAATATTCATAAACTCATCAGTCACCGTCACATGGTGACTTCACACGCTGACGTTGCTGCAATATTCCCGTTAAACCACAAACACACTCATGTTTGTAGACTTGATAGAAACAGTCAAAAGATGAAGTCATCATGAACTGAAAATATTTTCTCCTTCTGCCTTTTTGTTTTAAACGTCTGCCTTTACGTTCCTAATTTCGTCCGACCTTGTAATTGTACGTGCCCTCCCAGTCATCTCAAAGATGGCATTTTATCTTGCATAAATACTAAACCAAGGGGTTTGACCGCAACTTGTGTTTTCAAACTGTTTATTTTATGTTTATATCCGACTCTGTCCTAACTCTACCCATGACAGCAGGACAGGGCAAAGACGTCCTTTTATTTATGACAGAAATGCACTAAATCTGATTCAGTCTGTCCTTAAGCTCAACACTTGCCACTACAGCTTTCTTTTATTCTCATATTGGCACTAACTGACGTTTGCTTATTTCTCTAAGCGGTGGCGGCTTCTGGCGGTGTCCTCTGACCTGATTGGTGCTCTCATTTTAACGGCATCTAAATTCTGAGCAACTTGGGAATCCAGAATCCATTTATTTAAGTTCACATGAGGGGAGAAAGCTCAGTAAAATCTGCTTTTAAATGACTATAGGCACCAAAATAATCCGTTGCAGGGTCAATGATAGCGCTGACCGCTAGCGGTGAACAAGCTAGCAACAAGTGTTTTCATTCTAAGGCTAAACCAAGCATGAAAAGTTGGGAAATGTCTAGAGGATAGAAACATTGTGTTGGACAAGTCCGCAAAGTCAGTTTATTTAAGTTGTATGGCGCAGGAGAAGTTCTGTAAGGGTCTAACGTTAACCCTTGCTGCAGCTAGTGGTGAGCACTTTAGCATGGCAGCATTGTTTCAGCTTGCAAGCAGTTTCTACTACTACCAGTAAAAATCAAAATCAAGCTGCAGTTATCTAAACACGGCTAATGGAGAGAAGCAGGGCTGTGTACGGCCCAAGTCTGTTCATTTAATCTCAGAATAAACTCTGTAATGGCTGCTTTTAACTGTTTGAATCATCTATCGCTGAAGCTAACTGTAGTTAGCGGTAAACAAACCAGCATGGGCAGCATTGTTTCGGCTTGCAAGCAAACTATAAATGACTTAAAATTGGAAAATGTTTAGAGAATGGAAATGTCTTGTGAATCTCCAGCCCCAGCTAATGATCAGTTAGCTAAACCCAGCTAATGAAAACTGCTTGACACCGACTCTTTTCAGAACAGTTTTGTTTGTTTGTTAATGCATTAGCTGACACTTGAATCCAAAATCTGATGATTTAATCCCATTGCAGCAAAGAAAGCTCAGTAATATCTGTTTGTAGTCACAGAAACTGCTGAGTCTGATCTGAAGCTAATTGCCGCTAGCGCTGAATACGTTAGCATGGTTATTTTCAACTTTATCTAAGCGAACTTTACTACCCGTCTTTCTTATTCTTAAAACTAAACATGAACAGTTGGAACATGTTTAGAGACTAGAAACATCCTGTGAATCTCCAGTTGCAGCTAGCAATCAGCTAGTTAATCTCCGCTAACGGACAATAGCGAGGCGCAATATATTCTCTAGTGGCGTTAGCACAGATATAACAAGATTCACGCTGCAAACAAGTGAAGCTGCCTGCTTGTAAATGAATCACGTCTGCTTTGAAAGATCCGGAGAACGAAGAAACGGCGCTAATATTGCAGCTCTGCGCCACCTCACCTGTACATAGACTTCAAACTAAAAAACGACTCAGTATGATCAACGTTTGGTTTGTCTGGTTGTGTTATCTCTTGTAGCCTTTACCCCTAAGCTCCACCTACCAGGGCTGTCCTCCACATTATTTATAAACGAACCCTGTGAGGAAGACTCCGCCCCCTCAAACCTACGTTTTTGTATATTTTTCTCCGACCTCTCCACTTTTATTATAATTGTTATAATTTCATCCAGATGCATTAT
The DNA here is from genome assembly GCF_014851395.1 of Micropterus salmoides. Taxonomy (NCBI): domain Eukaryota; kingdom Metazoa; phylum Chordata; class Actinopteri; order Centrarchiformes; family Centrarchidae; genus Micropterus; species Micropterus salmoides. The sequence goes on from NW_024040040.1 coordinate 5,543,121, forward strand.
TGTTCTTATTGTCATTGTTATTCTAATTATTATTATTATTGTTATTGACTTTTTGTTGGCTGTACAGTACCGTTGTTGAAAAATTTTACTTAATACAGAGTCTTCTACTGTAATGTGTCTCTTTTCAATAAAGACAAGAATAATGCTTCTTAATATAACCTCTGATGTTATTGTATTTTTTTTGAATCAGGAAACGTTATGTGATGTCAACAGATTCAGATTTATCTGTCCCGCCGGGATATTGGGAAGTCGTGATCGTAACTTTTGACATAATAAATGACATAAAACCGCATTCAATTCAAGTCACTGCAACTTTTCTGAAAATTTTACCTATCATTGCCGTTTCCCACAAAATGTTGTGATACGTCAGCAAACTCACAGCTCCAGATCTTCTTTACCTAAGTGAGGGTAAACTTTTCTGCAGAACATGCAGTATTGTGGCTGGACATGAAAGGAAATTGTCTATTGAGAAACACTTTGCCACCGCAAAACATACGCGGACAGAATGGCGCCCATGGAGGACGTCAGAGGAGACAAATCAATGAGTAACAGGCGGCTGCATCCCAGTCAGCTGCAAGAAAGAATCAAGGTAAACTGGATATGCAGGGTTAAGCTTGATTTATACTCCTGCGTAGGGTCTACGGCGTAGCTACGCACGTAGCCAGGCATTTATACTTGTGTGTTGGTGTGTCCGTCAATCAGCAATTACACCACCAAACGCTAGTCGGCAGTAGTGCTACAGCGTCCACTGTGTGCAGGCTAACTTCTGATTTAGCGCTCCGCTAACGTGAATGGGAGTAAAATTGTAAACGTGCGTCTGGTGTAGCCTTTTCAAAATGTTACCGACCGAGTGGATCGCATTCTGATAATGAAAGTGTAGCTACATTTTTGAGAAGGTGCACGTCAGGCTACGCCGTAGGTGACGGCGTAGGGTAGGGGGCTACGCAGAGGCTACGCCGTCGATTTGACGCAGAAGTATAAATTGCACTTTAGGGTTAAGCCCCCAACATACTAACAATGCGTAGGCGTAGACAGGCGTAAGTGACGCAAACGGCATTGTTCATAAACTTGCCTGCGTACTTTGCCTGTACCTGGAGGATAAAACTCGAATCACTAGGGGGCAGATCAGGGCCGGATCATCCCTCGCTGACACCGGATTATCTTCCTTGACAACCTCCAAATTTGGACATCTCAAACAAACCAAACATAGAGATTTTAATGAGACGTCATAACAATCTTGATAATTGCGGACTAGCTCCGATAGCGGACTAGATGTTTATTATAAACATCCCGCCATAAATCTCCCTTTTTAAAAGTCTGCTACTGACCTTCTTTTGCGTTCAATGGCTGTTGGCGAACCAACTGCTTTCCGCCACCACCTTGGCTGCTGTGTGGAACAGGAGATTGCTGCTGACCTCAATATTATGTAGCTGCAGTACCAGAGGCTGCAGTTTCGGGACCCCAGCAATCCTGGGACTGCAGTTCTAGGGCCGTCGTTCTTTTGTGACAGCAGCCATCTGGTGGACTGGTGGTGGTAATGCACAGCAACACAAAGGAGGTTAACCCTGTCTGCTAGCACGTCGGCCGTGAGGCTAATGTGCGCAGCTGTAGGGTTAGCCGGTCGATAACTTAAGTTTAGGCACACACTCTGTGTTGGTTGTGTTGAGGGCAATTGGCTTCGGGGGGCTGTCAAGAGGGTTAGGGTTAGCAAATTAGCTAGCCAGCCAGCTAGCTTGCAGTATCAAAGTAAACAAGGGTCCTAGAAATGCAGTTCCGGTCCTAGGATTGCGGTACTGCAGCTACATACTACTCGCTGACCTGCCGGGCAGATCGACAAACTGCGCCCACGTTCATGTGCTGAAGTGCATCTCTCGCGTAGCGCTAATTTCTGGAGACGTGCACAACCTGCGTTCCTAAGCGCTGGATATGTGTGGCAGCCATCTTGCATGGGCGAACGCGTAGTTAAAAGCAAATATATCCGGGGTTTTAGGCCCATGAAGTCCTGGAGGGACTGTTTAATGATTCAACTATAATTCTAAAGATAAAAAAAATAAATCACATCTACCTTTGCAGTTTTCATTTATTTACACAATAACATTGCAACTTTCACCACAAATTGTTTGGCCTGCGAAGTTCTGAACGGGCTGCTCATCACAGCCAGAGTCAGTTTTTATCTCTTTTGATTTGTTCTCCAACATAATCAGATCAAAGTCTGAGGCCTGCCCAAAAGGGACACAACTTTAGAAAGTTAATTTAGTTTATTTAGTTGAATCAGCTCAATTATTATCATTTTTATCATCTTCCAAAAGATGCTACGTTTAGAAGAAGCGAAATTATTTTTAGAATATTGGGTTTAATATCTATGGAAGCATCTCATGTTGTATTTGAGATAATACTGTTTTTGGATGAAGCAATCAAAGTGAAATTAATAGTTAATAGCTCACATTTTGGTTGCACCTTTTTCCTCTGAGATAAGTGTGACTCTGCGTCCAAACTTAACCAAATTATGTCTAATTTTTGATGGTTTTTACAGTGAAAGTGGTCTCATGGAGTCACTGACTGTGTGTGTGTATGGGTTGTGTTTATTGTTGTCTTGTAATTAGATAATACCCTGCTAATCCCTCCTCAGCCCTGTATTTAACAGGAAGCCTCTGTGTGTGTGTGTTAACAATAAAGAGTCCAGAGGCAGCAGATGGAGCTGCTTCAGTCAACACAGGAAGTTCCTACAGAACTGGAGAACAGAAACCTGCTGTTAAAGCTTAACTGCAAAACAAAACATGAGCTAAACCTTCAGCAAAAGAAAGATGTAGCAGCATCTTCCTTCTTGTCATAAAAACAGAAACATGTAGTTTGTTAAACATCCAGTTTTCCAGAGCTTTCGACCATTTTCACACGTGTTTTCTCTGTTATTTAGACGTATCTGTTGACCTGCCAGCTCTGTAGCTGTTAGGATTTCTTCTCTGTGTTGACTTAAACATCACACATCGTATCATTTTTTGATCTTGGAAACTGACAAAAAAAATCCCAACTCAAGGTCCACTGACTGACTTTTTCTGTCACTTTAAAAAGTGCATTTTCTCTTTTTGTGGGATGGAAATCAAGTATTTGTGATTTTTGGAGTGAGAGACTTTTCTGGTGCCCCTGACTCCTTCTGGCTTCACTTTTGGAGGCTTTTTTTTCTTGACAGTAGGGGTCGAGAGGTGACAGGAAATCGGGGTGAAACAAAGGTTCCCACTTAGACTCAAACTGGTGCCGTTTAACACGGTCAGCGATTTTAACTCTACGTGTCACCAGGACGCCTCATGATTAGGCCTATAAATGTGAATGCACAGTCTCCTTTCTCACATTTTGTCCCCCAGCAGAGGAAACCACCACCAGAGAAGAAGAAGGCGACACACACTTTGCTGCAGCAGCTCCGTCAGGATTAATCAGCAGGAGTTCATCTGAAGCCCGAGCAGGTTGCTGTTAATTTAGGGAAGAGCCAAGGCCGTTCCCCCCGGGTCTCATTTATCAGCCAACCACGACGGCCCGGGTTGATTACAATTTGCCAAAAAAATTCATTAGAGTCTCGCGTAGCCCGCCTGTCTGTGTTCACTCTGCAGGTGTAAGTCCACAAATCTTTGTCCTTTCATGTGAGACTCATTCTGAAAAAAAATCACATTAAATCTGAAAACTGACTCATGTCTGATTCAATACTAATGTGAGGTGTTAACTGAACAGTGGTGTCAAATATTTAGACGTCATGATTCAGCACTGGAGATCTTAGTGTTTCTGCAGTTGCTCAGTAAAGATGGAGAACAGCAGTGACAGCGAACTTTCCTAGTGCTCATTCTCAATTTCTACAAATTCCCAGCCAGCGTCCACATAAAAATCGCAGTGTTTAAACAGGAACATTAAGTTGGAAGAAAATAAGCAATTTAGTATCACACTATAATTTTTAAATGGGCATAATCAAAGCAGCAGAGGTCAAAATATCCTGATTTTTAGCTTTTAATATGGGTCAAACTCCAAAAACGCTGGATCCTACATTTCCCATAATGCAACTGGAAAGTGTCTTACATTATAATCTGCCTGTTTAGTCTGTCAGAGATGTATTTTAAATGCCACGCCTCAAATTTTGTAATGCAGACTTGCTTTTTTTGTTGTCGCCAGGCCCAAGCCGCCATAACCCGATGACATCACTATGACATCATCGGGGTTATTTCCTCCTCCAGAACCACAGAAGACGTTTTTTTTAATAACTATGACATGTAAACTGATTTTAATGTGTAAAATTGGAGGAATCCCCTTTAATTTCGTGTCACATCTCCACTTTAAAAATGGTCCAAGTGGCCTTAAAAAAAATTTTGGATTTTGGATTTTCTTTAAAAAAACATTTTCTCTATTTCTCCTATATGTTAGATGATTATTTTCATTTTCCTTTTTTCTTCTGATAAATTAATTTAATGTTTAGTCCAAAAAAAAAAGTCAGAAGGAGGGAAAATATTCCCAAAACTAGTTCTGAGAGTCCAAGGTGACGTGATATTTAGTTTAAAATAATATAAAACAAAGAAAAGCAGCAAAAAGCTTCAATTATAAAAATAGTTGCTCATTTATTTTCTGCCAGTTAAATAATCCATTTAAATGTTCTGCTTTTTAAATGTTTTATTTCAGCCTGATGTCTGTGGTTAAACTATCTGCTTGTGTAAATGCGTCATCACGCACATCAGCGTCAAATTAAGCCTTCACCTGACGTACCAAACAAACGGACTAGCTTAAATGTCTTTTTTATGTTTCGTGGCTACTGAAGAGAAATCATCGACTCTAAACCTTAATAACAGCTGAAATGTCTCATTTTGAAGCGAACCGTGCGTCGTTTACGTAACTTTAGTGAGTGAACCGGCTGATTTCAGTCTGTGACGTTAGAAAATCTGTCTCAGGTGGAGATGAGGAACCCTGAGTTTGATGCTTCAGGTAAGTTTTACAGTTTATTAAAAGGGTGTTTGTGGATTATTGATCAGAAGATGAAACGGTTTAGTTTCCCTCTGTGTTTGTCTTTCTGTGGCTTCATCTGGAGTTTGATGACCGCAGGTGTTGCTGATTGGCTGACGTCACGACCACCGGAGTCCAGGTAGATTTCTGCTTCTGTACTTTATTGCTAATAATTAACACAGCTGTTATAGAATTAAATCAGCTGCCATAAATATGTAGCCTATATGTCTTACTTTCAATTAATGGTGTTTAAGGATATTTTGTGGATCAGCAGAGCCTCAATTTAGTTAATTATTTCTCCAAACTAAGTAAAACAGTCGGTTTATTGGTGTTCAGTTTACTTCTTTGAAGCAGGAAACCTTTTAATCTTTTTACATATAAACAATGTCAAACACCTGAGAGCAGAAATGCGCGAGGCCTGCCAGAGACTTTTATTTATTGTCCACCACGTGACACCGCTGTCACAACAACCAAGGGGGTAATAAGCCAGAGATCGGACAGTGAAGCCGACCAAAGCCTGCATGGTCCATGTAGGCCCAAAATGACGTCAAAACCTTGTGACACCCCGTCCCTCATGAGATTATAAATTTTCAGTAAATCTAAAACAACTATTTGGCGATCAGTGACGCTGCTGGTGTTTGACAGGTGAGCCTCGTAGGTGGGCTGATTAATCAGTGACGATCCGAGTCAGACAAACACACTGAGCCATGAGACTTTTTGTTGGCGCAGCTACCAGAATTACGGTGTTTCTGCAGTTCTACGTCATTAAACCACGGTTATGCTGCGCGATCATGCGCAGTAGACGCTGGTGCCAACAGGACGTGGCCCTGTAGTATTTTATTGGTCCAAAACGGGCTTCACTGCTCGCCATTTAAATCTGCGGGGTGGCTTCGTCCAGTAATATACTGTCTGTGACAACAACAGGCTGGGAATGAGCGTGGCCTTTGACCTTCAGGATGTGATCACTATCACACAGACGAACAAGAAAATAAACCCATAATATTCTGATTTCAGCTTGTTAAAAAGTACATTTTCCACACAAGTTAAACCAGATAATTTACTTTCACATTTTTAAGCTTTACCAGTCTGAAAGTAGAGGATGGATTTAGTTTATGTGCTTTTAAACCTTTTTCCTTCATTTCTCAGATCAGATTTAAAGATTTGTGGCCTTAAAAATATCGGGCCTTCAAAATAAAATCAAAGAAATCTGGACTTTTTTGTTTTAATTAATTGTCTGTAAACAATTAAAGCCATCTGTTGAAAGTGTCGTCGCTCAAATGTTAAATGTTGATGTATTCATTAAACATAATATGAATCCAAGTATCTTTTTAGGAACCAAACCCTTGAGTTTGACTGTGATTAAAATTTAAACTCTTTTACTGGAAACGGAAGTGAAGAAAGAATAAAGTGACATGTCGTAAATCCAGAACATGAATGGAGACAGAGCAGCTGTTAACATCTGGTCACGTTTTATCTTTTAATTCACACTTGTATATCTTTTTCTTTTTTTTTTTTTTTTTACTTCAGGGAATGTTAGTTACTTTTGCACAGTTTTATATAAATAAATTAGCAGCGTCATTTTGTCCAAAAGAAGAAGATGAGTTTGATCCAAAGAGAGGGAAGAGTTTCTGGCAGGATGTTCATAAAACCCCCAAATGTTTGGAAATCAAGAACAATGTTTTAAAGTAACGCGCCGTCCGTTTGTGGTGAAATCTATGTGATGTCCTCAGTTTGGTCCCGCGTGTGTATTTACATGTGGGGGAGGAGTTGGTCAACGTGCCGCCGGAGCAACATGTCAGTCTGTCTCTTCGTCCTCCTCCTCAGCTGCGCGTCTTTACGCACAGTTTTTGGTGTCGCTCCAAAAAGATTAGATTTTATTACTGCGGTTCCTCCTGCAGAGAAATGTCCAGCTTAACGAGCCACTGAGTCTCGTGTTGAGGCTTTGAATTTATTTTTATTTTTTTTAAATTTCCTGTGAAGAAGAAAAAATGATGGACGTCTGAAATCAAAACGTTTTCAAAGGGTTTCTGGAATGCAAAGGCCCTTTTCAGCGATTAAAACCAGACTCCGTTGGAGAAACGTAAAATTTTCGAAACGCACTGCTACAGTTTCCTCACACTTACATTGTCAGACTCAAACATGCACTTAAAAGATTTGCTAATGTGACCTTTCAGGAACGTCCATCTTTAACAAGCATGTCTGTTTTTAGATTCATGAGTTTTCCACTTTGTTCCAAATAAAAAGGGATTTAATTAAAGTCTGGAAACCCCTAAAACAAATTCACCAATTAAGGAATCCAGCAGTTTTTTCCCTTTCACTCTTTGTTAAAAACTAATTTTTAGACCCAGTTTTTCTAGTGCACTGCAATAACATGACCATCAGTGATTGTTTAATATCGTATTTCCTTGAGGTGAGAAACAGTCAGATCAGGCCTGAGATTATTTCACAGTGTCCTGAATTGTTTTCTCATTATCTGTTTTTCCTTGTTTGATTTTAACAATTTATCATGACGTTTTTAACATATTGGAAATTAGGTGGCATCATCTCACAATTTGTGTAAGATTATTCTGTTTTATTTATTGATCAATGTTAAACAAGTGATCTAGTGACTGGGCGCCAAATGAATTCTTAAAATCTGATTTATGACAAAGTGAAACATCACTGAATAACTTGTCTGAGTTTTTAAGTGCACTGCAGGAATTTAACCTCCAGTTATTTCATCTTAAATTGAGTTGTTTTTTTTTGTTTTTTTAATTAAAGTTAAAAACCGGAACCATTTGCAGTTTAAACTGTTTGAAGAAACCCAGAATAAAAACGTGATCAACACGAGAGTCAGTCACTTGAGAAGCGGCTCGTTCTCTCTCATCAGGAGTCTTTTCTTCTTCTACGGTCTGGCCTGCTCCATCTGCTGATGCTGACTCCTTATTGCGAAGCGGCTCACGTGCACCGGGATGGGAACGACTATTTTGGGGTTCCGGGACGGCTCCCCGGATTTGTTGTTGACGTTCCCGGCTTTGACCCGTTTCCACTTGGCGCGCCGGTTCTGGAACCAGATCTTCACCTGTACCTCGCTCAGCTTCAGCGCATGCGCGATCTGGGAGCGCTCGGTTAACGACAGGTACTTCTTGCAGTGGAACTCCTTCTCCAGCTCCAGCAGCTGCTCGCTGGTGAACGCCGTCCGCCGCCGCCGGTTCTTCCCGCCGCCGCTCCCCCCGCCGCCGCCCGCCCCAGAGCCGCCGCCGCCGCTGGAGCCGTGCAGGTGCGGACCGTCATCCAAACCTCCTCCGTCCCCGTCGTCCTTGTGACACATGGAGGTGAGGTTGTCATCAGAGCTGTAGTCCAAGTCGCTGTCCATGGAGAAACTCTCATCTTTACGGCCGCACTCGTCCTCCTTGGAGTCTTCTTTACTGTGTGCTCGGACTGTGGAGGGAGAGGAGAGACACGTCAATATCATCATCACCACAAAATAAAAAGTATAAACACAAAAAGTTCACGTTCATTAAATCTTTCACAAATCGAAAGAGAAATATTTTTATCTGCGTGTTTCCAAAATAAATCCTAAAATGTTTTAACCTGCTTTAGAAATGAAAGATTAAAGAAAGACTCCTGTCTCCTTAAAATCTGCACATAGTTATTTTTAAAATAAAGTTTCTGATATTTAATTGATGCTGAATGGAAATCGATTTATTTTGACAGGAAATGTTTGTAAATTGAATCCACAGCTGACAGACATCTGTGCGACTGAATAAAAAGGGGAGGAGGGTGGTGGTGTTGGTGGGAGGTGTGTGTTGGGGGGGTCGTCCTGTCCCGTGTCAATATCCATCATCAGATCAGTGTTTGGATCAGAGCGGAAACACGCGCTCTGCAGGGAGTTTTATTTTTCACGCGTAATTACGCACGGAGCGTCTCCGCGCGGCCCGAACCTGCCGCTCAGTTTGTGATCGATCAAAACCTGAAAATGAACAGTTCAGTATGTTTCACAGATAAAGATTTTGCTTCAGTAAATAAATAAAAGATTAGAGATTAAAATCATCCAAGCGAACAAGTTGGAAGTAAAATTCTTTCTTCTCAAGAAACTGAAACAACAAGCAACTTTTTTATGACTTCCTCTAATGAAATGTTGATTTACAGCGTGGAGCCGCTGAGGCCTCAAATGTTTCTGCATCAGAATTATTTATGACTTCATGTCTTGATTATTTAGATTTGGACAGTAGACAGAAATGTTTCTGTGAATGAACTGACTTAATGTTTTGGTCTCAGAGTAAGTCCGCATTTAAAATAATTTGGACATTTCGGTGTCCTGAAACAATAAAAAGTATTCAAATCGCAACAAAACCTGCCAAAAAGATTCACGTGTTTTCTGTTCAGATCAGCTTGTTTGCGAATGTATTATTATTATTATTATTATTATTATTACTATTTTTCTTCTTCTAATAAACTAACAAAAATGTTTTTAAATTAAACATTTTTCTGAAGCTGCATTAAAAACAAATCAAACTCACTGGACAAGTGTTTCTTATATTTAAAGACCAGTGCGGGGGCAAAGAGTTTTAGGATTTGTGGCTCCAGCTGATTCCGTGTAAACGTGTTGTATTGACCCCGGACTTTGAGCTCCGTTCCAGTTTAAACAAGACGAGTGACCTACCTGTGGATGTTTGCACCGACGTGTCCGTGTCGTGGAAAGCCTGCAGCGCCGCGGACTCTTTCCCCTGCAGGAAGCTCTTGCCGTCCTCCGCTTCCAGCCGCAGCTCCTGAGTTTTGTCGAAGACCGCGTGCAGCGCCTGCGAGCCGAACTTCCTGGCCGCCTCCTGGTGCTGCTGGGACGGGGAGAAGCCGCCGGGCAGCGAGGCCATGAGCGTGGAGGTGAGCGCCATGCCCTGCGTCAGGCCCTGCGCCAGGCTGGAGCAGAAGCCGCTCTGCAGGCTGGGGATCTGCGGGTGCGGGTGGTGGCCGGCGGGGAGACCCTGCTGCAGGGCCGGGGGAGGCGGAGGAGGCGGCTGGAGCACCACCGACCGGTACGGCATGAACATCGGGTAGCCGGTGTAGACAAAGTGTCCCGGGCTGGGCTGCGGGGGCCCCCCGATCAGAGAGTCAATGCTGAAGGCGGTGGTGCTTCCGAGTGGCCGCTGCATCACCATGAAGGACGGGCTGAACGCTGCGCTCATATGAACGACCGCTGCAGCTCGGAGGAGACCGGAGAAGAAGCGCTGTGGGCGGCTGAGAAGGGACGACAGACCCCCGGTGGAGCCGCGGCTGTCACCGCCTCTCTGAGGGGACCGGAGTTCAGAGGAGCGATAATCCGATTAAACAAAACCATTCCATCTGTGCGGCGGAGGAAAGAAAGTCAGGGAGAAAAAATGATGAACAAAACTCGTCTTCTTCCTCCTTTTAGTTTCCCCACAAAAGATTCAACCATTAACGCCGCACAGCTCCGGTCTGCGTCGTTTGTCCGCTGACGCACCGTGCGCACGTCGGAGAGCGGAGCTTCCTGCGAGTCTCCACTTCAACTTGACCGGACACCGATATCACAGCAGCGGACACCTCTCCTTCACTCCCCCGCCGAGACAGAGTGTGCGTGTCAACTGTGTGGGAAGCGTGTGTTTCCTGCCGCTCAGCGCGCGTCCAGAGATGTTTTGGATTTAAATTGCGCTCCCCTCTGTTTAATTGCGCTGCCTTCTCCGCGCGAGCTCCGCCCCGTGCCCGCGCTCTGGCCCCTGATTGGCCGGCTGGGGTGATGTGACGGCTCGCCTTTGGTCTCCTGGATGAATGCCAATTACACAAATTGGGACCACAGGCCATTTAAGAATGTGAAAACACATCATCATAAATAATAAGCAGTATATATTCAGTAAATAATCGCTCTATGAACCCCCCTCAGCTCCCGTGTGTGTGTGTGTGTGTGTGTGTGTGTGTGTGTGTGTGTGTGTGCGCTGATCTGTATTCTTTTAATACATCGTGTTCAGTGAAGTGATCTCTTCCAACACAATGAGACAAACTTCTGTCTGAAATGAAGGATTGTACAAAACCAAAATAATTTTTACTTCAAACTGAGATTTTATTCTGAACGTCTGGAATCAAGTCAAAAACAATCAAACAAGATTAATCACCAAATAGCCATATTTAGTCCATATTCAAAGATCTGCAGTGAGACCAGATGTGAATGTTTTTAAACTTTAAATCATGATGATTGAACCTTAAAAGTCTTGTAGTTGTATCATCATACATGAAAAGCAGCGTTTCACTTCCTTTCAAACCTGTTTCATGATTTATCTATTTAGAGCCATAACCAAAACATTTAATGACACTTTAACTCAGCTTCTGATCCCCGCTGCATCTGTCAGTTTCTAATTTGCACACATGATCCGGCGTTTGACTCCTCTGTTATTTCTGCACTTTTATCAGCGTCTTTCGCCTTATAGATGTGATCCAGCAGTGATGTCACAGAGTCCTGGAGTACAACCGGTCATCACTGCAGCAAGGTGAGAAGATAAACCAGAGGAGGAGGCAAAAAAAAGCTCTTCTGCTGCGGTTTAGTTTGTACTTAATTTATCTAATGATGATCTTTTAAAAATCTTAACCAGACTGTAGCTGCCGTTCAGAGGTCGTGGACAAACCTCTCAGAGCGCCATCGTTTGCTCGAGTGACTCCATTTTAACTCATCTTTGAGTCCAGCAGACTAAAAATGTCCTGGACTACTTTAATTAGTAGTTAATTTATAAATTTAAAGGTGCCCTGTGGAGTTTCTGACCACTAGTAGCGCTGTGAAGCCATGTTTTACCTGTGAAGAAGAAAACTGCGAGCTACTGAACATGGATGTAAATAAAGTTGAGCGTAACTTTTTTTTTTACATTAAAACTCCACAGAGTTACAAAGTAAATGCCCGGTAACGTATGTCACTTCCTGTCTGGCTGCTCTGACATTTTTTATTAATTAAAAAAAGCTCCTACTTTGAGGACTGACACAGTTCAATTGGGGCCCCAGACTCTCTCAATTTGTTTTGTGTCAGTTGCTTTTCACTAAATTTAATTTATTTGGAGAAATGGACCACTAACACCAGTAAAACTATTATTATCATGTGTTTAGATTCTGCTTATTCCTTAACAAATTTATGTGTGACAAATAAACACAAATAGAGGGTCAGATTTGTCTCTCCTTCGGGCCCCCTGGTGGTTTATTGGTTCAACAAAACTCCCTGACGCATATGAACTAAAAGTAGAATTTTAAGCTAAACAAGTAACATTTTTCAGAATAATTCCTCCTCAGATCCACCAGACTTCATGCAAATTAGTCATGTTTTTGAGATTCATTGCTAAGAGGCAGTAGTTAGAAACAACCTCACTGTAATGCACAATCATGTCTGCAGTAACTTATGATAAATACAGCTGCAGAAAAACCCCTGAATCTGATTTTTTTTAAAGCTGTTCAGCACCAGTCAGACTCAGCGGCCTCCACAGCTCATGTTTCTGTGGCTCCTGATGAGGTTTGAAGGCATTTGCGGGCGATTATCCCGCGATTCATCTCCTCCAAAGCCGCACAGCAGAGCTTTAAATCACAATATTTGCTCCTGCGCCGGCATCAAACTCCATTTTAATGAATCCTGTAATGGCTTCCTCATCAATTAATACAAACCTCGTCGATGCCACCGGCGCTGCCGCGTCGCAACACATCATCGTGTGTAGCAAGAGAGGAAGCAGGTGACCTCTGACCCTGAGTGGATCTCCCAGTGGACCCCCCCCCCCTCTCTCTCTTCCACTGCTTCTCCTGGGCTGAGTCAAGGGCACGCTTGGATACCCCCCCCACCCCCCCTCCTCGTCCTCAGGGTCACTGGGACACGATCTCATTAAAGGCGGCCTGATCTGCAACTGCAATGCAGACATTAAATAGCAGTATTTTTCAATTAAGGCTGACAAATTCAATCAAAATTCCATAGATTAGGATGAAATGAGGCATGGGTCATTTACAAGGGAATTTAATTGCACGGCCATTAGACAAATAGTACAGCAGTCTCTGTCTCATTATCAATCATGCGGGGGCATCAATAGTAAAAGGTTGGAAGGCAGGGGAGGGGGCAGCGGGGTGCATAAGTGTAAGCGTCCGTGCACGGGGAGCGTGCACGTTACAGCGCTGCCACCACCGCAGAGCAGCTAATAAATATCCTCTTTTGTACTTATAAATTATCCAGTTTAATTAACAACATGGATTATGATTGGACTATGATTTAATTAAACCTTTCCTGCATGCAAGCCGAGCGCTGCGATCATCCATTATGGGCTGGGGGGGGAGGAGGGGGGTGAAGGTGGGATGGTGGAGGTGGGAGGAGTGTTGGGGGGGGGGGGCAGTTGGAGTGTAACACTGCACTAAATGAAGCTTCCTCTAATAGGAGCTGCTTACCTGCTAACATCATCAGTCGCTGCAACAAGCGGCGATAATAGGCCTCCAAATGGCCGAGGAGCATTTACAGAAATAAACCAGGACGCCGTTTGGTGTCCAAAAAAAAAAAAAAAACAGAGAGCCCCCCCCCTCCCCTGCATCTAAATCTAAAGCTAAATGGCACAATCTCTGAGAGTTTGCTGATATAACCGCTGTAAAGTGGAGGGGATGTGGCGGGAAAAGCAATTATGAAGCGCCGGCTGCAGCAGAGAGGCAGAGAAACAGATGCCTGGACGGGTGGAGGGGTGGAGGTGGACGTCGCCCCGGGCGTCGACGCCGCTCGACACGATTCAGTCAGAGCGGAGCGGCGTGGCGGAATCAACCTTTTCATCAGCCTCTAAATGCCAGGCCAGATTTACTCCCACACACACACGAAAACACGCACAGCGCTGTCGGACTGAACGCACGGAAGGCCTCGACGAACTGGAGGAGACTGGGAGAGATTCCCATCCCGGGTATTTTCAAGAACTAAGTCTTAAAAAGCAAATGAGGCTTGTTGTGTCGTTACTGAGGCCGTGACGATCGGGTGTCAACTCTAACAACCTGCAGCACGACCTTGTGTGACGTGCAAACAGCACCAGGGTCCCACTCAGACATCAGTGCCTTTGACTTTTGAAGTATTTCGGGTCGCTCGTCTAACAACGGTTAAAATCTTGTGGATTTAAGGATAATATCTGTATTTTTAAACCTGGGCCCTATTTCAACATGTGTTGGTGTGGAAATGTTTGGAATCCATGCAGACTGTTACACCAGGTTTCTGACAACATCATGGGAAGGATCCCTATGAGGGACTCATGAAACTGAAGTCTCGCTCAAGGACAGTTCTTGCTCTGATATCTGGTGATGTTGCAGGAAGACGACGGTGGAAACGCGAAGTAACGTTAGGAATAAAGTCTTGCTATCAGCTCCTCTACGTAAAACAACCTCCTCTCCCTCGTTTCCACCGCCGTCCTTATCCTCTCACGAGATATCGGAGCGAGAGCTGTCCTTGAGCGAGACTTAAGTTTCCTGTCTAAAACAAATGGCGTCAGCAGGACTCCCTCGTGCGGATCCTTCCCATGATGTTGTCAGACACCTGGTGTAACAGCCTGAGCCTGGCAACAAGAAGCTCTTTTTGAGGATGTTACGATGACGTGCGCAATTTCCCTGAAGAAAAGCGTCTGAGGCATACGTGGACTTCCACAGATATAATGACAGAGTTAAACCAGTTTTAATATTTTAATCTTAAGAGTGCACCAGACGGTTCAGTCCAGACGCTGGACCACATGTGCGGCGTTCACACTAAACGGTTTCAGAGTGGCGGTTGCGGGGATCTCACACGATCAAACGTGACGCGAGAGAAACAAACGTGGAGGCAGGCTGTCGTCGTCAGCTGGCTGAGCTCGTGTGTGCTGTGTTCTGCACAGAAAAACAAAAAAGAAGAGAATCAAACTCGATGAACTCGAGGCTGAGAAGAGAGAATCAGCAGGTTTATGCATTTCATAGCGCGAGCAGATGCACAACACGCTGGTGACGCTTCCCGGTCGGCTCGCTCTCATTGTTCAGTCAGTGACCTTAAGGTTACGCCTGTAGTCTGTACGCCCCCTCAACCTACAGGCCGATATCCCTAAAACTAACTGTTAGTTAACGTGACGAAGACTTTGATCCTGAAACAGCAGACTTCTTACAGACAACTCTTTCCTCTAAGTCACCAAAATGTCATTACTCACACATTTTGGGTTTAACCTTCTTTTGATCATTTTGAACTGAAGCTATTTATATTTCGAGGACAGAAATTGAACCAGAGTTTTCTTGTTTTCAGCGTCACAAAGCTTCTGAAGCAGATTTTAAACCGTTTTGGGACAAATTCTCTTCACTGCATCCAAAACTATGAACTTATTTTAAAGAGAAAACGACGAGGGACTTCAGGGTTCGAGGATTAATGTTGTTTCTTTTTGTTCAGGTCTTTGGCGCAGAGATACGCTGCAGGAACTCTGATTCTCCGGGTGAGTAAAATAGAAAATCTTTTCTTTCTGTCGTCCCAGAGGAGCGTCCAATCAGATCAGCTGATCAGATATTAAAATAAACACGTCTCGTCTTTGTAAATGAGTTGAACGTATAAGAAAACGAAGCAGAGACGCAGCTAAAGATGCCGCTGTGATTTCCTCCCAAAGCTCAGATCAATTAACATTTAGAGCGCTGATTGGATTTTTGATTATCGGAGCTGAAAGGGCCGCTGAGGTCGCCCAATGAGGGAGGAGGCCTGATGAGGATTGAGTTTCTTAAGTACATTCTGGCAGCAAGCGGGGTTAGTATTGATCGTTGCTCTGCAGAAAACCTCCATCCAGACGAGTCAGTTAATCTTTAAATCAGATTTTTCTGAACTCGAGTGGAAAAATCTACCGACGGGGTCAAAATCTGTCGCCTTTCTGTGCAACTCAGACGCAAGATGAGAGGAAATCAGAAATATATTTAGGCTGTTGTCAATAACATACTGTTGGGATAAAGCAAGTTTAAAAAGTCAAACTATTGATTTTATGGAAGTGTGCATACTTTATATTATTTACTTTGTTATTAAGTTCTATAATCATCTTCATCATGTCTTCAGTTCCTCTGTCGTTGGTTCATTTATTCGCCACAGAAACAGTCGCTTTGCACCTGACCACTTGATTTAACCAGCAGTTTTTTGCAGCGTGCTCTTGGACGCTAATTGTTCCTGTTTCTTCTTCCTCTTCTCTTTCTTCACCTTCATCTCACTCCTCTACCCATGATCCTCTCCTCACACTTATCTTTAGCAATGATAAATTAGATTTGTATCTATCTCCTTGTGTGTTTACAGTATAGTTATATGTTCAGTATATTTTATAATTAATTATAGAGAAAGTAATACGATTCAGGCACCGACTTTACTACCACTATTACTTTTATTGTACTTCGAGAACACTTCCTCTTATAACACCTCTAACATGCACTTCCTGTTTCTCTTCTTCTTCTTCTCTTGTCTTGATCGCACTATTCGTTAACTCTCACTGCTTTCCCATCGATGCCTAAATGATTTAACTTAAAAATTATGTGATTCCTATTTCCTGATTGTTTGTTTTATTATTAGTTTTATGATTCAGCATTTCAGCTCATCTTTGTAAACGTAAACCATCACGTCTGAGACTCGCAGACTAATTAAAGTCACCACAACCTGGCAAAACTGTAAAACCACCTTTACTGCTCGCAGGATAAAATACAGACGGGGAGATTTTAAATCCTTCAAATCCACAGCCAGAGGTTCATTTGCATATCACCTTTTTACATATACTCTCATTAAAATTGTAAATTATTGAACCCATGTGACAAAAACAAGAGAGTGAATCCTCAGTTTTCTACAAAAAAAAAACGGTTTACACAGCGCCCCCTTCAGGCTGATCACTGCACCATAGAGGACTCTCAAAGTGGCTGAGGGATCAAAACAAACATGCCGAACAGATCCCGTGCCACAGTTTGAGGACATTTAGAGTGCGCTAATTGCTGTGGCAGTTTGGGGAACGTCCCGTCGTGTCTTCGGGGGTTCAGGGGAGTTTCACAGAGCAGAGGGAGGAGACGAGTCTGCCGCTGTGAGCTGGACCTTAAAAATCAGACAGATTAAATAGATGAAGCCCTGAAGGTGAAGCGAGGAGTCGAGCAGGAGGGTCGCAGCCGGTTAAATACAGTTCTGGGAGTCGAGTGTTGAAGGATATTCTAACATGTTACTTTCTCTTGAGGTCTTGTGTGCTTTTATTAAACTACAGCTCTGTTAAACCAATAAATAAATAACAAAGTCGGTTCCTGCTCTTCAAATCCATGCTGTGTAACATTTAAAAGCCCTTCAGTACATTTAAATATTTCTTGTCAATCTTAATTATTAAAAAAACATAATACAAACCTTTACTTAGCAAAAACAAAAGAAAATATGATTTAAAAAAAAGGGCACAGAGGGGAATAAAAAAAGGGTGTAAAATCATTTTCAGATCAGCAGGCAACATGTTTCGTCCTCGGGCGCCAACAAAGAGGCCTCATTTAAAACTAATTATACACGAGCAGCTTGACATGCAAAATTAAGTCAAATGAATTCTTGAGGGATTCAAGAGAAATTAGAGCCTGAAACAAGCTGACGAGCATCAGTCTGAACGTTTCTACGTTTGTACTTCCTAAATGTTTTCTTATTGCAGAGATGACAAATAAAGAACTAGTAGAGATAATTTGTTTTTTGCAGCAATAAAAATGCTGTTTTAACAATAATTAACACGCAAAATGTTAAAACGAGGGAAAATCTGGAATTACAGCATTTGATAATTCAGTTTCTGGTAGAACACATTCAGTGAAAGCAAACAGATTTTTAAACATGTTTATAAAAGTAATTTAATACGCTCTCGTATCTCATCCACAGAGAAGCCGCAGTCGAATGTTAAAGCTAACGAGTTGTGCTGCTAATTGTTAACTGTTGGGCTGATAAGTGAATGCACTGAGGGAGATTTGGTCGGATGATGTTTTGATGCACTTTGTTGTTTCCTCTTCGCGGACTGTAAAGTCTTCATCAGATTGTTGAAACAAATCGTCCTCTCAGGCTTATTTTAGTTTTTAACTGTCTGCAGGTAACTAAAATATTTTAATTAATCTGTCGTTGAAAAAGTTGAACCAGAGAGCAGGCGGTGTTTTCCTTTTGTTAACCGACCTAAAATGTTTTATTAATTGTCCAATGGATTATTCAACCAATAGTTTAACGCTGCCTCAGCAGAGATTGCTGGACTCCTAAAAGTTCAGTCTTAAAATTGAATGTTTTTGTACATTTTAGAAGTCTTTAAAATGGGTTTAAAATGTCTCATTCAGCTCTGTCACCCACATCGCCGTGTTGAATGTAGTATTTTAAGCCTGAGTGGGTTATAAAATGATCTGACTGGAAGGTTTTTACTTCAGAATCAGAAACACATTTATTGCCAAGTAGTTTTTACACGTGGTGACTAGATGCCAGACATAAACAAACATGTATAGATGTAAAAATATGGAATAACAAGAAGTACAAGCTAACAATAAAATAGACCATGTGCTGCAATGATTAATCAAATAATCAATTAGTTGTCAACTATTAAATTAATCACCAACTATCGGTTTGAGGCATTTTTTTAAAGACAAATTATCTGATTCCAGCTTCTTAAATTTGAATATTTCCTGGTTTCTTTGCTCCTCTGTGACAGTAAACTGGAAGTCTTTGGTTTGTGCACAAAAACGAGACATTTGAGGACAACATCTTGGGCTTTGGGAAACACTTTTTCACAATTTTCCGACATTTTATAGACCAAACAACTGATCGATTAATCGAGAAAATAATCAACAGATTGATCGACAATTAGTGCAGCCCTAGCCCTTTGTTTTTCTGTATTACATCAGAGTAAATTAAATATCATTTGGGTTTTTCCTGTTGGTCGAACAAAACAAGGATGTGAACTAGTTTTCTGATGTTTGATTGACATTAATCGATAATCACATGAATCAATAGCATGTCTTTTTTGTGCTGGTGTGCAGCTCCCTGCAAGCTTCTGGAAAAAGAATAAAACACTAAAGAGAATAAAAGCGACACGACAGCTGGTAGTGAGCGTTTAAAAACAGGGTCAGGATGAAGGAGAGTCTGCTTCAGTCCGAGTGTACAGACATCCATCAACCTGCATCAACTTTCCAACCCTCCGCAGAGCAGGTGTGCCGGCGGCCTCTAATGACTGCTGTTACACGCAGGAACCGGCCTCCCCCCCTCTTTAGGCCAACACATGTGAAGACACACAGCTTGACCTTTGACCTCCCCCCATAAAAACATGCAGATAAGTATACGCTCCCTGCTGGTGCAAACCCAGGGGATTAGAGACGTCCACGATCTGAGACAGACACGAGTTCAGCCGGTCGGGGAAGAGGAACCTTCCAGAAAAAAAGAAAGGAATCAGATGGCGAGCTTCAGACGAGCTAATTAGATCTGCCGAAATGTTCACCTCCTCTCCGTCTTCCACACGGCTAAAAGTGACTTATTTAATTATTACAGCCTTAATTACTGCTGGTACAATCACCGAAACAGGATGCGAGGAGACGGCAGCTAAAATTGGGTTAGAGCGGCCTCGCCGTGCTGGTTTCCTCTGGGTTAGCTGCGTCGGTTTCCATTAGCAACACGTCGGCGCCGTGTGAATCTGCTCGTCTCCTCGGCTGCCTGGGAGAAGAGGAGCGTCTGAGAGCCTTCACATGAATGAGCGCCTTGTCTTTCGGTAACACGAGTCTCACCAGAAATGTCTCACTTTGTCAACAATCCTCTGAGTCTGATTAACTTTATTACCCTCGTTAGTTGTGTCCTCTGCTTCCTCTGTCGGTTTTCACGGTTGTTCACAGGTCGAACACGTCTGTTCACTGTTGTCAGGGGGGTGAAGGGTTTTTAACATCACTGTGGGAAAGAGTCTGACTGTGTTTCCCTCCTTATTTAGTTACTGTGATGAATTCCTCCTGCAGTCTCTTGGTTTTACATCTCTGTTTTTCTCAGACTTAAAAAGTGTTTTGGAATGAAATTAAAAGCATTATTCAACGTTGGATTAGTTATCACAGAAGTACTAGTACTAGTATTACACTAGTATTTCAGTGATGTAAGATTTCAACCAACAAGGTCATGCAGTCACATAAACAGACCAGACTTTAAAACCGACAAACAGATTGTTGAGTTGGACGTTGGGTCGTCTCTTTGTCACAATTATAAAAGACTGAAGTTTTGAAGTTCTGAACTGGACGGTTTAAGTCGACCCGACTTTAAAGCTGCATGGAGTTGAAATTAAAGAATAACTCGAAAAGAAATGTAGAAAAGTCTGGTCTACAATTAACTTGGAGGAACTCAAGATTAGAAATACTAAAGACTCACTCACTTTTGTTGAATGTTAGTTTGATTGCACAACTTCTAGATTGTCTTTTAATACCTATAAGACCTGAAACAGAAATAACAACCACATCGATTATCATGTGTGTAATGTACAGGAAAAATAAACACATTAAAAGTCCCAAACACTGGACTGCAGCCTGTAAAAGGACACGTGATACCAACTCATTCTCACTCTGAAGTCGTCACATATGGACGCATGGTCGAGACCCGTTGGTGTCAGTTTGTAACGCACTTGGAGAAGCCCTGTAGCGGCGTAATGAACGCTAAAGGTAGGTGTTATTTAACAGTAAAGTCAGAGTAAGGAGCTGGTTGGGGTGGAAAGTGGGCCAGAAACCAGAATTTCAGTCAGGAGATCGATGTTCATTCCCCGTGTGAAACTAAAAGTCAGCTCTAAATATTTTTAAGTTAAAGGTTCAGTGTGTGATATTTCTGAGGATCTGTCGACAGAAATGCAATATAAGATCCATAACTATGTTTTTTGTGGTCTATAAAGACCTCACATAATACACCATTATGTTTTTATTACCTTAGAATGAGACATTTCTATCTTCCATGGACGTCATGACTGAGATCTATTTCAGCACCGCTATCAAAGTATTCGTTTATTTATTTTTTTTGCCGCTATCAAAGCACCATAATCTTTCAGTGGGACAGATATTATTGCTGGCGGACAGTTTTGGCGAGGGTCCATAATCACAGAGAGAATGAATGTGTTTCCCTTGTCGATATTTGTATAAACTTTATTTAATCTGTGGTTTATAATGGACTGTGGTGCAGAAACAGTGACAGTCTTTCACACCCCTCCATGTTGTCTGTCAGTGGCCAAGTCACAAAAACATGTGGTTTTACTGAATAATTAAGTATATATAATTTCTTAATAAATATACCTAAAGAAACCTCATTTCTTGACTGGCCACTCTCTGCTGTCACAGAAAAGACACCTTTTGTGCTGTGTCAGCCACCATAGCTGTCCTATGTTCTTTGAAAGCGTAGGGGGCAGTGGTAGACTGGACAGATGGTTGCAATTCACAACCCTCACCACTAGATGGCAATAAATCTTACACACTGAGCGTTTAAGTCACATTTTCCTAAACCTAACCAAATAGTGACGTTTCACAACTTTAAGTACTAGTTTTATTTTGAAGGTTAATTTATTATTGCTAACTTAACCGTGGAGTCCTACACGCCCAAAAAAACGTTGCCAAAGGGTGTTAAAAATCGCCACCAAGCGTCCATATGTGACGGAGTGAGAACGTGTAGGTGATAAACAAACCTCACAGGCTGAAGCGTTGCATCAATGTAGAAATGTTTTGGGAGCGTCTGCGCGTAAACAACCTCTCAGCTCTCTTTGGTAGCCGTTTCTTTTTGTCCTGCAGCTGCAACAAACCCTCTGCACGGTACATAAATGAAGCGTCAGCAGCGATTAACTTTGCTTCAACAACATGATTAAGAAAACAAATTAGTACTTTATGATTTTCTAGTTGCCAAAATCAGGAAACACTTTCCATGTAAGCTGCGTTCTGTCTCTTTCACTTTGCTCCTCAGTTTCACATCTATTACAAATTAAAATGTCCATTAAAATACTATTAGTGCCATTAAGGCCGAGTCTGTAATGGATCAGACAAGCTGGCGCAGGAGAGGACTTTTATCTGCTTACCTCTAGAATATGCAGAGAAAACATGTCGTTAGTTTCAGCTTCACAGACAGAAACTGTGGAAAAAGAGAGTTTACAGAGCTGGACTGTCTGACACACAGATGGAAACGATGTGTTTGTGTTCACCGTATTTCCTGTTTGCAGCAGCAGGACAGAGCTGGCTGCTTCGGCTTTATTTGAAATGGCCACCGTGGGAATGAAGTCTGAGCTCATTAGACTGTCGTCTCCCTGGATTTGATCATCAGCTAAATGGTTAAAACTCAAATTAAAGCACTAGCAACCATCAGCCTGTTTGGAGGACAGGTTGATTTCAGCCTCGGCCGCTCTCTGGCCGTCTTCTCTCCTGCGTCGGGCTGAAAGAGCTGTGACAGATCGCTGGCTGAGCATCAGGCGGCAGTTAGTGCTGCTTCACTGTGTCAGGTAAGAGGCTGTAATGAGGCCGACAGTCGAGGGGCTTCCAAGAGCGACAGGAAGCAGAGCAGAGGAGCAGTCGAGACTGACGGAGAGCTTTTGAGGAGAGAGACAAATAACCGTGGGTTAAAGGAACAGTCCAACAATTTGGAGTCGGATCATTTTCATCTCTTTGTGTCTCATAGAGAGTTAGGACCAGGTCCTTTAATCAAGAAGGAGAAGCTGCTCTAACTTAGGTACTCCATCGCTGACCAGGTGGACAAAAAGAAAACAAAAGGGAACAGTTTATTCTTGGAGTCCTGTATTTGGATTTCAGACAAATGTCACATCATCATTGCTCTAATTTTAGAAACTCCTCTTCCATTAAGAGTCTACAGCTGACTTTAAATGTTGAGCTGCTGGTGGTGCTACATGAAAAATCACCTGATCACATACAGTCATTAAAATCCATCCTCTGGTGATCATGAATGAATGAACCAAACTGCATGTTAATTTATGCAGCAGTTAAGTGAAAGTTTCATGAATGGTCCTAGAACATGTGCAGTACCACTGAAAACAACAAATTACGACCTTTTTTAAGTAGTTTAGTGTTTAAAGGATGAAATCATTTATTAGTTTAAGGTGGAATAATTAACATTTATGGTGTAAAAGAAAGGCTGTGGCTACCAGTAAGGACACTGGGGACATGTTTTCTTGGATTCTGGGGGTTTTAGCAGCCTGAGTGACATTCAACAATTTAAAAACTTCAATACATATAATAATAATTTGAATTTGCTAACTTTCAGGCCAAAAGAAATTAGACAAAGTACTGGGACAACAAAAACACAAACTGTTTTTATATTTCTGTTTTTAAACAAAAGAGATTCAAGTTGTTTATCAGAGAGCTTCAGAGGTTAGGAGGTGTGTTTCTGACAGAGCCGGGCTAGCAGTTTCCCCCTGCTTCCAGCCATTATGCTAAGCTACGCTAACCACATCCCGACTACATGACACTCATCTGAACATCTGACTTGAGCTAAATGTTGAACTATTGTTTCACAGTAGAGTTTTTGATGTATTTAAAGGCAGCATTGATGTGCATTTTATTGAATTAAACGGGTTCTGCGTTGTTATATTTGTCGACATTTGTTGGTTCGAGTAAAAAAGGCGGTGAGGTGGATCTGAACGGAGACTCTGAGCAGAAGACTAACTCAGACTCGTCTGAACGAGTCCATGAATGTATAAACTCGCTTGTGCTTCATGTTAATGAGGCCGCTGTGGTTTGGATTCAGAGAGAAAACGTTTCTCAGACGGACGGAGAGAGAAGTCAACAGCCACGTTAACCCCTGGACACTCAGACGTTTGATGAAGCGACGAGCGCCGCTCTCCCCTCGCCACGGATCCAACATCATTAGCCGGGAGAGAGACAGTATGTTTCGGCCCGCACCGCCGGTAATGAGCCCTCGCCATCATCCCTCATGCCGTAATTAGCGGCGGGCCCGCCACTCGGGCCCCCTGCTCACCGCTAATGGAGTGAACAAGGCAGAAAACGAGCACTATTAAGGCTGGACATGAATTCCAGCTCGCCATGTGAAACCCTTGAAACATAATCGTCTTCATCATTCAGCGCTCCGACTCCGGCCTCCTCCGGATCGCTGCCTCGTCTTCTGTCTCCAATCAAAGCAGAAGGATGGATCGGGAGATCCGGCGTCCCGTCTCCGTCTCCAGGTGGGAGACTTCAAATCTGAGTCTGACTCACTTTGAAACACAAGACACCTGGAACCATGTGGCAGGATGGTGGCTTTAGTCTGTCTGCTGAGGGTAAAGGAAGTCCTGCAGGTGATGTGAGCTGATGAACACGACTCTTCGGCCATCTTTGTTGTAGTTTAAACATCAGTTCATTGACTCCTCGTGGCGGAAGAACTCTGGACATCAGCTTTGACACTCTTGTCACACCATTAAATTATTATATTGGTTATGCTGAGTTACTTTTCTTTATTGATTAATCTTTTTCTTGATTCATCTTTTATCCATGGCAATGAGATCCTTTTTCACTTCCTGTTTCTTACCGACAGTCGACGTTGTTTTTTAAAGCATGAACAGGATCGTTAACTAACCTTAACCGAGTGGTTACTACTGTAACCATGGTGACAAAAGTCCTCTAACCTTAACCAAGCGGCCGTTTCAACCCAAGTCGAGACCAAGACCAGAGTTTATCAAGACTGAGACAAGACCAAGAGTTTTAGGGTCTGAGACCAAGTCAAAACCAAGACCGAGTCAAGAGCAAGACCAGTTCCCCACATTACATGACAATAAAATGTGGAACGAGATCATAGATACTTCTCAGATTGACCTTAAAGATCCACATACACGTCTTAAAAGACTTATGAATTCAGTATTTAAAGACGATTTAGATCTCACTTTCAGAACTTCAGTCTTTGTATTTTTTTAATTGTAATAAAGAAACGACTAAAAGTCCAAGTGATCAAGTTGTTTAGGAACAATGTTTTTTCTTATTAGCGTATACAGTTATTCCCAGCATGCATTGCATTTGTGTTAAAAGATGATGGAGGTTTTGGCTGAATCCCAGTCTGCTCACTCACAGACTCTGAGTTCTCGGTGAGTCCATGAGGGCTTAGGGCCGTCCCGCTGTCAAATCATCAAGTGCACAACGTCTCTCGCAGACTTTCTGAGACTCAACTGCTGACTTTCCATAAGTCTTCTTCACCTGAGGGAATTACCCACAGTTCATAGCGTTGTGACGTTAACCCTCTTTTGCATGAGTTCTTTTTTCAGACGTAAAACAAAAAGTTTCAATGTATTTTTGTTGCTTAACATTGCTTAATGTAAATAAATATATATTTTTTTATTAACTAAAGGGGGGGTTTGTTGTCATATGCCAACAACGCGCTATTGTGGAACATGCCATAAAATAAAGTTTGTCTCTCAAAATGTGCTTTTATTATAAACTAGACAAAACGAATTCAACTTAAATGGATAGCCCAATGTTTATACTGTGATATTACTTTCATTTTCAAACAGGAATTCCTGCTGATGTGATGTAATCAAATTGTCATAGTTTCAAAATAAAAGACCCATGGATTTTGAAGCACTTCCTATTAATAAAATGTAGATAAAGTAATTTTTGCCATATGGCAACGCCATGCACATCCAGGGGAAGCTGGCATCAACAAAAGTGAACAAATATGGTAGGGGAAACAAGAAGAAAATAGGTTTACTTGTTAGTGTGTGATGCTGTTTTGCACTGAAAATACGTTCAGATCAGACAGTCGGAAGAAAGTAAAAAATGTAAAATAGAAAATGTCCCAAAACCACAATTGTTTTGGTGTAGTCAAGGTCACGTGACATCAAAGTGCGGCGCTGTCCCGTTAAACCATTTCAGGCCCTCGCGGCCTCTCAATGTTAAGCACGTCAGCTAAGTCTGTGAGGGTTCAGGGTTCAGGCCTTAGCGTGGAGATTGGGATTAGGATTGGGCCTTTGACTCAGTCCCACACACGCAGATTCATCTGCGGCTGAAAATAGTCCCTAACAAATGCACTACTTCCTGCTGTTTGTTTGTTTGATAGAAAAGCAGCGGTTTTAGGAAAAGAAATTCAAACTATGTGTTTGTGAGATGTTTCTAAAGATTTACGTCTTCAGTAGGAACCGACGGGCTCAGAGCTGAGAGCCACAGACAGGAAGTCAGACAAGTGTTGAGAGACGCACGCGGTCTGAAACACAGAGAAATGTAGAATAATCGGAGGAAACTGAGAGCAGATACATGAGCAGGTCGTCACGTAAACATTTGATCCCATTTGATCCAAATGAGAGCACCAGAGGTCAAAGGTCAAAGCCACAACACCTTGACAGAGGAATGCTGCAGGCAATAAGAGGAGCCGTTTGTGTGTGTTTGATTATTTGTTCATGGGTGTCACCTGTGTGTGATGAGTGACGGGGGCGCGGACATGTAATGGCCGCGGTTGGCAAGGTCAGGGAGGTGATTGGTCGCATGATCAGAGCGGGGTGAGGGTGGGCGGGGTCAAGGTCGCGGCTGATGATGACGGCTGCGATGCTGACAGCAGGCGATTCATGCCTCGTCCTCACAGCGTGCTGCGAGTGTCTGTATTAACGTAAAACGCACACAAACCAACGCTGTTCAGAGCTGAAACCATCTGTTTATTAATCAGTTGATTGATTGACAGAAATCCGCTTTTCTAAAATGTCAGTGATGTTGGTCAGTAAGAATGAACATTTTGTCACTATTATCCAACATTTTATAGACCGAATGATGAAACCAATAATCAAACTAATGCTTTGAAGATTAATCCCTAATTAAATGAGTTTATTTGATGAACATTTTGTAATTCATACAGTCTGAAATCATCCTTTTATTCACTGGGTTAACTTGACATTGATGAAACACAAACATTAATAAATTGTTACTGAAGTCAAGCTAATATTAGCGTTTTGGGATGTGTTGGTGAGAAGTAAGATGTTTTAATGTGGCCTTAATCTATCTGCAGTTTGATCAACATATGGACGCACGGTCAAGACCTGTTGGCGTCAGTTTGTAACGCACCTAGGGAAGCCATTTATGAACGCTAGGTGTAGGATATTTAACAGAAGAGTCCAAGTAGTTGTAGAGGACGGTGGGCCCGAAACCGGTTTCCTGTGTGAAATAAAAAGTCAACATGAATGTTTTAATTGAAGTCCTGTAAGTTGCCTACCCTACGCAAGTAATGTAACTTAACTTATTAGGTAAAGTAACGTAACTAACGTAGTTATTTTAACTTTAACCATTTCCTAAACCTCTCACCCCCAACCAGTCGAGGTGGATGGCCGTCGAGGTTTCTGCCTCTTAAAAGGAAGTTTTTCCTTGCCTCTGTTGCCTACTGCTGCTCTTGGTGGGAGTCTATCACAAAGTACGGTCTACACCTGCTCTATATGAAAAGCTAAATAAAATTGAATTGATTTGAAACCTAACCAAGTTGTTTTGGTGCCTAAACCTAACCAATGTGCGATGTTTCAATACTTTAACCACTGGTTTTATTTTGAAAGTCTAACCAGACGTTACATGTTTATTGTTGCTGACTTGACCACGGAGCCTTAAATGTCGAAAAGGTCGCTAAAGGGTACCCAAGGAGTGAAAAAGTGACATCAAAGGGTCTTGACCAAGCTTCCATGTGTGAAGAGTTGGCAGTGAGAACGTGTTGGAGTGACTGTGGTTTCTGGCGTCGATACAATCCAAGACGATAAACACAGTAAAGGGCATTTTGCCGATAATTAGCTTCTGTAGTTTATTTGAATGTCGGATGAAGGACTTCTTGGTGTCATGCAGCGTTTTTACAGTTGAGTTACCAAAAGTTCACTCCATGTACGGAGTCTAACATCTGGTTCATGTTTGCGACTATTTGTGTGATTTTTGGTAAGAAGTTGATTTTATTTGTGTTATTTTTGAAAAATATTTTCCCAGCAGGGTGAGAGGTTGTAAGTGAAGCACATAAAGTCTTGACTCTCACACAGAAACACCTCCATTCTGGATCAATTACCGTTCGGGGGAGCAGAGAACAATTAGCCAGCTGGCTTTTATGAAACAAAGCAATTAATGTTATGCTAATAAGTCAGATTTTGAGCAATTCCAGATCATTTGCTAATCATTTACTAATTACTTTGACGACTCTTTAGTGCATCAAATTATGAGTGATTAATCGGACAGATCTGGATATTTAACTCCTCACAGCTCCACATCTGGACCACATGTCACTCAGTTTGACAACATCGCAGACTTTCTGTGGGATCTCAGAAACTGAGAAACTGTTTAATTTAGTGTGAATATGACGTGTTAACGTTCACATGCAGAATCCTACTGCATGATAATTACATGTGGGGATGAGGGAGCAGTCAGATGTAATAAAATGATAAGATATGTTTATAATATTACAAAAGCTTCTTATCAGTAATGTAGCACTTAAGTCATATCTGTTGAAATATTATATAAAATAAAGTATTTCTTTTTTCTTCAGTTCCTGTTAGACTGCAGAGTGTCCTCAGGTTGTCTTCCTGTCAGTCTAGGTGTACGTTGCTTCCATACTTACCCCTCCCAGAGGTAACATGGAGTGGAGGTGGTTGAGGTCAGGGCCAAGTGTTTGTTAAAGGTGGGGTAAGGCCCCATCCGGTCTACTCCGTTTTATAAAATGAATACGATCTCCGTCCACAGCAGCGTTTCAGCTGCGTATCAGGCCGTTCAGGTACACTGGGCATGCGGTGTAAACATGAAGCAGATGGTGTATTCTGTAGTTACGGAAGATTTGGTGAAAGAATAAAGAAATACAGACAAAGAATCACACCAGATTTTATTTTGCATGGACCAATAACGAGCCGGGACTGTTACTGAATGTAACACGGGAGTTAAAAGCGGCTGTGGCGGCAGGAAGCAGAGTTGTTGCAAAGTAAACGGCGACATGAACAGTACAGGTGTAGGCTGTGAGTGTTACTTGCATGGTACAAAATATTTTAATAAAAATACCCCGTCAGCAGCATCGTGTTTCTGCTTTGCAAGAGCCAATCAGAGAGCCGAACATGAGCGTCTGTGACATCGTTTCTGAAGTCCTCCGTTTTTGCCCGTCTGCACTAAAACGCCGGGGATCGACAGCGTTTTCAGACTTCTCCGTTTTAGGTCTTCGTTTTTGACGTTTTAGTCTGGACGGGAGGTGCAAACGTAGCAAAAGGTCTCCGTTCTAAAACCAAAAGGCAGTAGTGTGAGTGGGGCCTGAGTAAATCTTCCCTTCTGTGGTAAAATAAATCTGGTGTTTGTACTGTTCTGGATTTGTGTGTCCGGTAACGTGACTTGCCATGACATGCAGTTGAATCACTGTCTGGAGCTGGTGTGCCGCCTCGTCCTCTCCCCGTGTGAACTTCACGGCAGCAGTGGCACGGCTGAACCTGTTGGTCCGGGTGGTGCGATTGACCTTGAAGATGGTTGTACGCATTCAAGGCGCGGCTACCATGTGGCTCAAGGGAGTTCTCCAACAGTAGGGGAGCTTGACGAGCTCGTTGAGTCCCCTTGGCTGCGTCGAAGACTAGATGTGGATCCAGAAACAGTCTTGATCAGAGTGAAAGATCTCTACCCTAGACCCAATTTCTGATACGTAGACCGGGCCGGTTGTCTCCATGTGCCAGCTCTTGCCTTACATACTCTATACATACTTTTATGTCAGTTGTGTGATAAGGATCTAATATTCAAGCTGCATCCAACACGTCGTAAACTTGATTATCATCGCTCCTAAAACCAGTTTATGGTCCCATCGCCTCCGAGCTGTGTGGAACAGTAGACTGGTGAACTGGGAGTGTATGAGAGGTGTGCATCAAGTGTGGTTTTAGTGGCCTCTTTCGAACACTGAACACGCTTGTTTACTAGCTCACATCGTGCGATCGTGCACCTGAGTGCTGCAGAAGAAACGAGGAAGATGAATAAAAGCAGTTAGTAAATGAGGTCGTTCATCGTTTTAATGTAAAACACTGAATCCTTATTATTGTCTGCTGGGTTTAGTGTCCCACTAAATGTGCTAATGCTGCTTCCCTCTGGGAGTCAGCCGGGGTCCATGTTGCAATTCAGATGAGTCCCCTCCTCCTCCTCCTCCTCCTCCTCCTCCTCCTCCAGCCTCTCCCAGCTTCATGTGACAGGTGAAGCTCCTGCAGGGGTCTGGTCCTCCTTACCCTCCTCTTCCTGCAGAAGAGGCGGATTTTGGCCAGTCGGCTTGATTCAGTATAGAAACCACGCTGTTTTTTACTGCAGCGTCTAAAACAAAAAGAGATAAATTCATAAAGCTGAACTCCAGAGAGTTTAAGACTGAAGATGCACCTTAAAAACATGAACACCATCTGACATTTGCATACAGATTCAGGTTTTCTTTCTACAATGACTGAACGCAGAATCTGTATTTTACTTTTCTATGTAGGAAACGAGGAACAGTTTTGCCTTTTATGCATACTGGAGTTCAGCCTGGCGAAAAACTTTTATCGATTGAACTGTGAAGTTTTCATACAGTATCGGCACTTGAAAGTGTCGTGAAAGTGAGGTGTGTATATATTGTAAAATGTGCTTCCTGTTCAGTTCAGAGACGGCTTACAGCTCAAAGCTTAAAACATAAATTCATGCCCTGAAAATGTTGATTAGAGCCGCCACTAACCATTAATTTCATTTTATATTTCTTCAATTATCGATAAACGTGTCCGTCGCAAGTTCTCCAAATCCAAGGCAATGTTATTAAATGTCAAAACACCAAATATTTGGATTTTCTCCTTTTATAAAAGACCCTAAACAAGAACTTGATAATAGAAATATTTGATAATTAATTTTCTGTCCACTAGTTAGTTGTTTTAGTGCTACTCGTGATTAGAAGTGATCTAGAAATAATGACTTCAAACAATAGTAAAAAGAGTGAGTAGTTCTCATAGTTGAGTTAAAGGTTGATATAACTTAAAACTTTGTTGTGTTCTTTAGGTTTTTAAGAAATTAGAAGCTCGTGTAAAACTGATTACACAATGAGCACAAACTGAGGTCAGATGGTGGATTAGGGATGATAAGATTCACCGATTCGTGCCGGTGCAATGGCATAAAAGTTCGTCCTGATTAAAAGAGTCTGCATCAGTAACAATTTGGGGATGAACTCGAGATGTAAAGTTTCTCACATCTTTGCAGATGATTGCTCTCATCTTTCTCTCATCTCCACCGCTGCCTGCCAGCTACTGTAGAGGTCGAGGCGTGTCACATGAGATTTACATGGAGGAGGAAGCGCTACACGTTCCTACAAATCAAATGTTCAGAGACACTTTGGATTTTTGCGTGTAATTTACAAAATATGCTGTGCAACTATAAATTACACAGACAGCACGACTAACCTTAAACTAACTAAAACAGTTTAACTGTTAAATGTGTGAGTGGTGATGAAAGTGTAACTGGAGACAGAGACCAGGACAGAAGGACTGGTTTAAAGACCAGGTCCAGGTTTATCTTTTGTCAGATGCCTTTTTCAGAGGTTAAAAAGAAACTGCATAAAAGAGATGCTCACAGAGTTGCAGTACTAGAGAAACAAAGTAATTTAATTAATTTATGGTTAATACAATCTAATAAAATCAAACTCTACCATTTTTAATAACATAATTTATGCTTATTCTTTTGCATTGCGTCAATTGTGTGGAATCACAATAGGGGTGATTTGTATTGTGCCACATGGGCAGATGTTTCAGTATATTTAATGTATCAGATCGTTGTCAATGAATCGAGATGCGTATGCACTTTGGATTACATATGAAAAACAGCGAGAGCCTCTTCAACCTCGGCTTGAGTCCTGCTGAAAACAGGTGAAGGTGCCATTAAAAGGCAGATGTTGTCCCCCTCAATTACAGCCCGCTGATCTCCGGCGGTCCTGGCCGGCGGAGGTCACGGCTCCAGCGGGGCAGCTGGGGGTTAATCACAGACCCTGGTGGGACAGGGGAGGGGCTGGGTTTTTAAGTTGATGGCGAACATGTTTATGGCCAAAAACAGAAGCTCAAGTCAGTAATCACATAGCTGCCAACAAACCCTCATATTCCTCTGTTAACCTCTGTCGAAGTGAAACCCTGCGCCAAGTCATGTTTGCTGTTAGAGAACCTTGGTTAGTCGGCTGGTTGCCCCTGAAGTAGATGCAATCCAGGGAGCTACTTCCTGTAAGAGCTTAAAGTCCATAGATACTCTCTCCTCCTTCTGCTGTTGAATTTTCTATAACTGCAAATCCTTCCTCTCCGTGTAACGTCCAGCTCTTCTCCCGTTCACGAATCTCCTCTCCTAGCGTCCAACACCATCTTAATCCTTTCAGACTTCCTCTTTATTTCAACCGCACAAATTATAACCATGGCACTGCCACCATTTCATCGTTTCTCTCTGTCCTCTCAGCAGCCTCAGTGTCTGACGACCCTTTTTCTGCTCTGATCTTATTCACTTTCACTTCCTTGATTCTTTTTGGACCCCCCCTTGCATTTCTCCACATTACAGTTGTCCTCTCCACATCTTCTGACTCCTCTACAAACTGCAGAGCACGTCCATGTTCCTGACAGCAGAAACCTCTGAGAGGAGGCCTCATGCTCACACTGAAGCTTCCCATTCCTCTCCCACAGCTCTTGCTGCGTTCCAGTCGGAACAAGGAGCAAGGAAGTTGGAACTCCCGGGTTCCCAGTCGGAAATTTCTACCGGAACGCAACCTTGATTTGAATTTCCTCACCAACCCTGACCTCAAAATCCAAGATGGCTGCTCCGAGCATGAAAGCTGTAGCACTTCTGTCTTCATTCAATCACATGTCCGACTTTATCATGTTGCTACGGTGTTCGTGTGTTCAAAATCCCGCGTAAGGCATCGTTGTCAGCTGGTGTTGATAACACCGCTCATCTTGGTTTTCTGACTTAAATCTGTTGTTGTACTGGAGCTCGGGTTTGACGTCATCCCCATCTCCGACTTCTGACTTCCGGGGTAAACGAGCCATAACATAACATGGCATCATTATTCTTCCTGTTTACACCCCCAAAAGCATCGTGGGAACTGTAGTTTCACACATTAAAGCGTGATTATTTGCCAGATAAAAGTAGGGCTGAGAGAGGACACGGGGTCAGACTCTGAAAATGCTAGTCTAGAGCTGTAAAGCCCAGCTCTTCTGATCTGAGGGCTGTGAACAAATAATAGATCTTCACGGGTTCATTCAAACGCTGACGGATGATTTGGGTGAAACGCTGAGCGACAAACTGAGGACCTCCTGCTTCCCTCCTGTCGTCTGTCAGAGCTTCTTTTGGCTGTTTGTAATTCAGTGGGAGGAAGCGACCCTGAACGGAAGGCCACGGTGTGTGATGCTTACTACACACCCGATCAATCCATCAGCCCCTGCTCACATGTACAGTAAAGGAGCCACAGCACACAATGGAGGATATTTACAGGCGGTTCATTCTTTAGAGCTGCTTGTTCAGCCCTGATGAGGAGGGAATATTTAACAGGTCGATGCCTTCACGAAGCCGTGTTCAGCGTGACCGTAAAGGAGCAGGAGATTCCTCTGAGGAAGCGTCTCGCGGACTTGATGTCACCCCCCCACCCCCCGGGGATCAGGAGGACCCTCGCTCTGCAAATGAGTCTGTCAGACGAAGCTGAGGGCAGCAGCATAAACAACAAAGCCCACAGGCGAGGAGACTGAAACAGGAGCTCAGAGGCTGATCATCGTAACCGAGTCACTGAGAAAGACAGAGTGAATGTATAATCACAGTGTTCATGCAGATACGTTTGTAAATGCATCTTCTTGGCCTCCTAACCTCCCTGCATGTTTAGCGTTTAAAAAACGACTCCCTAAAGAGGCACACTGAGACTTTCTGTGACAAACTGAAAGTGACGCCGCTCTTCAGACGTTTGAGGTTTGATACCTTTTGAAGAACTAAATTCTACTTTTGGTACTTTGTGCTGCGTTCACACTGCAGGCCTTAATTCGAGATCCCAATTCTTTGATTGTTCAGATTATATTTTAAATGTGGCCCAAATCAAACCCCAGTGTGAACTGGCCACGACCTAAAAGTGACCCGCATGCACAAAAGAACAATACTACTTTTTAGCTGTCTTACGGCCACAGAGGATAGCTCATACCTGCTTACCCTCCGGATTTTCACAGGAGACTCCCATTTCTTTGCCCTCTCCCTGTTTCCTCCGGAGGTCACAATTCACCAGATTTATGACAAACGTTCACAACTTTGTGTCCTTTTCATTGCATAAATTACAGTCTGAACGCAGCCTTTGTTGCGCTTTGTGTTTAAATCCAAAAAACATAAAGTTTTTCACAAGTTTTTTCTAGAGTAGGAGCCGTTTTAAGCCGTAGGGAGGCGGTCGGGCTTCACCTCCTGAGTCCTGCATGTGGTTAGTTACACTCTGGCAACTTTGGTTGAAGTTAGTGAAAGATGATTTTGTTTATATCAATTAGTTGATTCCTTGATTTGTTGATCAACAGGAAATTATTGAGCAGCAATTTTGATAAGCATTTTGAGCAATTTTTTAACGACAAGTTTCCTTCATCTTCTACTATAAAATCTGACATGACATTTAAATTTGAATCCAAACCAGAAGGCAAATTCACATACTGTATTTCCCCAAATGTTGAACTTATAGGTATAAAAACCTTCGGGAAGTAAAATCAGGCACCTTCAGGACACCTCACCTGGAGCGATCTTCTGTCTCTTTATGTCTGACGTGAGCAGAGAGGGTCAGAGACTCGGGATGGGGGGGCAGGGGGATTAAGGATGCAGGTTTTCTGTTTTCTAACCTCAGGAAATGTTATTGAGAGTAAAATATTAGACTTTTAAAATGACTCTCCTCGAGCCAACGCGATGCTAAGTGAGCGTACTGACCTCTTAATGGAAGAGTTTCCCTTCAGGGATCAATAATGTTTGACTTAAATAGGACATAGATACATATAAACATGCATACATTACATTTAAGCAGGAAGCAGGAGAAAACAAAGGAGCTGTGAACTGATTAATGACCCCGGTGTTTATCTGCATCCACTAATTATCACTTCATTTCATTATCTGTGTGTGTGGTTGATCCTCAGGGACCACAACTTGAACAAACCCAGCGCGGCGTCTTCCTGCTCGGGGGCTTCTTTCTTGGGCGAAGGAAGGCGGTGGCCCGGACACTTTGTGAATAATTCGATTAACAGCGAGGAGCAGAGAAGGTGACGGAGTTTATTCCGCTCGCTGAGCCCACCTGGACAGAAACACACCGGAGACAGAAACGTGGAGCTGCAGCTGTACTTCAAGAGTCAGCCCGAGGAAGGAGGTGAGGTCCAATCATAGACGTTCACCCGGTTACTGTCACTTGATCTTCCACTAGTGCCATCAGAGCTGAAGATCAGATGAATCCATTAACACGTTAACAGAAAAGGATTCATTCTTAGTTAAGATGGTTTTATATCAATCGTCTCCTGTAAAATATGTTTATATACGACTAATTTACAACAGTAAATATCTGGTGAAGGAAACTTGAAGCCAGCCGGTAACGTTTTCCATCAACAAAATGAGCAAAAACCATTTTATCTTTAGCGGCGTCTCGCTCTTGGTTATGGTTACAGAAAGATTGTGGTCTGATTTAATACAGAAGAAGTCATAAAACGTCATAAATATTATAAATAAAACAGATTTGTTTGTATCTTTGTCAATTGAAGATGACCTGCTTGAATATTTGAAGAGAGACGTGTGAAGAGTCACGATTTTAAGTAATTAATCAGTTAATCGATACAAATGTTAGTTGGAGCCCAATCTTTTACATTTAAAATCACAAACACGGAGGAACAGACTGAGCTCAGGCTTCATCACCTGGACAGAAAAAAAAACTTGTTAAAGGAGACGAAGATGATTTAGATCCGGTTACTGTGACCATGTGACCTCTTATGGACACGCCCACCGCTGAGTGTGTGTTGGGGGGTCCTTGGGGACCTCCTTTGGGAAGTGGGTCAACCGCTTGGCAGGGCAGGCCGGCTCGTTAGCATCGAGTGTAAACACACACACACACACCTCAGCCCCTCCGGCTGTAATTGGCAACAATGAAAATTACACACAGGCTAATTAGCAGCTCGTTGGCAGGAAGCAAGGTGTGTGTGTGTGTGTGTGTGTGTGTGTGTGTGTGTGTGTGTGTGTCTTTCAGCTAAGGTTACATCCAGATCGTTTAAGTTTGTCTCAGGAGTGGTTTTATTCACTGTGGTGGTAAAGGTATGCAGTGGAGATGTGTTTCTTTAACCATCTTAGCATGCTGACGTTAGCATTTAGCTCCCTGCAGGAGCCTGGAAAGTGATCAGATCAGACAGTCGGCCCCTTCAGTGTCTCGGCCTTGAATAAAGCAAAACATTTAAAATAAAAAGTCCCAAGGTCACGTGATATGTTGCAAAGTGTTGTGCTGCCCCGTTAAACCATCTCGGGCCCTCGCAGCCTCTTGCACTTAAGCACTTACCAGGTGACGTCAGCTGAGTCTGTGAGGGTTCAATCAGGGTTCAGGCTTTAGGGTGGAGATTGGTTCTGGGTCAGAGTTATCACACACATCTATGATCTCTTAGCGACTAAGTCTCTGTGTTTAGAATCAGTTTATCTGCTAAAAGAGTGAAGATGGTTCAGTTTCATGTGAATCTAACTGATTAATCTGATCTGAAATATAGGTTTAATGATGTGTAGCACCTGAAGTCACAGCAGTGGGTAATTTTATAGTTGCTTTTTAAACAGTCTAATAAAGATCCAGAATTAAAGTTAAGACCTTTTTAACAAACAGTTTCTGATCACAACACAAAAAGTAAAAAAAAACAAAAAATAAAAGATAAAAATCACTTTCTCCTCTTTAAAGAACCTAAATATCAAATTTAATAATAATAATCTTAATCATCCTTGCTGTCTCTGTCAGTAGTGGAAAGTAATGAATTACATTTACTCCTCTTAAGTACAGTTTTGAGGTACTCGCATTTGAGTATTTCCACTTATACTTCTAAATTCTAAATATTTTACTAACCTTTGCAGATTAAAATTTTACTTATATAATAATATAACCCTGACAGATTATTGTACCTGCATAATACTGCTGCACAGCACTTTGATAGTTTATACTTCTTTATAATTTCAAGTGCAGGACTTTTGCTTGTAATGGAGTATTTTCACAGTGAGGCATTACTACTATCTGCAGTCTGTGTTGCCCTCCTCTCCTTCCCCTAATTTGTTCCCGATGTCTCCTGCTGCACATCTGCAGAGCACAAACACAAAGCTGCAGAGGCAGAGCGACCTCTGGTGGCTGAAGAGACAAACTGCGTCGCTGTGTTTGGAAAGTGGAGTCACCTGAGTTGTTGTTACAGCATGCAATGCAATTTAATTATAGGAGAAACAAAGCCACTGAATACTGCATTATATTCCATCATATTTTTATTTTGCATTTCCACCTGCTACCCTCTGTTTCCCTTTGATAAATAAATAAACACCACCATAAATTGGTGCAGAAAATTTCTCCAGACTGCAGGAAATTAAGTGTTTTAATGCTCCAAAGCTTCAGGGGGACCACCAGACCCCACTTATATATTTCAGCAATGAATAACTCTAAAAAATCATGTTATAATATCTTTCCCTCATCTCGTTCTTGTGAACCCAAAATTGTGCATCGTCATGTCTCGTGAGCAAAGAGTCATCACACCCCTAATCTGAGCCCTAATCTGGCAAGTCAAACACAAAAATGTTGGTTCATGTATTTGTATATCATCGTCTAATGTTTTATTTAGATATGTTGATGACACCTGACACCTGCTCTGAAACAAAGTCCCTGACATGTGAATTTGGTGAATTGACAACAATCCTATTCAGGAACAGAACTAAAGATCTAAATTAAAGATCTAATCTAACTAAAGATAAACATCCAAGCATTATAATGAACATAATTTAGGCTACAATATTTAGTTTCAGTTCACTTCTGCACTGAACAGAATAAACCTGTGAAACAGTGTGATGCTGCCCCCTGCTGCTGATTTCTGTGTATTTTCATTTTGATGGTAAAGTTGCTGCTTTATATTGATGTTTGTCCTCTGATTTCCTCCACAGGAAGGTTTGTTTATTCTTTTCAAAATAAAGCTCTAAAAACAAGCTGAAACCTCGTCATGTCCCATCTGAATATATTTCATGTCCTCACTCTACAGATTTCCTTCTACAGTCCGCAGCAGCCTTTCCCTCAGACCAGGTCAGCACATTCTTCTTCTTCTTCTTCTTCACATGCTCACACTAAATGAACTAACACTAAATACACTTGCTACTGTATCAGCTTCAGATTCTACTGATCCACTGCTCACACTGATATTACTGACATTACATCTGACCTGGACCTCATTAGACCTGGACTCCACTACATTTCAGGCCAAATGCTGCACTTTTTACTCACTCTGCACATTATTAACACAAACACACAGTAACTATCACATGTTGATGGATCATGTACTTACTGGGACTCGAACACAGTACTTTTACACTGTGCCGCTGCTGCTTTTGCTTAGGGAAATGTTCAGAGTCCTTCTTCCGCCGCTGCTTCACATCATCATCTCCATGGAAACACTCTGTTTGTTGAATGGATTATTGTTTCTTGTCTGCAGCTTCACTCACTGATGGATTTTCAAACTGTTCACTTGTCACAAACCTGTGGACTCATTTCTTCTTCTGTCTCTTCCAGGCTGTTGGGGACACGCCCTGAAGACTCGCTTCCAGCTGACACCTGACACGAGTCCCAGCAGCACCTGTTCTGGACCAATAAAGACCTTGTGCTGTTGGTCATCTTCCACCTTTTAGGAAAACTTCAGCCACTTCCTGTTTCCCGCTCCATAACCCCCAGCTTCTACCTCTCCAGAACACCGGGAGGGGACACGGCCCCCTCCCGAACCCGACGCCGCGGGACCGGCTCCGGGTACCCGGCCGCACGCGGGATTCGAACCACCGCTGCGCCGCCTGCGCCTCGCGGTCGCCATCGAACCCCACGCCGCCGCCGAGTCCCCTTCACATCTGAACCTTTTCTCCGGGCGCTTTTATCTTCTCACTTTGGCTGTTGGACTTCAAAAGTCACTGAGCCTCATAAGGATCGAACCCACAACCTCAGAGCTTCTGAGCAGCCTTCTAACACTCTGAGCTGTTTGATCTGAGACACTGACTCTTTCTTTCTTACAGCTTTTCACTTTGTTGTTAAAGTTGAAATAATAATCTTATTATTGTAGTTCTTCAAACTAATCAGTAGAATTAATCCATTCTCAGATATTCTGAGTCAAATTTAACAAACATATTAAGGATTTCTAACAAATAGAATTTCATTTTGTGAAATAAAGCTGAATGATAAATTGTAAGTTGAATTTCTAGGCTTTTATTTTGGTATGTCCGAGTCAAACAGTCACAAGTGCCGTTCAGAGAATTGATGAAGTTACTATTTATTACTGCATCATTTTTTATAGTGTAGAATAACTAAAGGTGAAATATTCAGATGGAAATGATTTGAAACAGAGAAAAACTTTTTCTGATAAATAAATGTTTGATTTTCAAAGTTGCTGTCGAGTCTTTTTCTTTTAATCGACTAATATAATAATCGATTTGACACAAAGATGAAGTGAACTTTTTATTTGGCTCCAATCAGACACAAACGCTCGTTCATCATTTATTCTGACTTTGATCCTCTTTATCCTCCCTCGCTGCCTTCCTTCCTTCCTTCCTTCCTTCCTCTCTTCCTCCCTCTGTTCCCTCCTCTCTTCCTTCCTTCCTTCCTCCCTCTGTTCCCTCCTCTCTTCCTTCCCTCCTTCCTTCCTTCCTCCCTCTGTTCCCTCCTCTCTTCCTCCCTCCTCTCTTCCTTCCTTTCTCCCTTCCTCCCTTTGTTCCCTCCTCTCTTCCTCCCTCCCTTCCTTCCCTCCTCTCTTCCTCCCTCCCTTCCTTCCTCCTCTCTTCCTCCCTCTGTTCCCTCCTCTTCCTCCCTCTGTTCCCTCCTCTCTTCCTCCCTCCCTTCCTCCCTCTGTTCCCTCCTCTCTTCCTTCCTTTCTCCCTCCCTTCCTCCCTCTGTTCCCTCTCTCTCCTCCTCCCTCCCTTCCTCCCTCTGTTCCCTCCTCTCTTCCTTCCTTTCTCCCTTCCTCCCTCTGTTCCCTCCTCCCTCTCTCTCTCCCTTCCTCCCTCCCTCCCTCTCTCTCTCCCTTCGTCCATCCCTCCCTCCCTTCCTCCCTCTGTTCCCTCCTCCCTCTCTCTCTCTCTCCCTTCCTCCCTCCCTCCCTCTCTCTCTCCCTTCCTCCCTCCCTCCCTCCCTCTCTCTCTCTCCCTTCGTCCATCCCTCCCTCTCTCCCTCCCTTCCTCCCTCTGTTCCCTCCTCTCTTCCTTCCTTTCTCCCTTCCTCCCTCCATCCCTTCCTCCCTCTGTTCCCTCTCTCTCTCCCTTCCTCCCTCCCTCCCTCCCTCTGTTCCCTCCTCTCTTCCTTCCTTCCTTCCTTCCTCCCTCTGTTCCCTCCTCTCTTCCTCCCTCCCTCCCTCCTCCCCCCCCTCACAGTTTGGGGGCCACTTTAACGCCTCCAGCCTTCTTGTGCGTCTCTCTAAGCCATGATATCAGGATGCTGTTTGTCTCCGCTGGCCTTTCCATCTGAGTCCAGTGTCCACACTCCTCGATGTGTCCTCTGCTCAGGTTCGGGATCTGCAGTCCACCAACAGAGACCGGGTCAGATTCATTTCCAATAATCTATAATCACTCTGTCTGTCTTCAGGAAGGACGCTGCTGTTTTTCTCACCAAGTCCTCCATCCCTTTGGAGAAGGCCGGCAGCAGAACCTGGTCTTTACCTGCCGTCACCATCAGAGCAGGCATCAGCAGCTGAGACACACACACAGTGACAGACAGACTTTCTTTGTGCATCTCAGTCCTCTAAAGTGGAAATAAAAATCAGTCTTTGAACTTGAAGTCAAAGCATCAGTGAGCCTCTCTGCTGCACTGGGTCACATGTTCCTTCATCACCATGAACACACTCTGTACTTTATTCTGACTCAGTCCCACACACACCGTCCTGCTGCCCCAAACCCGCCACCTGTGGATTCATCCGCCGCTGAAAATAGTCCCTAACAAATGCACT
Organism: Micropterus salmoides; assembly: GCF_014851395.1. NCBI lineage: Eukaryota > Metazoa > Chordata > Actinopteri > Centrarchiformes > Centrarchidae > Micropterus > Micropterus salmoides. The sequence goes on from NW_024040040.1 coordinate 5,584,118, forward strand.
GCTTCCTGTCTGTTGGATAAAAACCACAGTGAGCAGCTGCTTTAGGAAACAAAACCGCAACTAAATATCTGTGAGATGTTTTTAAAGATTTCCGTCTTCAGTAGGAAGCGACGGGCTCGGAGCTGAGGGCCACAAACAGGAAGTCAGACGCTACTAAGCCTGCAGAAACCTGACTTATACAGCAACATCAGAAACAGGGTCGGCACTTTTTAGGGGCAAATGTAAATTTCTCTTCAGCTGATCTTCGTCCAGCTGCTGCAGGAACACAAACACTGTGACAGATAATCCAGCAACCTGATGGTGACTTTGATGTTCACCTATATTCTGACATTAAACCTTTTCCAGCAGGACGATACGATATGTCGGTTTCCAAGAAGTTTAAATGAGCTGAAAATGCTTTGCAGAACTCCAGGATGTGTAGAAACCCAGTTTTAGAGCCTGGTTTTGTTTTCTTAAATGTTTGTTTGAGATGCTGGCGTCTCATAATGCGCTCTGTAACGAACCTTTGCAGTGGGACGAGAACACATCCACCTCCAGTTCGCCTCCCCGTTACGATACCAGTTCAACGGTCTCCTGTGAAACCAAACACAAGACGGTGATCGACTCTGTATGAAAATGTTAGCGGCCTGTGAACAGATACCGTGTCCTGTTTTGAGCCACCTGAAGCCTCGCTCTCTGTACTGGCTGACGTAGTACTGCAGGTCGGCCTCCGTCAGCACGGAGCTCCGGGGAATCTGCTCCGGCAGACCCACAAACAGACCACCTGTAACGGGACGTGTCAGTATCTGCCGGGCTTTTTAATGAGCTCTGCAAATATCATTCGGGAGGAAGTCCCGGCTCAGACTTCAGGGTGGAGGCTCACCTCGAGCGCAGACTCCTGCGGTGCTGACGGCAGGACGCTTCGCCTGAAGACGGAAACACAACATTTCTTATGTGACACGAAGGGGATTTTTCTGCCTGTGCGGACTGGACTCGTGCGTGTGTGTCTACTCACCGCTTCACCGCTGCTGAAAAAGAAAATCTTAAAGGTCCTCTCCAAGTCTTTCTCCAGCTCGGCCTCCGCCGCGCCCTGCAACACACACAGGTGGACACTTTGCGTTTAGGTGGACAGATCCAGAGCTCTATCGTCATGCGAGTCCCACAGTCAAATCTCTGGCTCGTCTTCTTTAGCTGCCGTCTAGAAAAACACAAATACTTTGGTTTATTTAAATGATCCTTTTCACATTTCTGGTTGTGTCCAGATGAACTAAACTAGATCTAAAGTGTCTGTCAGTGAACTTTAAAGCTGTCTTCTGAACTTTGGACAGTTGGGGATTTAGTCTACAGCAATGCATCACGTCCCTCTGATCATCTGGGAGGTGTTGATACTGTTTGTCTGGCTATATGAATAATGGCTGTATCCTCATCTTCTCGCTCAGAAAGCCTTTCCTTCTCAGGTTTCTTCTTCTGTGACTGTGAGCGAGGCCCTTTTACCCTCTTAACCTCTAACTTAGACACATTAGACGCAGCAGCTTTTAGATTGTTTTAGTAGCAGAAAGGAGGAGAAAAAGTGCAGAACAGCCCTTTTTCATTTTTATTGACATGATTATTTGGGTTCAATACAAAAAGATTTCCTCGATGATGAAGCTGAAGTGCTCGTGTTTTCTCATGTCACTGTTTTTAAAGTCATGTTCAGGGTTCTGATTCTTATGATTATCAACTCTTATTTGGAATATTTGGACAAACCTACACGCAACAATTTAACTCTAGATTTCCATGTTCTTGGATTAATATTTGACTTTTTCTCCAGATATTTCAGCCCGTCGTCGCCATATTTTAGTAAATATAAAGTTTAGTTTCTATTGTGAGATATTTAACCGTCCTCGGACGTTTATATTTTTATTTCCTGTTGTATGATCTGCACCTGTTCTGCTGATCTTTTGATTCTGCATTTATTTGACTACATTTTGTCTATTATACGTGTATCTGTTTAACTCTCATGGAAACATTTTTACTTTATCTTTTGATTATTTGTAATTTAAACTTGTTTCCATTCAGAGGAGCAGGATTTTTTGGTTCCACGTTAAAAAGAGCGATTTAGTGTTGACCTTTGACCCACACACACCTGGGGGCGCTGTGGACTCTCCGTACCCCTTCATGTCCAGAGCCAACACCCTGAACCCTGCTGCTGCCACGGCCGGGATCTACCAGAGAGAGGAGAGGATGTTCAGGCACACGAGTGTTTGCTTTTAGTTTCAATATATAAACGTGTACAACATCCAAACTTTCAGGTGAAATCCAGTCTGAACACGTTACCTGGTACCTCCAGGAGTACCAGCTCTCAGGGAAGCCGTGACACAGCAGAACTGGTGGACCTGAGCCCATTTCAACATAATGAGTCCTCACACCAGGCTGACGCACACACAGAGGAATTATCATTAATGTCACGAGAAAGCAACGTTTCAGCTGCGTCTTACTTCCATCATTTCCTAAACAGACAGCAGGAGGAGAATTCTGTGTTGACCCCGATCCAGATCTTTACCCCGATGGTGACGTAACCATGAGACACTTCATCTGGGCTGCAGGAGGGCGGAGGACTCTCTGCTCCAGCAGCCTGAAACACATGGAAGTGTGGATGTTAGCGTGCTGATGTTAGCGCAGCAGCTGTCTGAGGTCAAACTGACTGATTCAGGCAGCAACATGACCTTTCCTCTGGCACCAGCTGCTGCTCCTGCATCACCCGCCGGTTCCAGCTTCTATGCACTAAAGCCTCATTTCTCTTTTCTTTACCTTAAAGACGCAAATTCTGTCATGATGGGGGGCAGCGGTTCCCGAGAAACGTGGAGTAGAACAACAGCTAAATGAATGAATGTGGGAAAGCTGTGATGCTGCGAGGCTGTCAAGATTCAGGTTAGCAAAATGAAATGCAAACAACAAGATGGAGAAGTTACAGAGTGAAAAGCTCCTAGATCACCTTTTCTTTAGCTTTTTGTTTCTCTGACAGTATAAGATCAAATAGTTCCGGGTCACACCTGAACTCCAGTGAAGTCGGCCAGTTTGTCCAGAGCGTCGGCCAGATTTTCCACCAAGACGGCCTTCATCCCCGCTCCCTCTGCTGCCTTCACACCTTCCTCATCTGCGTCCAACCACAGAGCCTGAAATCAGACCGACAGGCTGAGCGCGCTGTCCCGGACCAGGATTTACACTCGTGTGTGTGTGTGGGCGTGTCCTCGACCTGCTGCGATGTCACTCCCAGGTGCCGCAGAGCAGAGCTGAACGCGGAGGACTCGGGGACCCTGTGACCCGAGCGGCAGGACTGGAGGACCTGGTCAAAATGGCCGCCCAGCAGAGACAGAAGGCGGGCTGGACCGTCTCCAGCCGCGCTGTCATCTAGCCAGTGATTGGCCAGCACGGCCGTCAGTAACCCTGATGGATGGAGGCGTAGAATCAGCCTTTGGTGATGTCATCGGGCGCCACAGCTGTGTGTGTTTCCCGTGCAGATGTGTTGATGCATAGTTACCACGGTGACGCAGACCGGCGGCTGCCTTCAGCACGGCTGGTTGGACGTCCATCATCGCCTCCCTGAGCTCCTCCAGCAGGCCTCTGACTGACCAATCGGACGGCAGAGTCACACCCCTGACCTGGGCCTCCTTCACACACTCCGCCTCAAAGGCTGCGATCATCTACACACACACAGAGGATGGAGGAGGCAGTAAAGGGCCCATCCAAGGACTCTTCTTCACCTCCATGTTCAGTCACCTTCAGTAACAGCGAGGACAGAAGACATCAAATAAATCAAGAGATGATTTTGACCTCACCCACCTGAGACAGGGTCACCTCACCTCTCTCCGCCCGGCTCATGGCGCTGTCCCTTCGGGACGCCGCGGCGGACAGAAAACCACTGAGAACCACAGAGAGACAAACAAGATGAAAGACGTGAAAAGAAGCGAGTCCACGTGAATGAGTCAGTAACATTAACACGAGTCTGTCTGGTGGCTTTAAAGGAGGTTAAACATGTGACAGATGCCACAGATCAGAGTTCGAGTGCTGTTTGTGTGGAGTAATGAAACCACAGGAGACTCAGCTCACACACACTGTGTCTTCACCAGCGCTGCACACTTATAATCTGCATCTAGTTCAGTCTGCAAATATAGTGAAGGCTGAGCCTGCACCTGATTGGGTGGCACAGCTGATACAGTATATGGCCAAAAGTAAATGGACAGTGAGTATTTTACTTACTCTCATCTTCATTCGCAGACACTTTTATCTAAAGCAGCTTTCATTTGGGGTTTCAGTGTCTTCCACATGTGGACGTCCGGGTCAATAGTGCTCCTTCAACTCTGTGTCCCTTTCCTGTTTCTACATGGCAGCGCCCCCGTGCACAAAGCAGCTCCAGAAAGAAACTGTTTGCTTGATTAAAGGATAGAACATTAAATTTAGAAGACTCGCTTCCAGCTGCTGTACCTAGTAGGCCTAAGAAAGCTATACTAACCAAAAATAGATAGCCTACGTTCATATTAAAAGCCTCACATAAGACAAATAAAACGTAGCTATTTATTTTAACGGCTGCGTCAGGCTGTGTGAAACGGACTGGGAGCAAATGGGAACCGTCAGCTGGATCACCAGCCGTTTGGTTTCGAAAATAAAAGTCAGCCTTGTTCAGACTTTACTGCCAGGTAACAACCTGAGGAGTCAGTCAGATGGACACAAAGCTTCATGTGGACGTGAAGCCTTTCATTCACAGACACCTGAGGAAAAACCTTTCGGAGATTCCCTCTGTCACAACACAGTCCCACAAAACAAGCAGCACACAGCATCAATGAGTCCACACACATCCCTCAATGCTGCAACATGTCTGCAGTGATGAAGACATGATACCTGAATAAGACTCTCACAATTTCCTTCTTCCATTTGCTTTGTTTTCTTTTGGCTTTGCTGTAATCTGATGCTGTTTCAACACCATTTTATGTTTCGGGTTGTTGAAATTTGCTGTAAAATGTTGTATTTTAACCATTAGAACCATGACGGATAAAGGATGTCGATCACTGTGTTAGTTACCATTGTCTTTTAAACCTTTTCCTCTGATGCCATAACTTGCTAATATACATATGTCAACAATAACTGAGACCCATGCGAGCTGTGTTAGGGTAGTTTGGGGTAAGACGCCCCCCCTTAAGCTCAATGTCTATTTTCTGACACATTAAAGAACATTTTGTTGATTTTTTGTATCTTTAAGAAGGCTTTGCTTAGGGTAACAAAGTAAAATAAATAGCTACAGTTGACAAATTAATTTGTATTTAATCAAATGTATTTTATTTAGGGAAATTACAGGTAAAATTGTGAGCATGTGTGAGTTTCCAACTTCAGACTTTCAGACAGTGAAGTTGCTCATTGGCTAAAGGGGCTCTCCGGTGTCTAAATAACGATCAACCATAAAGGGCTAAGGTGCTACTAATCTAGCATTTTATTACTTTAATCAAAAACTATAAAAATAATAATATATATATCACAATAAAAAAAAAAGTACATCTTATTTCATATGACTAAAAAATTAGATCAACTTATGTCGGAATGGCTTTGATAAAATAACTTCAAACATTGTGTGGAAATGTTTAGTTCAGTGAGACATTGTGTTTTTTTTGTAATTACCCCTACCCTAACGTTACCAGTCTTGTAAAAGGATCATGTTGCAGCGTTTAGCCTCACGTTAAATGCTCAGTTTGCATTGGTTATTTTTGTTTATTTATTTATTTCATGTGTTTAGGAAAAGAGATGTTACTTTTCGACCACAGCCTGAGTCCTACACTTCACTTAAAATAGGACTAAGATAACTTTTAAGCTTTGAGCCAAGACTCTTTTTAGCTTAAGTCTGCTCTCAGCAGAGCTAAAGCAAAGCTTTACCTTCCAGCCGCAGGTGTGTTGACCGTCCAGCTGTCACTCATCACCTACCGGAGCTTTCAACCATCCACATTTCTTCACTGATGAAGTTTCAGTCACATCCTGTTTTTATTCCCACTTTGTTTTTCCCCTCGTGGCGCCTGGAAACGTCCACAGGAAGAAAACAGGTGTTTGCTCAGGTGAATCAGCGCCTGCCTAGCAACCGCTTCTGATTGGTGGAAACCTCTCAAACGATAATTAAACAGGAAGCAGCAGAAGTTTGTTTTTATTGATCAATATTCCAGATACAAACAACCTGGCTTTGACTTTCACTTTCTACAGAAAGGACCAACAGACGGAACAAAGACAAACTAGGAATAAAGAAATGTGTGTTGTGTAATTCTGCTGCTAAACTAAAGACTTCACTGCTTTTTCATTTTCATGACATTAAAGGCTTTTTGTAAAAGAAAGAACTCAGGTTTCACTTTAAAAAACTATGTTTGTGAATTTGAGAATATAACATTTCCCAAGAATAACGGTCAGTAAAACTCTTTAAAGTCTTATTTCATAATAAAAAATAAAAAAAAGAGTGCAGTGATTTTAGTAACAATTCACACAAAAGCAAATCAAGGGAAAGGTACAAAAGGCACAATATGAGGTAAAAGGCGGATCTGATACCTGCTGAGATTAGCTGGGAGGCTTCAGAACAGAAAACCTCAATGTCCCAGCAGACCAAACGTTCGTTCCTTCAATTAACTTAAATTGTCCGATTTCAAACAGATTTCCTCCTTAGAGGTCAAACACAAAGGTACCAGGATGAAGCGTGGCCGACGCTGCAGGTCAGTAATATCCACAGTTAACAGGAGGTTCCAACATATAATCCACCTAATAGTGTCATGTTCCTGTGTCCTCTGGCCCCCCTGTGTTACAGAGGCCCCTAAAGTCTCACCTGTTCTGCTTTGCATATCACAGGGGTCCCCCAAACTTCACTTCCCCCTCCCCTTTTAAAACATGTCAATAATGCAAACAATAGTGAAAGAGATAATATAATATAATGATAAATGACAGTCCAAACTACAATCCATGGTTCTGTCTCAGGCCTCTGATTTAACAAACAGTTTTTTAACATGTGAAGGAACCAGGCGTTTTTAAAAGATTACTTACAGGCAGAAATAACTTCATACAGTGTTTTCTAATCTGGTAATGGATTAATTGTCTCTTGGAAAAAAACAGGGTCCCTGATTAGAAATTTCTGAGAACAGTTTAAAGATTTAAAGTCCAGACGAAAGACCGAGCAGCTTTTAGAGATGAGAAACATAAAGATCACCACAGTCAGTAGGATTCATCTTCTGGGAACCATGAAGGTCTGAACCACATTTCATGACCTGGACCAAAGTGGTGGAGGGACCGGAGCCGACATCACCGTCCCTGGAGCCAAAGGAAAGACTGAGACAGTTCAAGGACCTCCAGGCCCTCAGCTCAGGATCATAGAGGACTGTCCTGGGTTCAGTTCTTATGAGGCACCATGAACTTTTTCAGTCCAGCATCCAAAGATCAGACTTAACAGCCCTCATAGAGAAGGTCCCAGTGCGAAGGGGACTTGGTGGCGTTCAAAGCCGGCCTCTGGCCTGTACCGCATCAGCCCCTCTGTGGTGGAGAAGGGAGGGGCTGATGAACGGTACATATTTAACAAATAATAACGATGAGCGATGTTATCAGGTAGCTGGTTACAATAAACAACACCTGAAAGTCTTCTTCATGGATTACATTTATACAGCCATTTATCTCAGATACTCCTCTCAGCCTCCACCAATGTGCAGCACCCACCTGGGGCCTCCACACTGACGAGCGGGTCACCAGAGTTCAAACCGCTTGTCTTTCTTAAAGGGTGTTCGATCCACAATGTTGTTGCTGAAGAGTCTAGAAAAACACCAGAGCAGAGAGCAAACGTTACTCATTCAGCCACAATAACATGAGGAATCATGAAGGATTTCTCTGTGAGCACAAATGTCTTCATAGATGAACGGAGCACTAATTAATGTTTGCTCACCGCACAGTGCCGATGGAGGGGTTGATGGAGACCAGGTGGAGTAACTTTCCAGCTGAAGCATCAGAGATCTTATTGTGACTCAGACTGTAACATGCACACAAACAGAGACACGGCGCTACATTTATTACTGCCGAGGACAGAGACCACACAGCGCTGTACGCATTTTAGTCACATGATCACATGTATGTGTACAGGGGGACACTCACTCCAGGACCTGGACTTTGTGCAGATGTGTGATGAGTGTGAGCAGCAGCTGGTCGGTGAGCTCACAGTGACTGAGGTCCAGCTCTGTCAGCCCTTCAGAGGAGTCCAGCATCAGGGCCAAAGCTCCACAGGCCCTCTGATCCAGTGAGGTGTGACTGAGGTCCAGCTCTCCGTCCAGGGCTCTACACAGGGACACCGCCCGTCTCACTGTGTCCCCCTCACTGTTCACAGGAACCAGGGACACCAGCTGGAGGAGGACGGCTTTACTGGCTCTAAACAGGCCAATCAGAGCAAAGAACAGACGGTTACGATGCATCAACATGAGAACAAGATCCTACTCTGGTTTAGGTCACGCTGTGGTCTTTCCCACCTGAGGCGGACTCTGCGGAGGACAGGAAACAGCAGGTTCAGTCCGCTGTCCTCCACCTCGCAGTCCTGCAGGTTGAGCTGTGTGTCCCGGACGCTGCGTCTCAGGATGGCGGAGACGGCCCCGCAGTCCTCACCGGTCAGACTGAGAGTCTCCCTCTGATCCTCCTCTGGCAGCTCCACACAGGAGGAGCAGGACAGATCCAGCCTGTCCTGCACAGTCCTGAGCAGGCCGACTGCTGCCCCCTGCTGGGCGTCAGAGGCAGCACAGCAGTGCACCAGCCTCAGCAGCAGGTTCCTGTCCACACTGGAGGGAACATGGATTCAAAAATACATCATATCAACATCTGAACAAACAATCTGATATTGATTGATATATAATATTTATTTCAACATGGGTCTGATTGTTGAAGTTGTTTCAGTCGTTTCTATCAGTAAAGCTTAAGATTTGGTAACACGGTAAGAACCAGTTTGTAAAGAATCAGAATGATCTTTTTACGTCATATATATATATTTTCCAAGGTGCTCCAGGTAAAGGTGCATTATATCCTGTGTGTTGGAGAGGACTGATCCAAGCACAGCTCTGAGAAACGAATGTCTGACCTGAGCTGAGAAACTTTGTCCAGCGTAAAGAGGATGGACTCTGTGTCTCCTGTTGGTATGGAGGTCCACTGGAGGTTCAGTTTAACTCTGTCACTGTGTTTGAGGGTGAAGAGCAGAGCAGCACAGTCCACAGAGTCCATCTCTCTGCAGGTCAGGTTGATCACATGATCCAGTGACCTCAGTAAACTGGGTATAATGGGACTGGCACGAGCTTTATAGATCTCTCTGATGGCAGTCAACACAAAGCCGGGACTGGGCCTGAAAGCAGAAAGTGTGTTCACCGGGACACTTTGTTCAGTCAAAGAATGAACAAACTGCTGTAAAACATGAGCCACAACAACACAAGAGATTGAACAGGATCAGCTGGACGTCTGTTTCTGGTAAAAACAAACAAAGTGATCACCTTTTAAATACAATCCTGTCCAGAAAGGGAAGCAGACGTGTGACGCTCTCCTGTAAGAAGAGGTTCTTCCTCAGGTTCACAGTGATGGTCTGAGCTGACGACTGCTGCAGCAGATAGTGAAGAAGCTCCCAGTTCAGACAGCAGGAGCTCAGGTCTCCACCAACCTTACTCAAGAAGACATGGTCAAGACCTCGTCCTGGACTTCATGGAGGAGGGAGAGGAGCTGCTGGAAAATATCCTGGCTCAGTCTGCAGATAGAAATGTGTGAATATATCTTTTCATTGCATTTTCATTGATTAGCATGTGTTCAAGAGGCTCAAGAGGACTCCGCACACCGCTACCGGCAATATTTCTCTCCAACGTGCGCTCACTGGCTGTGTGAACTGATACCAGACTCTGCGCTGCAGCTGGTAGGCTTCCAACTGTACAGAGCAGACTGCGACACAGAACTCTCTGGCCAAACAGAAGGTTTTCTATTAATAATGGCTGGTGTACCGACATGACAGTGATTCAGCAGCTCTGTTCTCCTGATCTGGAATATTCAATATATCATTAACTGTAAACTGTTTTACTCTCCCCGTGAGTTTGCTTCATTCACTCTGGTTGGTGTTTACATTCCACCGCAAGCTAACGTTCACAACACACAGCGCATGCTGGCCGACTGGATCCTGTGTGTGGAGCAGACAAAGCTGGACTCCCTTGTTATTGTACACGGTGACTTTAACAGGGGAAATCTCAGCCAAGAACTCCCCAAATACAGACAGTTTATAAAGTGTCCAACCAAAGAAGAGAACACTTTGGATCACTGCTACAACACAGTAAGCAGTTCCTATCATGCTGTCCCCGTGCTGCTCTGGGACACTCTGATCACGTCATGGTCCATCTGATTTCTGCATACAGGCTGAAATTAAAACTCTGTAAACCTGTGGTGAGGACATCAAAGAAGTGGACCAGTGAAGCTGTAGAGGATCTTCAGGCCTGTTTGGACTGCACTGACTGGGATGTTTTCAGGACTGCTACCAACAATCTGCATGAGTTTAAAGAGGCCTACATCAGTTTCTGTGAGGACAGCTGCATACCAACACGCGCCAGGGTGAGTTATAACGATGACAAACCCTGGTTTACAGCCAAACTCAGACAGTGGTTGGACAACAAGGTTGGAAAAGGAGGAGGTATTTAGGAGTGGGGACAGGGTCAGGTGCAGGGCATTAAAGTACAGGTTTAGCAAGGAGGTGAGAGAAGCTGAACGGCTGTACTCAGAAAACTTCAACACCAGTTCTGTCTGGACGGGGTTTAGACATATCACCAACTGTAAACTCAAAGCCCCCCACTCCATTAATGACTCTCGGGTGGAAAATGAGCTGAACCAGTTCTACTGCCGCTTTGAGAGTCAATCGGACACCACCTTGTGTTGACCCACCTTAAATCCATTACATATCCACTCTGGACCCCCTGCAGTTCGCCTACAGAGCCAACAGGTCGGTAGATGATGCAGTAAACATGGCCCTTTACTACATCCTCCAACACCTGGACTCCCCAGGAACCTACGCCAGGATCCTGTTTGTGGAGTTCAGCTCTGCTTTCAACACCATCATCCCGGCCCTGCTGCAGGACAAGCTCTCTCAGCTGAACGTACCTGACTCCATCTGCAGGTGCATCACTGACTTCTTGACGGACAGGAAGCAGCACGTGAAGCTGGGAAAACATGTCTCTGATTCCAGAACCATCAGCACCGGATCCCCTCAGGGCAGTGTTCTTTCCCCCCCTTCTCTTCTCCCTGTACAGCAACAGCTGCACCTCCACTCGCCAGTCTGTCAAGCTCCTGAAGTTTGCGGATGACACCACCCTCATTGGGCTCATCTCTGGTGGGGATGAGTCCACCTACAGGTGGGAGATCGACCATCTGGTGACCTGGTGCAGCCAGAACAGTCTGGAGCTCAACACTCTGAAGACAGTGGAGATGGTCGTGGATTTTAGAATGAGCACAGCCCCACCCTCCCCCATCATCCTGGGTGACCCCGCAGTCGCCACTGTGGACTCCTTCCGCTCCTGGCCACATTCATCTCCCAGGACCTCAAGTGGGAGCTAAACATCACTTCCCTAGGCCCAACGGAGGATGTACTTCCTGCAGCTGAAGAAGTTCAGCTATATATTTTGTCAATTTATATTATGTACACAATATTCTCTTCTGTTGCAATATGTCTGCACAACACAAAACCGGAATAATGCACATGTAAATATCTGCCACGTTGTTATTGCTCTGCAAATAGTTGTGATTTATTTTTCTCTATTCTTTTATTATTCTTATATAACTTGCATTTTTTATTCCATATTATATATTTCTACATTTATTTATGTCAACTGTATGTTTGTCTATGTGTAGCACCTTATCACCAAAGCAAATTCCTCGTACGTGTAAAATACTACTTGGCAATAAAGCTCCTTCTGATTCTGATTCTGAAAGACATTTACTTGATGGTTAGAGGACCGTTGTGCAGCAGCAGTGGAATGAGACCCAGAGCAGGGATGCAGAACTCATTCAGGTCCAACCGTCTGACTACCCAGTATCTCAGCAAGGACGCCAACTACTGACAACCTTCAATAACACTCTGTCTGATGGTCGGGCTTTCTGAGGGGCCAAAGAAAGCTCTTCAACAGCCAATGGACAGGCCGCTCTCCCTCTTCTCACCCATCGACACAGTAGCAAGGCCATGTTGTCGAAAAGCCTGCAAACCAAAGAGAGAGCAGCTGTGAAATAAAAGATGTTCACCACTAACTGGACATCCAAACTGGAGGTGATGGTGTTAAGAGCACAAGTAATGATATAAATGTAAACCTCAGACTGTGGAGTTGTGTTGTACAGCTGAAGAGGAGGGAGGCTCCTCTGACAGACATCTTTCTGGGTGTGAGGACCAGATCCACATCAGAGCCACACAGTCTGAGAACCCTCCCCACAGACCTGCAGGTTTTCCTGTGTAACTCTCCTGTTAACAGCAAGGTGAAGCCCAGGAGCTGCAGCACAGAGGCCAACTGCTGGGCCTCTCTGGATCTTACAGAGATGACTGCACACAGACTCTGGAAGAACTCTGGATCACAGCTAAAACACAAAGTTATGGATGAAGAGTGAAAACATCAAAGGAAAAGTACAGCACAAACTGCGTTACAAATGATCTAATATACAGTACAGTGTCTTTCATAAAGGATGAAATACTCTAATGTGTGTGACTAGCTGTGATTATATCATACTAATAAATAACATAAATAAAACTAAGTAATTACTGAACTGAGAAATGGAATTCAACTTTATCTACATTATTTTTTTTTATGACATTTTATGTTTATTTGTAAATGACAGTAAATTTGAAAAACTGGGATAATGACCTGTATTTATTAACTAAAAACTTTTCTGAAATAATTCACATTTTATTATTAAATATAGACAATAGTCTGTAACTTACCTGAGCTGTGAGATATAAGGCAGACACTGTAGGAAAAACTCCTCACTTCACTCTCTTCATCTGAGCAGCCTGTCAGTTCCACTGGTTTCTTCTCTGGTTGGAGTTTCAGCACTTCCAGGAGAATGGAGGTCTTTCTCTCTGAGAGGTTTATGGACCAGACTGCAGGAGCTGACTGGAAAACTGACTGTAATAATGGAAGGATCCTCAAGCCTGTTTCATGATTATAGTCCTTCATGTGGGAGTACAGATCCAGCAGGAAACCACAACGATATTCCTTATAATAATCATCACCACCAACATCATCATCATCCATGTATTCTTCATTAAAAGGGAATGATTGATATCTGCACACTGATGTTAACAGCTCCAGTATCTTCTCTCCTGTCTGCTGTTCTCTCTCTGCTGCTGCACAGAATAGATTCCCAAAGAACTTGACTTCAACTGAGACTCTGTACCAGGGAGGTAATCTGGAACAAGAATTGAACATTTTGTTATGATATGATGTCAAGAGCGGAGTCATTCATTACTAACAGGATTTTTCCTGTACAGAGAATTCTGTGATTTGTAACTTTAATTACGGCACTAAGCTGACGTGGTGACTCTGTATCGTTATCAGCACAGTGCTGAGATGCTGCCAAAACAAAAAGAAGAAAGGAGCCATCTGATTGGCTTGACAGCAGCACCTGAGGCAGTGTCACTTTATCAAAAACTATAAATATATATAGTGATTATATTGTAAATGAGTATGTTCAATAGCAAAGACCACACAATGAACAGGTATGATTAAATGATTTATTGATGATCTAAACAGAAGATGTACAAAGCTTGCTGTTGTCAAAAAGACATTCGAAAGCGTTGTGGGGAAGCTACGATGGGGGGGGGGGGGGGGGGGGGGGGGGGGGGGGGGGATGCAGAATATGAGATTGAAGGGGAGGAGCTAGGACGTGTGGGTATTTATGGAAATGCTGGCGATGAAGTGGTTGATGTGTGGTCCTGCTCCTGAAACTCTGCTAATTAGCACCATTAAAATAAACAATAAGTTATGAAAAATACAGATCTTATGAAAGTTTCTGTTGAAAGTATGAATCGGGATTAATTAAAATACAAAAGCTTTTAAATAAATCAGCATGTTTTACAGGATATTCAGTATATCAGTATTTGTGGTCATGTTCTCAAACAGAGCTTAACCTCATCATGTGACACGCTTCAGTAAGAACAAATATTACTGGGACGCTACAGAAAACTGCAGATGAACATTTAATATCCAGGAATTCTGCAACAGGAGCCTGAACTATAAATGAAAACAAGAGCTGAGATTTTTGATTTGACAACTTGTTTTTAGGTAACTAATTAAAACATTAGCTTTTTGATTTAATGGTGAACAAGGCACCTTTATTTCTTAATAAAATATGCTATCAAATTAATAATTGTGATTTTCTTCAATCATATCATTGTTAGAATCCTATAATATGTTGCTTGTAAAAAGTGTCTGTTTGAGCCAAAAAAACCCACCTTTAAATCAATCATCTTTAACAAAATTTTACAAAACTAAATTCTTGTCAAAATGTTTAATGAAGCAGGAAAGTTGGCCTACAAAGGTGTATCCTCCCCTCTGTATTAAACATTTATTATTCATTCAGCTCCAAAGCTGAAATACTGGACCACAAGTTTTAACATCCATCATTCTCTAAAACTTCAAACAGGACTAGTCAGTGGCGGCTGGCCAATAGAGGGCGCTAGGGCACCGCCCTCCCTGGTGGTGGAAAGTGTTTTGATTTTTCCTTTTAAAATAAATATTTCTGAAATAAACAGTAATTACTTTTTAAGCATATGTGTGTTTAAAATGCACAAATTGTGTAAAATATAGGCTAAATAATTATGTTTTGGGGGTAAAATTAGCTTCCTGCTCATCCACTGATCTCTTCTTGGGCGCTACAATGATCGCCCAGGCTGTACAGCAGCGCAGCCAATAGCTGACACAAGATATGCCCATAGCAACATAATTAAGCCAATCAGAGTCAGAGCAGAGTCAGTCGGTGGTAGAGTGACATGTGGTGTTGTTGACAAAGATGAATGCGCAACTCAAGACACAGGCTTTCAGCCTTGGCTAGTTGGATGCAATCATGTAAATGTTGTATTTTGCTTCCCATGCTTGCTTTTTAAAACGGCGGGGACGGAAACAACATGGACTGTTACAGGAGTAAATGACACGATACATTTATCTGAGAAGATGAAGAAACACGAGTGTACGAGGGCACATATGGCTAATACGGTGAAGCTAGCCATGGTAGGCAGAGTTAACATCGCTACCCAGCTGGACGAAGGCCACACAGGATTGGGGTGAGGAAACACAACAAAGAGGTGGATAAGAACAGACACGTTTTATCTAAGATAATTGACCGTGTTAAATTCTGCGGGGCATTTGAGCTGGCCTTGCGTGGCCACAATGAGACCGCATCCTTTGCCAACCCTGGCATTTTCAGTAGATCTTGTTGACCGCTGGACAGTGTGTTGGAGGAGCACCTTACTGTTTTCAAAGGCACCTCAAAAACTGTGCAAAAAAAACTTTTGGACTGCATGCTGTCAGTTCTTAAAGATTACATTCTGGAGGAAGTAAAAAAATGTGGAATATCTAGCTATTCAGGCAGATGAGTAACTGAGTAATGGACAGTAACTAAGGACTACTGTTCTGAAGTACAAATTAGAGGTATTTGTACTTTACTTGAGTATTTCCTTTTCATGCCACTTTGAATGTTTATGTTCACTGTTATGTTTTTCTGTATGAAACTTTTTAATATTGGCATTAAATAATTTCTGACTATTTCACAAAGCTCTGGTATCCTGCAGTTTGTGTTAAATTGTATTGGGATGGTTACTGAAATGGACTGGATATGGCACAGCCCCACCTTCAATATTTTTCACCAGTCGCAACTGGTACTAGTGTAACATAATTAAGATTTCTAGTGGTTTACTGATCACATCCTGATGACATGTGGTTTCGTTGAAATATGATAACAAACCACTTGATCTAAATCTTCTCAGTCACTCTTCTTAATCATTCATTGTTCAAACATCCTGCTAAGTTACAGCTCTTTCTTAGCAGACATACTTGATCCAGATAATTTATGAATCAATAAGCTCAAAATACTGGAAGATTTGATCACAAGTCAATTGTACCTGCATCAGTATGTAAAACTCTATAAAACTTAATGAATTTACAGGGCAGCATCATCAGGATCTCCAGAAATAAACTGATCACTTCGTCATGACTTTTTGTTTAATTTCAATTGTGGTAAAAAAACAACAACAAAAAACTATGATCGATAGCAAAATCCAGTGGACTTTTTTTTTCTCCTTGTTAAACAACTTGATTAGCCTATAAGGACACTTTTTCACATGCTCACAATAAAGAACATGCTGCAGTGTGTGTGTCCCGGCGTTTGATCTGCATTCATAAACCTATGGACACTAATTTTCATTTCCCTGAGGAAATTCAGGGGAATCCAATCACAGGTTACAGGCGGCTTTTACAGAGTGTGTCAAGTAAGCCAGAGACTCTTTCAAATGTCCTTCAGAACTTTTCAAAGTAAAAGCTTTCAATAAAGTGACTGATATCTATTCCAGCACCAGCTGCTGTCAATTTATTTATTTTTAATTTTTCTGCTTTTAATGCAACCTGGCAGCAGGTATTACTGCTGGCAGGCCAGTTCTGGCCCGCGGGCTGCCTATTGCCAACCACTGCTCTAGACTCACCAACACTTCACCTTCAAACTAACAGTGAGTTTCCAGAAGTTCAATTCATTTACCTGAGCTGTGAGATATAAGGCAGACACTGTAAGAAACTCCTCACTTCACTCTCTTCATCTGAGCAGCCTGTCAGCTCCACTGGTTTCTTCTCTGGTTGGAGTTTCAGCACTTCCAGGAGGATGGAGGTCTTTCTCTCTGAGAGGTTTATGGACCAGACAGCAGGAGCTGACTGGAAAACTGACTGTAATGATGGAAGGACCCTCAAGCCTGTTTTAGTCTCATAGTCCTTCAGGTGGGAGCACAGATCCAGCAGGAAACCACAACGATATTTCCTGAAATAATCATCATCCATGTATCTGTCATTAAGAGGGAATGTTTGATATTTGCACACTGATGATAACAGCTCCAGTATCTTCTCTCCTGTCTGCTGTTCTCTCTCTGCTGCTGCACAGAATAGATTCCCAAAGAACTGACTTCACTTGAGTCTCTAAACCAGGGTTGTAATCTGGAACGAGAATTGAACATTTTGTTATAATCCGATGTCAAGAGCAGAAAAAGCCATGTATTACTGATATGGAGTTTATCTGCTAAAAGCCTACAAATACCTTCTGATGAGCAGAATACAGTAAATCAATCAACCTAAAACTCAAGTAGCATTGATTTTAACAGGAATATACAGTATGTGGATTTTAGAAGACTCTTATTAAATACAAATCTTCACAAAATCTTGAAGGAAGCAGGAAAGTCGTGCTACAAAGTGTTATGGCAGAAAATTGTGTCTTCTTACACTTAATCTTTTATGTATGATCTTTATTATTATTATTACTATTATTGTTATGTCTTATAGATATATATTTGTTGTTTTTTATCCTTAACCTTTCCTTCTTATATACTAATTATGTTAGTCCATCCACATTTACTAGCGTTTACTTAAGAAATGTGGTTCATTAATATCAGTGTGTTCGTCGTAGCTCCACTAAAGTCAATGTTAGTCATCACTAACACATTGATGTACTTAGAAGAGAAAAATATTTTAATGCAGGAAACTACTGCTTCATCCCTGAGATTTGCTAAATCACAGCAAAAAGCTGTAAAACAGTAAAAAAGAACATCAGTGGTCCTGAAGAAGAACTGAACTCCTCATCATCAACACAATGGTGATGGTCTCTGTTGCTGACATTGCTGGAGCTTGTTGGATCACATCATTATAGCTGAGTCTCTGTTTCCTTTTTACTGAGTCCATAGATGACTGATGAAAACAGCCTCAAAGGAACAAACTTGGTGCTCGATGGAGGAAACACGTATCAGCTCATGGGAGATGAGCAGGATTCTGTGGGAGCGTTGCTAGGGGGGGATTGATCTGCACAAAACTCTGGGTAATGTAGGAATAAACACACTGGGCTGCGTGGAATAAAACTGCATGTCATCTATAAAACTAAACACAGTATAACGTTTATGTGGACTGATCACCTGAACACTTTACCTTCACCTTCAAACTAACAGTGAGTTTCCAGAAATGTCCACTGAAGTCATGTGAAGTACAATTCATTTACCTGAGCTGTGAGATATAAGGCAGACACTGTAGGAAACTCCTCACTTCACTCTCTTCATCTGAGCAGCCTGTCAGCTCCACAGGTTTCTTCTCTGGTTGGAGTTTCAGCACTTCCAGGAGGATGGAGGTCTGTCTCTCTGAGAGGTTTATGAACCAGACTGCAGGAGCTGACTGGAAAAGTGCTCTCAGTTTTGGAATGACACTTGAACACCCTTTACTCTTGACGTGTTGGTAAAAATCAAGAAGGATGTTATGTAAGTCATTGTTCACAGAAAACAATGAGAGGAGTATCTTCACTACTCTGTCAAAGCTCTCTCCTTTGTAAAGCGCTGCTCTCAGGTATAAATCCAGTAACAGCTCCTTTTCTTTCCTCTCCAGTGTCCCCTGGCTTTGCTGCTGGTCCTGTAATCCTCGACCTCTGTAGGTCCTCCTGAAGCTCATGGATCAAACAGTGCATGTACTTTAAAACTGTATTTAATTAAAATGTAAGCATACATACTTACATACATACAGCATATGCTCCTTTAATAAATTATCAGGTGTAGCTCAATAACTGTAAAAAAAAAAAAGCACCTCTAGTCAGAGTGCAAGCAGTAGTTTAAATTTAATGAAAAAAAGTTAACGACATTACAACAGATGACACAGTCTGTACAGTAAGGACGACATCCTACTACACTAGCCTAACCACTGTAGCCATTTGTTTAGCCATTGCAAATGTCTAATAGAACCTAGCTCGCCAGAATACACAATGGCAGCTGTCTCAAATTAAAATAAGGGTAATGCAAAGTACTTCCATACACACCTCTGGTATCTAGAAAAACAAGTACCGACATGTTTTCAGAATTTTGTTCTGAAACCTTGGTACCAAAGTATTGGTTCTAGCGACATCCCTAGTCAGAAGAGCCAATTTATTTTCATTTCAAACGTACGGTTCCCCGCCGACCATGTACACGGGATAAGCTGTTGACGATGGATGGATGGAACTTGGGGTCTGAAAAGTGAAGCCAATCCGATGTGCAATAAACCTGGTTCCTCTGGTATGGTAGTGCAACTGTGTCACAGAGGACACTGCACACCGCTACCGGGAATATTTCTCTCCAACGTGCGCTCACTGTGCAATAAACTGGACGATCTTCAGCTACTGGTGGGGAAAAACGACTTTTATTCATCTTCTGTTCTGTGCTTCACGGAAATGTGGCTGTGTGGATCAATACCGGACTCTGAGCTGAAGCTGGCTGGCTTCCAGGTCTACAGAGCGGACTGCGACAGTGAACTCTCTGGCAAAACAAAAGGTGGTGGTGTCTGTTTTTACATCAACAATGGCTGGTGTACTGACGTGACAGTGATACAGCAACACTGCCTGGAATATTTATTGATACACTGTAAACCATTCTACTCTCCCCGCTAGTTTTCTAGCTACTTTCTGCTCAGTGTTTACATCGCACCACAGGCCAACATGCACGACGCACAGCGCACACTGGCCGACCAGTTACTGTGGGTAAAGCGGACATTCCCGGACTCCTTAGTTATTGTTCTTGGTGACTTTAACAAAGGAAACCTCAGCCATGAACTCCCCAAATACAGACTGTGCTGTACACATTGAAGAGGACAGGAGCCTGCAGATTGGTGTTTACAGAAAACCCACACACACAGACCAATACCTACTCTTCGATTCACACCACCCACTGGAGCACAAGCTAGGGATCATGAGAACACTGCACCACAGAGCGGAAAACATACCAACAAGCGCCCAAGCCAGAGAGAAGGAACAGAACCACCTGAAGGGGGCACTTACAGCCTGTGAATACCCTAAATGGACCTTTGTGAAGACAGCCACAAGATCCAAGAAGAACAAAACTACAGGGGAGGAGGAAAAGAAGGTCAAACGCAACAACATTGTGATTCCGTACGTGTCTGGAGTATCAGAGAAACTCAGGAGGATTTTCAACACATAACATCCCTGTGGTTTTTTAAACCCAAGAACACACTAAGGCAGATGCTGGTACACCCCAAAGACCGCACACCCAAACACAAGAAAAGCAATCTAGTGTATGCGGTCCAATGCAGTTAGGAATGCACAGACCTGTATATTGGGGAGACTAAACAACCACTACACAAACGCATGGCTCAACACAGAAGGGCCAACTCCTCAGGTCAAGACTCTGCAGTCTACTTACATCTGAAGGATAGAGGACACTCGTTTGAGGACCACCAGGTACACATTTTAGACAGAGAAGATGGATGGTTTGAAAGAGGTGTCAAGGAAGCCATCTACACCAGGGTCGAGAAGCCGTCATTGAAGAGGGGAGGGGGTCTACGCCACCACTTATCCCCCACTTACAATGCTGTCCTTTCATCACTTCCCAGGAAACTCAACAAACGTAACCTATTGGCCTCAGGTGAAGATACCAACGATGGTCGTTCAGTCTTGGCCACAGGTAGTCTTAACGACTGTAACGACTGTCGTCACAGCAACAAGGAACACTAACGAACCAGCGGTATCGATGACCCGGGCCAACGACCCCACTGAGGTTAAATAGCTGAGTTTCCCTGCCAGTCAGTCAGAACTGAAGAAGTCCTTTGGATGAGGGACGAAACATCTTCCAGTATCTTCAACCAAGTCCAGTTGCCCTTGATTTTAACCTTCGTTGGAGTTTATAGTTTATAAAGTGTCCA
The DNA here is from genome assembly GCF_014851395.1 of Micropterus salmoides. NCBI lineage: Eukaryota > Metazoa > Chordata > Actinopteri > Centrarchiformes > Centrarchidae > Micropterus > Micropterus salmoides. The sequence goes on from NW_024040040.1 coordinate 5,605,033, forward strand.
ACCAGAGAAGAGAACATTTTCAATCACTGCTACACCACAGTAAGTTGTGCCTATTACGCCGTCTCCTGAGCTCCACTGGGACACTCTGACTGTCACGATCGGTGGTGTGGAGCAGGGTGGAGCAGGTTGGAGGACCCAAAAGCAGGACACAGAGCGGAGCAGGTATGGTTCAACGAAGGGTTTTAATAAACGACGGCTGTCCAACAGAAATCCAAAAGGCTGACGACACGAGACAAACTGCAACACTGGGTGACACATACAATGACCCGACAAAGACAAGACAGAAACACCAGGTATATATACACACACACAGGGACTAACGAGCAGGGCGGGAGCAACACAGGTGAAAGACATGAGGCTAATGAGACACAGGCAGGGAGAGAGAGCGAGTGTAGGGGAAAACAGAGACAGAAATGCAGAGTGTGACAGTACCCCTCCCTCAAAAGGACGGCCCTGACGTCCTAAAATGAAACATCACAAACAAAAAAAAAACACAAACAGGTCAAGCCGGCCCAGGGTGGGCGGAGGGAGGCCAGGTGGAGGGCCAGAAAAACAAAACCAAGAGTCTCAAAGGGCCAACTACCGGCAGGGCAAGGCAGTTCAGGAGGCCGTCCAAGGCGGCCAGAGGGGAACAAAAGTTTAGGGGGTCGTCCTGGAGGATAACCCAACGGACCAGGTGGGCAACAGAGTTCAGGGGGTCGTCCCGGAGGGTGACCCGTGAGGCCGGGCAAATCAGGGGAGAACAGAGTTCGGGAGGCCGTCCCGGAGGACGACCCAACAGGCTGGGCAGAACAGGGGGGCCACAGAATTCGGGAGGTCGTCTGGGAGGACGACCCAACTGGGCGGGAGGACCAGAGGGACCACAGAGTTCAGGTGGCCGTCCCGGAGTACGGCCCTGGAGGCTGGACTGTTCAGGGGGACGACAGGAAGGCCAACAAAGAGGCTGGAAACCCACTGGAGGCCGACGGGAAGGCCTCTCCGGAGGTCGGCACCCAAAGCTCTGGTGCTCTGGAGCTGCAGCAGGGCTGAGGTCCACGGACTGAGCAGCTGGGCTGAGGACCACGGGCGAGACAGCTGGGCTGAGGACCACGGGCGAGACAGCTGGCTGAGGACCATGGGCCGGACACGAGGAGCTGGAGTCGGTCTGAACACCGACTGAGCAGCTGGGCTGGGGACCATGGACCGGACACGAGGAGCTGGAGTCGGTCTGAACACCGACTGAGCAGCTGGGCTGGGGACCATGGACCGGACACGAGGAGCTGGAGTCGGTCTGAACACCGACTGAGCAGCTGGGCTGGGGACCATGGACCGGACACGAGGAGCTGGAGTCGGTCTGACCACCGACTGAGCAGCTGGGCTGGGGACCATGGAACGGACACGAGGAGCTGGAGTCGGTCTGAACACCGACTGGACAGCTGGGCTGGGGACCATGGACCGGACACGAGGTGCTGGAGTCGGTCTGACCACCAACTGGATAGCTGAGCTGAGGTCCACGGACTGAGCAGCTGGGCTGAGGACCATGGTCCGGACACGAGGTGCTGGAGTCGGTCTGAACACCGACTGGACAGCTGGGCTGGGGACCATGGACCGGACACGAGGTGCTGGAGTCGGTCTGAACACCGACTGGACAGCTGGTGCCGGTCGGACCACCGACGAGGGAACAGGAGTCGGCTGGGCCACCGGCGAAGCAGGTGCCGGTCGGACCACCGACGAGGGAACAGGAGTCGGCTGGGCCACCGGCGAAGCAGGTGCCGGTCGGACCACCGACGAGGGAACAGGAGTCGGCTGGGCCACCGGCGAAGCAGGTGCCGGTCGGACCACCGACGAGGGAACTGGAGTCGGCTGGGCCACCGGCGAAGCAGGTGCCGGTCGGACCACCGACGAGGGAACTGGAGTCGGCTGGGCCACCGGCGAAGCAGGTGCCGGTCGGACCACCGACGAGGGAACTGGAGTCGGCTGGGCCACCAGCGAAGCTGGTGCCGGTCGGACCACCGACGAAGGAACAGGAGTCGGCTGGTGATCAGGCTGGCTGCTAGCAGCGCTAGCAGGCCGGGGATCAGGCAGGTGGGCAGGCACAAAGCTAGTAGCACTAGCTGGCCTGGGATCACGCTGGTTGCAGACCGGTCGCTGCTGGTGACCTGGTCGCCTCCGATGACCACCACGGGAACCCGAAAAGATGGCCAGGCGACTTCCCTCGAAGGAGGACTCCGGGGGAGCCTAGCCTCCAGGCTAACAGGCCATAGGCTAGCTGGTCGACTCCGAGCTGGGTGGCTGACTGGTTGGGAACTAGCAATCCTAGGGCTCTCTGGTTCTAACGAAGCTGGTGTTGGTTGGTCCACCGACGGGGATGATGCAGGTGCCAGTCTCTTGGCCGCTTGTCGTCGTGGCCTATGTCGTCCTCCAGCTGGCCTCACTGGAGGTGGATCCCACGCAGAGTTCGACGAGGTGCGAGCCTCCAGGCTAGTAGGCCCAGAACCGGAGCTGTGTAGGTCTGCTAGCAGCCCGCTAGCAGACCGGTCTCCCTCCGACCAGTGGTTGGTTGGCTGGGGACACTCCGTCTGTTCACTCTCTGGCTCCAAAGGTAAGTCCAACAGAAAGGCAGCCAGAGAGCTGGAAGTCCAAGAATCCCCAACCAACCTGGAAGTTTGAGCCAACTTGGAGGGGGATGGAGCAGGCAGATGACTAGCCCCTGCAGTGGTAGCAGGCCAGGAAACAGGCAGGGAGCTAGCCGCTGGAGCGCTAGCAGGCTGGGAAAAAGGCAGGCTTGGAGAGTGGCTGTACAGGCTGATGGTGTCAAGCCTGACTGATCGGGACGCAGGCTGGGGAACATATAGCCTGGAGCTAGCAGCGCTAGCGGAACAGGGATCAGGCTGGCGGCTAGCAGCGCTAGCGGGCCAGGGATCAGGCTGGCGACTGGCAGCGCTAGCCAGGAAGGACGGGTGGATGCTTCCCTGCATGCAGCCGGCAGGCCGGGGCTCGGGGCTAGCAGGCTTAGCAGTCACACACTGGGGGGTTATGGAACACAACTTGGAAACAGTCTCAAAAACAAATGTCTTTTTCCACCTGGAGGATGCCACAAGCAGAGCCATTTCTGGGTCGGTCCTCCACATTACAGACAGCAGATCAAAAAACTGGGATTCCTCCTCCACTAGCTCCTGTTTTGGCACTCCTAATGCCTCCCAGGTGCTAGGCAGTCTCACGATGTCCGCTGGGTCCATCTTTGGTCGGGTCATTCTGTCACGATCGGTGGTGTGGAGCAGGGTGGAGCAGGTTGGAGGACCCAAAAGCAGGACACAGAGCGGAGCAGGTATGGTTCAACGAAGGGTTTTAATAAACGACGGCTGTCCAACAGAAATCCAAAAGGCTGACGACACGAGACAAACTGCAACACTGGGTGACAACATACAATGACCCGACAAAGACAAGACAGAAACACCAGGTATATATATACACACACACAGGGACTAACGAGCAGGGCGGGAGCAACACAGGTGAAAGACATGAGGCTAATGAGACACAGGCAGGGAGAGAGAGAGCGAGTGTAGGGGAAACAGAGACAGAAATGCAGAGTGTGACACTGACCAAGCCATGGTCCACCTGATTCCTGCATACAGACAGATACTAAAACGCTGTAAACCTGTGGTGAGGACATCTAAGCAGTAGACCAGTGTAGCTGTAGAGGACCTCCAGGTGTTTTGGACTGCACTGACTGGGATGTTTCAGGACTGCTACCAACAATCTGGATGAGTATACAGAGGCTGTGATGTCCTACATCAGCTTCAGGACAGCTATAAAACAACACACCAGGGTGAGTTATAACAATGACAAACCTGGTTCAGAGCCAAACTCAGACAGCAGTTGGACAACAAGGTTGGAAAAGGAAGAGGCGTTTAGGAGTCGAGATTTAAGGAGCCAGGTTTAAGGAGTCAAAGTACAGGTTTAGCAAGGCAGTGTGAGATGCTAAACAGCTGTGCACCAGATACTACAACACCAGTTCTCAAAAAATGACTCTGCTTCTGTCTGAAGAGGCTTCAGACAGATCACCAGCTACGAACCTAAATCTCCCCACTCCGACTCACGCCTTACCAACAATGTGAACCAGTTTTACTGTCGCTTTGAAAGATAATGGGACAGACCTGACTAGGATGTGCCGATTCGATACTTAGTATCAGTATCTGTCCGATACTGGCCAAAATCACTGGATCGGATATCTGAGGGGAAAAAAAGTTTAATCCAATACGATCCATTTGCATAAACTGTATCACGTATATGGCGTTGAGGGACTTGCCGTAAAGAGAGATGTGTTACGACAAGTAATGTTAACAGGTGAGCAGCATGTGTCTCATGCATGAAAAGCTACTAGCTAGAATCCTGTGTTTGGGACTTGTCAGCTATCATGTCAGCTGTGTGGAGTTATTTCAAGGTCAAGGAGGAAAAAGGCAAAACAGCCGAGTGTAATTTATGCAACGTAAGTGTTTTGTGGGGTGGCAGCAGCGTTGGAAACTTCAACACCACAAACTTAATTAAACATTTTCCAGAAGCATAATGGAAAAGAGCACGCCAAATATTTACAGGACACGTGTGCAAAGAAGAAAAGTGTTCCACAGAAACAACATACATTGCTGGAAACAATTCAGAAGCGTGAGAAATTTCGTCAGACAGCAACAAAGCAAAGCTGATACTGACAAAGTCGCTGAGTTCACTGTGCTAAATGACCAACCCCTTTCTTATCCTTTGCACTATGCTCCATCGCACTGTGTACATGTGTACCTGTATATCACATGCGCATGTCATTATTAAGCTTGATGGCAAAGTGGATAGACTCAAGTTTTACTTTGCAAAAAGCAGTGCTGCCGGCAAAGCAGTTCCGGGGCTCACACACAGGAGAGTCCATTGCTACAGCAACGGAGGGGATGTTAAATGCATGGAAAATTGAGAAGAGTAAAGTCCATGTCATTTTAAGAGACAATGCCAGTAATGTAGTAAAGCAATGGGTCGCCTTAAAGTTGCCAGTTTGGGATGCTTCGCGCATACACTCCAACTTATTGTGAACGAGGGGTGGCTATCACAGCATTGTGTAAGTGATGTACTGGCTAACAGCAGAAAAATTTTGGGTCATTTCAAGCACTCGCCACTTGCGTATTCATGCTTGGAGGACATACAAGTGGAGCTGAATATACCGCCCAAGCGTCTGCTGTAGATACAAGATGTACGAACGAGATGTACGAAAAGCTGTGGGAAACACCAATTGCAGAAAGCAACGAAACCTGCAATAGAACAGAGAGGGGGGCTTGGGGAGGAGAAAAACAACAACAACAAACAAACACAAACAAAAAAACAATAAAAATAATAATAATAGTAAAAGACAACCAGCCGAACAGCAGCAATAAACAGCTGACATATTAAGACAACTAAGAGAACAATGAAAACAAGAAACAGTCACACACACTAAATAAGCAACACAACACAGCCACGAGAGCTGGAATAATAATTAATTTAAATAAGTAACTGAAAGAAAGGCATCAGGAATAATTCAACCAGGGACAACCTAAGTTTGTTTGTGTCTGTGTGTGTCTGTGTGCGTGTGGGTGAATGTGTCTGTATGTGTGTGTGTGTACATGTGTGTGCGCATAAGCCTGTTAAAGAATGTAGTTGTTAGTGAGAGTGGGACGCCACGACTGTAACAGGCAGGCAAGAACCCCAGTAGCCAATAGGGGTGGAGAAAGAAAAAGAATAAATCAAATCAAAAAAAACAAAGACTCCCAGATGCACTGCAATGCAAACGCAGAAGACCCCGACCCAAATGCCAGTTGACAACGTAATGCCGACTGACGCAAAAGAGGAAGAGCAGCGCCCGGACCGACCGCGGCGCGCACACAACATAGACCAGTGGCTCCCCCCATCCAGCACCCCACCGCCGCGCAGCCCAACGCGCACACTGCGCGAGCACGGCGACACCCATGCCCAGCAGCCCCCCGCGAATCCCGCGTGCAAACGAGAGAGAGCAAACGGAACAACACGACAGCGAAAGCCAGCGGAGAGAAACACCAGCAGCAAGTCCCAGCCCGGCAGCAAACGCGCCGCACAGGTCACCGTGCACCCGCCAATAAAAGTCCACCGTCAACCCAACAGCCGGAAAAAACTAAGGCCGCCGGCGCCAGCCGACATCCCCATGCCCAGCGCGCCCCCCAGCCGCCATGCAACACCAGCCAAACCAGCAACGAGGCAAATCAACTAGCTCAGCTGCATGCCACCAACAACCCACCCACCCATCAAGGGCCGAGAACTCCAGGCACAAACCCAGAACAAACCGGAGCACCGCCCTGCCCCGCACCCACACTGCACATCCCGAAAACTAACTATATACCTCAGTATCAAGAGGGGTCCAACAACTGGCCGACAGAGAAATGGGCAAGCACGGATCCGAGGCCAACGAAGCAAAACAGGAACACAAACAGTTTCCCCAAGCCAACGAGGAGATGCCTCCCCCGGACTCCAATGCACAAACTAAACACCCAGCAGCCATCCAGAGACCCTGCCCAGGGAAAAAGTATAATGCATCAAGATGCATCGACAATCGCCCCACAATCCCACCGCAGCCCACCAAACCGCAATTGGATCAACCTGCGCAGAGACCCCCACCCCCAGAAGCCAGGACACCCTGCGACCCCCCAAAGCGCAAAGGACCCCAGACCGCATGTCCAGGGGGAAGCTGTACCCCGCCCCAAGGAAGAACAGCAGATAGCCGTCCCGGAAGCTCTCTACCGCCAGGGAGCGATAACGCGGGAGAACCAGGCCAACGGTCCCCCAGCCCAGCCAGAGGCATCCCTCCCTACAGTGCAGGCAGTGACAGCAGCCCCCGAGGCCGATCTCATCTCCGGACAGGGGCCCAGCCCCCCCCAGTCAAGCACCCCCAAGGAGGAGCACCAAAACCTACCCCGACAACACCGGTCATGCACCCCAGAGACTCCCGATTGCCCCCACCGTGAGAGAGCTGGCAGGGGGAAGCAGCGGCAGCCTCACCTCTGCCGAAGAGGGCCCAGGCGAGGAGAGGAGACAACGGGCCCCCAGGCCCAGGGACACACCACCCGCCCAGAAATGAGCAAAAGCCAGAAGCCCGAGTCCCGAGATCCCTAGGCTCAGAGCGGGCCCCCACACCTGGGGAGCCACGCCCCCCCCCAGCCCACCCCAGATCAGGCAAGGCCGTCACCAACCCACAGCACCCCCGATGCCCGGGGCTCCAGGGGAGGGACACGAGGCCAATGAGAATCTCCCCCACTCCTTCAACCCCTTTGCCTGCCTCTGTAAATGTATTGTTTTGTGTTGGATGCATGTCATGGATTGTGAAGTGTTGTATGGTGGAGTAAAGATAAGGTGTGTGGTAACTAAGGTGCAACTAAAATTGGAGGTAGTTGTGACACAGGCACCCCACAACTGTCAGGTAGTGGAGCCTCCCATCGTGCCCCTCCCACCCCCCAAGCCCTCTGTGTCTAATGTGTAATTAAAATTGAGGGGCAGGCAGTGAGGAGGAAGAAGTGTGAGGCCGCAATAAAGCAGCCCCACCCCCAAACGCCCTGCAGGATGCCCGCCCCCCAGGGTCCTAAGGGTGTATGTTGTGAGACATGACCAAAGGGGGAAAGGTGAAGGAGGTCATAGGGAGGCTAGAAGACCAGATTCCTGACTGGCCCCATCATTTATTCAGTCCCGTCCCCCACCCCCCTAAGCAGGAGGACGCCAGGTCCCTCCAGCCCAGGGCTTATAGCAAGAGCCCCTCTAGCACCGGCAGCACCCCAGAGTCAGCGACAACCCCGCCCCCCCAGCGCGCAGACCCGCCCCAGACCCAGAGGCTCCAAAGCCCCGTGCCCCAGACCCCCACACACTCCCGAGGCAGGTCAGTGCAGTCCAACAATCCCCCGTCCTCGCCGGGGCCCCTCCGGCAGCCCCACTGCCAACCCCCCACATCAGCAGCACTCCGAGCACCACCAGGCCATTGGAGCTGGCACAACCCCCCCCCCCCCCCCCCCCCCCCCCCCCCCCCCCCCCTACAAGGGAGCAGGTCCGGGGCAGCAAGGACCCCACCCAAGGACAGAACGGCCCAACAGCCCAGATCCGAAGGTCGGCCCACACCCAGGAGGCAATGCCACTCAGGCCAGGTCAGGCCAGAAGACCCCACCCCCGCGCCCTTCCCTTCCTAGCAGCGAAGCATCCCACACACAAACCCCCACCGTCCCCAAAGAAAAGAGACAGCAATCGCCCCGCGACAGCTGCAACAGCCCTCAGCCCTAGGGAGTCAGCAGATGCACCTAGCCCCTAGGACCCACAATCCAGAGGGCCGCGACGCGACTGCGAAGCAACCATCGACACACCCCAAAGCACAATCCCTCCATACACAGGATCCCGGCACAACCACCGAGCATCCAGTCCGGGCACTAAAATCCAGAGGAGACACCCCCAACCAGCTCAAAAAGGATTCTTGGCGATGGATAAGGCAGTGAGAAGCATGTATGATGTGTCAACCTCTATACTAATGTCACTTAGGTCCCCCAGCACGCAGAGTGATGGGGAAACTGGGACAGGGTAACTTAGCCATATTGATAGGTCTTCAAATATCTTCTGCCAGAACTTTTGAACAGGTGTACATTGCCACATAGCATGCATGTAACTATCAGATATGTTACCTGAGCAGTTCCGGCAGATGTTTGACTGCATAAGACCCATTCTGAACATCCTTTGTCCAGTATAGTGTGTTCTATGGAGAGTTTTATACTGTATAAGTTGTAGATTGGGATTTGTAGTCATTCTAAAGGTATTTACACATATCTGCATCCAAAAGTTTTGGTCTGGACTAATGGATAGATCTGTCTCCCACTTTAAGAATGGGAGAGAGATTGAACTATCTGTTTTTAACAGTAACATGTATACTTTTGATAACAGTTTTGGAGGCGAGAGTTTAAGAAAGTCTGTTATCATTGGAGGTAAATCTAAGTCCATTATTTTATCCTTAAATCTAGCCTGAATTATGGATTTAAACTGCTGAAATTCCATAAATCTATTATGGCTAATTCCATATTGTGCCACTAGATCCTGGAATGGAATAAAGTTACTGCCTTGCATTACATGCTCTAGATGTCTTATCCCTTTGTCATACCACAGTGGGGAATTTAGTGTTTTCTTATTTTGCAGGATGTCAGGATTATTCCAGATTGGGGTAAATCTGCATGGGATAGGTGAAGACCCAGATATTTTGAGAAGTTCCCACCAAGCTGCCAAGGAAGTGCTTATGTTAATGCTTTTAAAGCAGGTATGACGTTTGATGCTGGAACTGATGAATGGCATATCGGAAATTTTAATTTCATTACAGAAGGTTTGTTCTATGTCCATCCATGAGTGGTCCAGGGGCTCTGATTTATCCATTTTGAGATATATTGTAGTCTATTAGACAGGAAGTAATGATAAAAATTTGGCAGTTCTAAACCACCACAGTCTTTTGCTTTTTGCATAGTTTTTAGACTTATTCGTGGGGGTTTATTTTTCCACAAAAATTGATTCATTGAGATGTTTGAGTCCAGTGATTTAAACCAGACAGCAGAGGGTTTAGTGGGTAACATTGAAAACAGATAATTGATTTTAGGTAGGACCATCATTTTTATGGTGGAGACTCTTCCCATGAGTGATATAGGTAATGATGTCCACCGTACAAGGTCATCCTCTATAGATTTAAGTAAAGGCGTGTAGTTTAGCCATGTCAGTTCTGACAGCCTGGAGGAAATATTGACACCCAGATATTTAATATTCCCAGACTTTAGCGGTGTGGTAGATATACTCTGGAAATCACACTTTACAGGTAAAACTATGGATTTACTCCAGTTAATGGAGTAGTCTGAGATGGATGAGAATTTATCTATAAGTGTGATTGTCTCAGAAAGAGAAGTTTGTGAGTTTAGGAGGAAAAGTAATACATCATCTGTCTGATCGCAGCTGCTAGCGGTTCTATAAAAATAGCAAATAGCGAGGGAGAGAGTGGGCAACCCTGCCTGGTACCCCTCTGGAGACTAAAGCATGGAGAAGTATGATCATTTGTTTTGACAGAAGCTCTTGGGGAACTGTATAAGATTTTAATCCAATCTATGAAAGAGTTTCCAAATCCAAATTTATATAAAGTAGCGAATAGAAATTTCCAATTTACTCTGTCAAATGCTTTCTCTGCATCTAAAGAAACAACTATAGTTTCCAGGTTATGAATAGTGGCATAGTCTATTACGTTAAGTAGCCTGCGTGTATTGTTGGTGGAGTGCCTGCCCTTAATAAATCCTGTTTGGTCAGAGTGTATTATACCAGGAGTGACCTTCTCTAGCCTTCTTGCTAGGGTTTTGCAGATGATTTTAAGATCTGCGTTAATAAGTGATATTGGGCGATAACTGGACGGGAGTGTGGGGTCTTTGTCTGGTTTAAGGAGCAGGCTGATATTAGCAGAATTCATTGTTGGAGGCAACATGCAAGTACCCCTAATTTGCATAACCATCCTATAGAATGTGGGCGCAAGTATTTCCCAGAATTCCTTATAGAGTTCAGCGGGAAAACCATCTGGCCCAGGGGCTTTATTATTCGGCATATGTAAGAGAGCTTCCTGGAGTTCAGCCATTGAAACAGGTGAATCCAGAGCCCTGATCTGTTCATCATCTAACCTTGGCAAATCTATATTGTTCAGAAATGCATCTATGTTAGAGCTGGATGGGTCAATTTGTGATGTATATAAGTTTTTATAATAATCTCTGAATGCATTGTTGATTTCTTCTGGGTTATAAGTCAGATTCCCAGCTGAGTCCTTTAAGGAAGAAATAGTTATTTTTCTTTATTCAATTTCAATTGGCTGGCTAAGAATCTGCCGGATTTGTTGCCATGTTCAAGGTTCTCCAAGCGTAGTCTTTGCAATTGAAATTGGGTCTTTTTATTAATAATTTCATTTAATTCAAGTTTTGATTTTCTCAGATCATTCAGCATGTGTTCCTGTGGGGAGGCAGCAAGGGTAGTTTCTAATGTTTTTATTTTTTGTTCTAGCTGTAATTCACAAGATCTCTCTTTCTTTTTTTTGTATGATGAATAGGAGATTATTTTACCTCTCATGACTGCTTTTGCTGCCTCCCAAAGAAGACATGGTGAGGTTCCTGGCAGGTCATTAATTTCCATATATATTGCCCACTCCTTTTTGAAGTAATTTATAAAATCTAGGTCTTTAAGCAATGATGCGTTAAATCTCCAACTTCTAGTTGGCCGTGTGACCCTTTTGTAGTAAGAGTGATAGAAACCGGTGCATGATCACTGATAGTGATAGGGTGAATCTGAGTGTTGGAAATGTCTGTCATAATTGAGCTGCTAACCAAAAAATAGTCAAGGCGAGAATATGAGTGGTGGACTGGTGAAAAGAAGGTATATTCTCTAAGAGTGGGGTGGTGAGAACGCCAAACATTGCAAAGACCAAAATCGCTCATGTATTGTTTAAGGATGTCTGTTGATTTCCAAATACGGTGACCACCTGCCGTACTGAGCCTGTCAACTGCTGGATTACATACCATGTTGAAGTCCCCTCCTAATATAAGGGACAAGGGAGTTGAGCTCTTGTCTGCATCTGCATTGGATGTCATCCCCATTGTCAGTGTCCTTAAACGCGATCTCACACAAGAAAATGAGGCAGACAATGAGGGAATTAAGAACATGAAGGGCACCCTCTTGGAATCTGAAGCCATTATACTCGGTAGCAATGCTACTGGATCCAAGATATAAAGACAGGTATGTGGGGTTTATGTTAACTTAAGTTAATTTTAAGCATGATGTTATGCAAAATGCATCCATACAAATGTATTTTAAAAAGTTTGGTTGTTTAAGAGAGGGATAAAGACTGTATCGGATTGGTATCGGCAGATACTCAAAGTTGCTGTATCGGTATCGGACATAAAAAAGTGGTATCGAGCCATCCCTAGACAGAATCAGATTTATTGCCATTTATTGCCTCGCAAAGCAGCTGGGCCGGAAGCCACCCTGAAGCAGTACCCATCCACCCTGAAACACTGCGCCAATCAGCTGTCTCCATCTGTTCACGGACATCTGTAACACATGCCATGGCACATGGTCTACTGCTTAGATGACCTCACCACAGGTTTACAGCGTTACTAAACGACTACAGACCTGTCGCCCTGACATTTGTGGTTATGAAGTCCTTGGAGTGCCTTGTGTTGTCCCACCTAAAATCCGTCACTGACCCACTCCTTGACCCCCTGCAGTTTGCCTACAGAGCCAACAGGTCTGTAGATGATGCAGTAAACATGGCCCTTCACGCCATCCTCCAGCACCTGGACTCCCCAGGAACCTACACCAGGATCCTGTTTGTGGATTTTAACTCTGTTTTCAACACCATCATCCCGGCCCTGCTGCAGGACAAGCTCTCCCACCTGAACGTGCCTGACTCCACCTTCAGGTGGATCACAGACTTCCTGACAGACAGGAAGCAGCACATGAAGCTGGGAAAACATCTCTCTGACTCCAGGACCATCAGTACCGGATCCCCTCAGGGCTGCGTTCTTTCCCCTCTTCTCTTCTCCCTGTACACCAACAGCTGCACCTCCAGTCGCCAGTCGGTCAAGCTCCTGAAGTTTGCGGATGACACCACCCTCATTGGGCTCATCTCTGGTGGGGATGAGTCTGCCTACAGGTGGGAGATTGACCATGTGGTGACCTGGTGCAGCCAGAACAGTCTGGAGCTTGACGCTCAAAAGACAGTGGAGATGATCGTAGATTTTAGAAGGAGTCCAGCCCCACCCTCCCCCATCACCCTGCGTGACTCCGCAGTCGCCACTTTGGACTCCTTCTGCTTCCTGGGGACCATCATCTCCCAGGACCTCAAGTGGGAGCTAAACATCACTTCCCTCACCAAGAAGGCCCAGCAGAGTACTTCCTGCGGCAGCTGAAGAAGTTCAGCCTGCCAAAGACAATGATGGTGCACTTCTACACCACCATCATCGAGTCCATCCTCACCTCCTCAATCACCATCTGGTACGCTGCTGCCACCGCCAGGGAAAAGGGCAGGCTGCAGCGTATCATTCTGTCTGCAGAGAAGGTGATTGGTTGTCACCTTCCCTCTCTTCAGGACCTGTACGCCTCCAGGACTCTGAGGCGTGCAGGAAAAACTGTGGCTGATCCCTCCCATCCCGGACACAAACTGCAGCTGCAGTCTATCAGGACCAAAACCTCTCGCCACAAAAACAGCTTCTTTCCAATTGCAGTGGGCTTCCTCAACAAGGCGAGGGTCCCCACTGTCACTGACTCTCATGCCACCCTCCCCAAACACACACTCAAACACACTCCTGACTACAACACTCCTACAACAACGCTCAACTGTGCTTTATGCTCATGTTGTGAATTTTTGCACCTACTTGTCAGCATTGTATTATAGTATTATTGTTATTTATATACCAAGGCAAATTCCTTGTATGTGAAAATGTACCTGGCAATAAATCTGATTCTGATTCCAATTTAGAGGAAAACAGACTATAAAGCAGGGTATGCTTTGGGGCATGGCTACTTTTCACTAAATGACGACCTGTCAGGCATAGTATCCTTCCCCAGCTCCACCCTCTTGACAAAACATGGTCACTTCCAGTTAAAAAAAACCAAGATGCCAAACTTATGGCTTCATAATGGTAGTCTACAAACCTAAGGTTATGCTAGATGTTATGTAATGTTACGGTGGTTATGTCCACTTTCTTTTATACAGTCTATAATCACGGCTTGTGGACTGTTTTCATACTGCTTTATATGCTTATGTGTAATTACTGTTTGTGGGTTTAATGTGAGAATGGCTGAGTTGGCTGGAGCGCACGTATTGACAGCACATTCAGATCGTCAACTGTTCTTTTATAATGTCTGCCGTGTATTAATACTGAGTATCTAGAAACAGACTCACATATCTCACTACAGTAAGTGCTGAATTAATGTGGAATCAGCATCACACAAAAACAAAGCTACATACCTGAGTGAGTGGATGTATGGTAAAGCTTCTAAGAGGGACTCGCACAGACTTTGGCAGGCAGGAGTTTCCCTGTCCCAGTGGATGCAGACATTAACCTGCGTAGTGATCTTCTGCATGACTTTTACTGCTCTTTCAAACAGCCGTCTTTTACCCTCAACTGGAAGGTGCAACTGATTTCCATCAAGGCCGAGTAAGCTGATGTGGTTCATCTGCCATCTGTCCTCACTGAGAAGGAAATCCCCCACAGCTGCCGTGGCAGAGGGCCACACCTGTAATTTAAGAATAATCAGAGACAATTTCCTCATTTACAAAGTAATAGAGTAGAGTAACAGTAAAGTTTAATTAAATAGCCTGTTTAGGTAAAAGAAGCTACAGCAGAAGTACCATGTTTTATTTTCTCTGAATATTTTCCATCCATTTTTTACACCCACTTATCCTATTCAGAGTCAAACTATTTAGTCATCCTTATTACCTCTTGGATTAATTAATAGGCACAAAGCCAAACTACTTCTTAATTAGATATGTTGAAACTAGGGCTGCAACTAATGATTATTTTCGTAGTTAATTAGTCAATTACCAAGAAAAGACTGGAGTGCTCCAAGATAACAGCCAGGCTTAATCACCCAAAATAATAAGCTCACAATCAGGTTTATTGGCAGTTTGCCAGATATTTGCTTTGATATTTTGGTGCATAAATACAAATTTTATCAAATAAATTAAAAGCGTACTGTAAACTGTATACTAATAATGTAATGTCTATTTAGAACAATAAAGTAACAGTCCACTTTCATGCAATTTCTGTATAATTTTTATTTTCTTAAAGTGCTTCTAAGTTTTACGAGCCAAGCATGTTAAGCACATCACAAGCAGCTGTATATTTACTTTATTAACATTTCCAACATTACTCAGATTGTAAAGACAGAACACTGGCGGTATGAACACTGAAAACTATCTTACATTTGTGGCCTTTACTCAGCCATTGTTGGTCAGTTGTCTGCTGCAGTAGACTTTGTAACTGTGGGACCTGAGGGCTCTGTGGGCGTGACTGGCCAGCTAGCTAGCTAGCTTCTGCACCGGCACTTGGAGCTTCTCAACCTCCACAATTTATGAGCCCATTTTTGATTGGCCATAAACTTTCCTAAAACTGCCAATATTATAAATCTACAGTTGACTTCTCACCTCAAGACTTCTCAGAAGTGGATTTAGTGATGAAATAGCAAACAAAACTTGTTAAAAAAAACCATTCTTTTGTTAGCCTCTTTCTCTGCTGCTTTCCCCTTCTCGCTCAAATGCTTCTTTTTCGTGAGTAGTAAGTACAGTCATGCAGTCATGGCAGACAGTTAAAGAGATACTGCAGTTTCTGTAGTGCATTGCAATTACAAATGAACAACCAGAAATATTTTTATCTCCCGCCTTAAACAACCTCTCTGTAACGGCGCTTCAACAATAAAATTCAGCATCAACAAATTTTATAATCGTATAAACGATTATCTTGACTAATCGTTGCATTCCTAGTTATAACCTAAACAGTAACTTGACACTTTCTACACACGCTCACACATACCACTGGACATTTTGAAGGCATCCTAACAGTCGTCTCATTCCTTGCTCTGACACCATGACGTCCTCCAGGTTCAGCCATATTTTCCTCTCCTTCGATTGAGTGACCACATAGGCCACAGCAGAGCAAAGGTAAGGCTCGAGACTCTCTCCACTGAGATCAAGATGGTAGTCCAGTTTCTCCAGAAAGATGATGCATGCTTCAGGACACTGGGACTCATAGAAGCACTGACATAAGAACAGTATGTCCACATAAAGCCCACTGTCCTCTGTATCAGCCTCATCTTTCTCACAGAGACGAGGTAAAAATGTGGTTATCAGTTCCTCGAAGAACCAGTCAGACGTGTTCTTGAGCTCCTGAGCTGGAATCAGATGCTTCATCAAACTAGGTCTCTTGTCAGTCAGCAGTCGACACATGAAAGGGATCAGATGTTTCATGTGTTTCTTCTCCTCAGTGAGGCACTGCTGAAAAACATCCCTGATCTTATCTGGATACTTCAGCAGCCACAGTGCTGCAAAAAACTCCTGCATTGTGTAATGGAGAAATGCATGAGTGGTGATTGTCTCAGTGGGGGCCACTTTGATAACAAGAGGTTTCATGAAGGAGAGGACGCAGCTGTCTTCACAGGGCAGTTCTGTCAAGTTCACAGTTTTTTCTACAGTTGCTTTAAAAGCAAACTCGGCCAGAGACAGAATTTCTTCACTCCTGTTGTTGATGAATGAATTTAGATCTTTGGTTTTTGTTTTGTTGATTGTTTGAAGGCAATGACGAACAATATTGATGTAGATTTCAGTTACAGTGCATGACTGTGGAGAGTCTTCTGGTGTCTCTGATGAAAAGCAGACAGCCACCATCAGTGCATACATTGGGACATGGCAAAGAGTTAACAACTCCAGGTTGCTCAAAACCTTCTCCTGTTCTTCTCCTAGAGTTGCAGATAAATATGTTTTTATGGTCTGCTCACTAAAGCCTTTCACTTCCACTCTGAGGAAGTCCCCAGAAAGGAAGTCTTCTTCATCATCTGGTCTGCATGTTATGATGATCTTGGCATCAGGTAGTAGGTCCTTCTCTACAAGTCTCTTCACCACTGATGAAGAGAGATCTGTGATTCCATCAAAAATGAGTGTAACATTGTCAGAGTTCTTCTTTATGTCCTGTAAGACCTCTTCTTTGCCTTCATCTGGCTCACTGATCACACTGAAAAGAAGATCCTTCAGGCTCTTGGCCATCATGATGTGGGATGTTTCTCTCATGTCAAAGTAGAACATGTAGTCGAGCTCCTTGTTGTCTCTTTCTGCCCAAAGTTTCAACATTTCGTGAGTGAGTGCTGTCTTTCCAATTCCAGGCTTACCAACCAAGAGGATGTTTTTATCGGTCTTCAGCAGCTCACTGGGGGAAATGTCTGGTCTGTCTTCAGGGATGTATGTCCTCAGCTTTTTAGGGCGACTCATCTTGCTCTTCTTGCTCTTCAATGTCTTTATTTTAGATGGAGAAACACTTCCTTGTGTGTCTAATACAAGTGCAGTGTACGACAGATCAGGCTTGTTGTTTCCTTCCAAAAGATTTTTGTTTTTCTTCCAAAACTCATTTGACATTTTTTGTGCTTTTGACTTCAACTTCGCCTGATATCTGTGGCACGGCCTGGAGCCTAAAATAAAAACAACAGTGAGTGAATAAATATACTGTGAATGAACTGCTGTGCCCTCACACTAAATGAGAGATAAATATTTACACATTAAAGTGCATTATATAAAATCAGCTAGATAAATAGTAAAACGTGACATGCTATCAATCAGAATTCAAAATACCTTGTAAGCAGTTTATATCCATCTGTGTGTCGTCCTTGAAAGAAAAGCAGCTGATCCAGTGGTGCAGGTCAAACTTCCTGGTCTCAGTAGAAGCTGAACTCTTTGTCTCAGGGAGAAGGGACGTCCTCCCTAAGGTCCTCTTCCTCGTCACGTCAATAATCCTGAGGAACTCGTAGCACGCTGCTTCGCCCTTCTTAGTGACTGAGTCCAGGATTCTCCTTGTTTTATCATAGTCATCTCTCTCTGCCTGTATTTTGCTGACCTCTTCATCACTAAAAACTCCTTGCTGGTACAAGTTCTCCACAACCACTGACAGATTATTTAATTCTCTCACAAGGTGTTTTCTAGCACTCCTGATGTAATCTAATGCAGACTGTGTCGTAGAAGCCATGTGTCCTTACTTCTGTATGTTCTGCACACAGACCTAACTTCAATAATCTGGAGAACAAAACACCAGGTTAAATCAAATGTTAATGACAACAATTATTCGGCCTGGGATGTATTTACTATTATGTAAAATCTGGTGCAATATTTAACAGTTTAACATAAATTCAAATGGAGCTTATCAATTCCAAGATGGATACCTGTGTCCATCTGAAGAATGAACACCGATGACAGGGTGGAGCAGTGGTGTCCAAACTACGGCCCGTGGGCTAACTGTGGTCCACTGCCTGATTTTAAATGCCCTGCGATGATTTTTTAATATACAAGTAGAATATGGTTTGAGCTTATTTCTAATACATTTCACTCTTTGTACGTTGCAGATCCTACCTTCAACACTAGATGTCGCTGTCATCTTGAACCACTGCTATCTAGAGCCTTGAGCTACAATAATAGTGACTTCTTATATTTTCCCCTGAATCCAAACATTCCTGAGATCTGGTCCTTTATAGTCTCTTGTCTCACATCTCCAGATCTGTCTCCACACTACATGTATATTGTCTGCAGATCAGAAAAATGTCCTGGCTGAACCATAGACTGAATATAAAAAGGGCTGGACCAGCTGTTTTCAGAGTTTAAAAATGCTTGTTGTGTCTGAGCTGTTTGAAATTCTTAAAACAATCAGAACTGTCAGTGTGTTAGTGTGAGGCACTAACTGTTCAATATAGTAAAACATCTAACAGATAAACAAGAGTTCTTTTATTTTTAATAAATAAGTGCTGCTCAATTAGAAAATGCAACTTTAGGCTTTTAGTTTCTTTCCGGTTTATACACAGAGCAGTATTACACAGTTTGGAAACTTCAGACTTTCACTGCTGCTGTTTGATGAGCTCTCTCTGAGCTAAAAACGGCACATAGATGAACTAAAGATGAAGGAAGTTCACAAACAGTGAGTGGAGATGTTGATACACAACCAGCATTAAAGAGTAACACCAAAACTCTACAAAATATTGCGTTAACTTACATGGAGGTTTTGTGAGGCCAGTGTGATACAGCCATTCAGGTATACAGGTTCCCTGGCTCACAGCAGCCTTACGTGACAGCAGAAATTATATGAAATACTTGTTGATAAAACTTACCGCCCTTGTCAGCAACAACCAGCCCAACCCATCGGGAACCATCCCGTTTCAGCCACGCCGTACCTCGTGGAGCACGACAGATTCCTGTTTTCACTTTCACGACTCCCCGTAGGAACTCTCAAAGCTTGTAATGTGCACTGACATCCACAAGATGACACCATTAGACCAGAAAACACTAACGGAGACACTCAATCCAGTCTCACAACAGGACTACAGTCTAAAGTTATCCTGTAGTTATGATTGTGTTTTGAGACTCAACTCCTTGAATCTATGTGTTAAGCTGCTTTCTTACATCGAGCAGAGAAAAATGTCTGGGGATCTCATCATCTGTCCAGCATGAGGTTTTTTTAATTACTGCATGAATGTACAGTTCAATAAAGTCAGAAGTTTCATATGCAAGAAATCCACCACTTTTCCTGTTGTCACGCCTATATTACAAACAGCGTGTTAGAGCAAAGGTCATCACAAGTAAAATGTGAAGTTTAACATAAAGGAGAGCAGCTTCTTCATCCCAATATGTCAGATGATGATACAGACATGTAACCAGAGAAAGAGTTTTACAGCTGACATCAGGTTCACAGTTCATTTCACAGTTTTAAAATGTCTAGTTTAAGGTTTTAGACAGATCCAGGATGAGGAGGTGGTGGATGTGGAAGGAGGAGCAGCAGAGAGGTATTTCTGGAGATCACACTGCTCTCCCTGAGGAGGAGGATGAAGCAGGAGGAGCTGGCTGACTCAAATCTGACCTGAAGCAGAGGTCTCAGTGTTGAAGAGATTGCTAAAGCAGGAAACCCAACCCTTCTGGATCAGGTCTACGAAGAGCTCTACATCACAGAGGGAGGGACTGCAGAGGTCAGTGATGAACATGAGGTCAGACAGATTGAAACAGCATCCAGGAAACTCAGTGGATGTGCTGGTGACAAACCTGATCAGGAGGAACCTGCTTCACTTTGCTCGCCTCTGGATAACCACACGAGCTGCAGCAGCCAATCAATGACACACTGTTTAAGCTTTTAATTGTCAAACACTGCTAATATACCCATGTGACATGCTGTAGGCTTATATGAAAAGCTGATGGCTTTAATGACTGACATTAAAGTTACATCAGGTGGCCCATAGAATGACCCTCATGCATTTGAACAAATCCTTGACCTTTTCTTTAGAAACACTTCTTCCAAACACTTTGCACACATGACACAGACATTTTCTCCTTTACTGTGCTGCACTAATCCCTGACCCTGTAAGTTTAGGGCTACACCTCTGCCCACGGTATCACTCATTTGCCAACATTGCCATAATAATAACTATAAATGTAGTGTGTGAGTTCATGGTGATGAAGGAACATGTGAGTAAGTGCAGAAGAGGCTCACTGATGGGTTTTAATAAGTTTTAATATATCAGGCTGTGTTACACACACACACACACACAGTACTTATTAGTAGATACATTCAGGTTTTGGGGCTTCTTTAATGTTAATAAAATAAAATACATCACTAGACTTCTTATTTAGGTTCAATGTGTTCCTCTTGTATATTTCATATTTATGTTTTAGAATCTGCAGGTTTTTGTAACAACATATTGACATTTGTTTGTGTCTTTCATCGACCATGTGTCAACATCTGTGTGTCCACTGTGTCTCTCTCTCCTGTGTTTCTGCTCAGGTTTGGGTCCTGTGTCTCTGTGTGAGCTGCTTCCTGTGCAGAGAAACACTGGAGACAACAGACAGCTGACATTTCACAACTTTATCTCCCTTTTCAAATAAATCACATTACAAACAGTTCATTTATCTTGTGACTGTTTACAGGCAGAAACAGTGGACCTTTACATATCTTTTGTTTTTACTGACCAACTCCAACTTGAAGATCTGTCTTTGTGTTCTGTGTTCCAGAATAAAAGTTAATCATTTCTAATCTTATCAAAAAGAAATACTTTTGTGCTTCTTCTGGTTCAAATATAAACGAGTAGGTTTCTGTTTTACAAGCCGAGTGATGAGTTTTAATGATCTGTAACATAACTGTAATAAATGTTAGTCATACAAACATATCCCAAAGTACATAAATTATATATAATGTAGCTAGAGGCATTTGGCTCTTATCCGTAACATTTACAACAGTACATTTCACAATATTATAGAATACTTTTTGTATTGTCTGTTTCTGGCACAAAGTCACTCAGCTGGTTAACACAGATTTTCACCTTTTTTTCATTATTATCATTATTGCGGCAGTTTACATTAAATGAGGTATTTTAATGAGGAAAAGTTCAGAAAACTGTCAAATAAAGAGAAAATAATTTATTTCTATCTTCATGTATCAACCATGTTTTTTCTCCTGACCTCATCTTTCTTGTATCGTTCATCATCCTCTCTGCTCTGAAGTAAACATGGACCACAAAGTACCTGTATACAAAAATACACAATTAGTTCTCCCAGAATAAGAAAAGACAGTTATCCCAAAATATTACTTATTTGTTTTGCTAGAATGAGAAAAGAGTTGAATCATGATCCCAACAGAACAATCTGACGTGTAAACATTGGGAGAATTATTACAGAATAATCTTCAGTATCTCAAGAATGAGACGTAATCATTAATGTCCTCCATATAAACTGTCTTCTTAATTATTAAAGTCAAAGTACTAATACAGAAATATTTTCATGTAATGATCGTTAGACATCAAGCAGTTATTCCCCGATCAGCACATTAGCTCCACACTGACGAGCGGGTCACCAGAGTTCAAACCGCTTGTCTTTCTTAAAGGGTGTTCGGTCCACAAAGTTGTTGCTGAAGAGTCTAGAAAAACACCAGAGCAGAGAGCAAACGTCACTCATTCAGCCACAATAACATGAGGAACAGGAGGAATTGAACTCGTCTGAGATCATGAAGGATTTCTCTGTGAGCACAAATGTCTTCATAAATGAACGGAGCACTAATTAATGTTTGCTCACCGCACAGTGCTGATGGAGGGGTTGATGGAGACCAGGTGGAGTAACTTTCCAGCTGAAGCATCAGAGATCTTATTGTGACTCAGACTGTAACATGCACACAAACACAAACAGAGACACGGCGCTACATTTATTACTGCCGAGGACAGAGCCCACACAGCGCTGTACGCATTTTAGTCACATGATCACATGTGTGTGTACAGGGGGACACTCACTCCAGGACCTGGACTTTGTGCAGATGTGTGATGAGTGTGAGCAGCAGCTGGTCGGTGAGCTCACAGTGACTGAGGTCCAGCTCTGTCAGCCCTTCAGAGAAGTCCAGCATCAGGGCCAAAGCTCCACAGGCCCTCTGATCCAGTGAGGTGTGACTGAGGTCCAGCTCTCCGTCCAGGGCTCTACACAGGGACACCGCCCGTCTCACTGTGTCCCCCTCACTGTTCACAGGAACCAGGGACACCAGCTGGAGGAGGACGGCTTTACTGGCTCTAAACAGGCCAATCAGAGCAAAGAACAGACGGTTACGATGCATCAACATGAGAACAAGCTCCTTCTCTGGTTTAGGTCACGCTGTGGTCTTTCCCACCTGAGGCGGACTCTGCGGAGGACAGGAAACAGCAGGTCCAGTCCGCTGTCCTCCACCTCGCAGTCCTGCAGGTTGAGCTGTGTGTCCCGGACGCTGCGTCTCAGGATGGCGGAGACGGCCCCGCAGTCCTCACCGGTCAGACTGAGAGTCTCGCTCTGATCCTCCTCTGGCAGCTCCACACAGGAGGAGCAGGACAGATCCAGCCTGTGCTGCACAGTCCTGAGCAGGCCGACTGCTGCCCCCTGCTGGGCGTCAGAGGCAGCACAGCAGTGCACCAGCCTCAGCAGCAGGTTCCTGTCCACACTGGAGGGAACATGGATTCAAAAATACATCATTATCAACATCTGAACAAACAATCTGATATTGATTGATATATAATATTTATTTTCAACATGGGTCTGATTATTGAAGTTGTTTCAGTCGTTTCTATCAGTAAAGCTTAAGATTTGGTAACACGGTAAGAACCAGTTTGTGAAGAATCAGAATGATCTTTTTACGTCATATATATATATATTTTCCAAGGTGCTCCAGGTAAAGGTGCATTATCTCCTGTGTGTTGGAGAGGACTGATCCAGGCACAGCTCTGAGAAACGAATGTCTGACCTGAGCTGAGAAACTTTGTCCAGCGTAAAGAGGATGGACTCTGTGTCCCCTGTTGGTATGGAGGTCCACTGGAGGTTCAGTTTAACTCTGTCACTGTGTTTGAGGGTGAAGAGCAGAGCAGCACAGTCCACAGAGTCCATCTCTCTGCAGGTCAGGTTGATCACATGATCCAGTGACCTCAGTAAACTGGGTATAATGGGACTGGCACGAGCTTTATAGATCTCTCTGATGGCAGTCAACACAAAGCCGGGACAGGGCCTGAAAGCAGAAAGTGTGTTCACCAGGACACTTTGTTCAGTCAAAGAATGAACAAACTGCTGTAAAACATGAGCCACAACAACACAAGAGATTGAACAGGATCAGCTGGACGTCTGTTTCTGGTAAAAACAAACAAAGTGATCACCTTTTAAATACAATCCTGTCCAGAAAGGGAAGCAGACGTGTGACGCTCTCCTGTAAGAAGAGGTTCTTCCTCAGGTTCACAGTGATGGTCTGAGCTGACGACTGCTGCAGCAGATAGTGAAGAAGCTCCCAGTTCAGACAGCAGGAGCTCAGGTCTCCACCAACCTTACTCAAGAAGGACCGGGTCAAGACCTCGTCCTGGACTTCATGGAGGAGGGAGAGGAGCTGCTGGAAAATCTCCTGACTCAGTCTGCAGATAAAAAGTGAAGTATTAATACATTTAGCATGTTCATTGATTAGTAAGTGTTGATGAGGCTCAGGAAAGACGTTTACTTGATGGTTAGAGGGCCGTCGTGCAGCAGCAGAGGAATGAGACCCTGAGCAGGGACGCAGAACTCATTCAGGTCCAACCGTCTGACTGCCCAGGATCTCAGCAGGGACGCCAAACTACTGACGACCTTCAACAGCACTCTGTCTGATGGTCGGGATTTCTGAGGGGCCAGAGAAAGCTCTTCAACAGCCAACGGACAGGCCGCTCTCCCTCTTCTCACCCATCGAGACAGTAGCAAGGCCATGTCGCTGGAAAGCCTGGAAACCAAAGACAGAGAGCAGCTGTGATGTAAAAGACGTTCAGCACTAACTGGACATCCAAACTGGAGGAGATGGTGTTAAAGAGCAAAGGTAATGATATAAATGTGAACCTCAGACTGTGGAGTTGTGTTGTACAGCTGAAGAGGAGGGAGGCTCCTCTGACAGACATCTTTCTGGGTGTGAGGACCAGATCCACATCAGAGCCACAGAGTCTGAGAACCCTCCCCACAGACCTGCAGGTTTTCCTGTGTAACTCTCCTGTTAACAGCAGGCTGAAGCCCAGGAGCTGCAGCACAGAGGCCAACTGCTCGGCCTCTCTGGATCTTACAGAGATGACTGCACACAGACTCTGGAAGAACTCTGGATCACAGCTAAAACACAAAGTGATGCATGAAGAGTGAAAACAGCAAAGGTAAAGTACAGCACATACTGCGTTACAAAGTAACTCGGGTACAAAGTCTTAACCAAAGGATGAAATTCAAAAATCAAATTGTGATTAGCTGTGATAATATCACACTAATACAGTATATTACATTGTTCTGCTAATTACTAAACAGAGAAATATAATTAAACTTTATCCACATAATGTTTATTTGTAAATGAGAGTAGATTTAGAAAGAAATAACATATTATTTTTCAAAATATAGTGTTTCTGTAACTTACCTGAGCTGTGAGATATAAGGCAGACACTGTAGGAAACTCCTCACTTCACTCTCTTCATCTGAGCAGCCTGTCAGCTCCACTGGTTTCTTTTCTGTTTGGAGTTTCAACACTTCCAGGAGGATGGAGGTCTTTCTCTCTGAGAGGTCTATGGACCAGACTGCAGGAGCTGACTGGAAAACTGACTGTAAGGATGGAAGGACTCTCAAGCCTGTTTTAGTCTCATAGTCCTTCAGGTGGGAGTACAGATTCAGCAGGAAACCACTCTGATATTTGTAATCATCATCATCATCCATGTCTCTCTCATTAAAAGGGAATGATTGATATCTGCACACTGATGTTAACAGCTCCAATATCTTTTCTCCTGTCTGCTGTTCTCTCTCTGCGGCTGCACAGAACAGATTCCCAAAGAACTTGGCTTCACTTTGAAACTGGATTAAGACACTGCAATGAAAATTTTACATTTTGTTATGATCTGATGTCAACAGCAGAAAAACAGCCATGAATTACTGATATGGAGTTTATCTGCTGAAAGCCTACAAATATCTGCTCATGAGCAGAATACACTAAAATAAATCAACCTGAAATTCAAGCAAAAATAATTTTAAAAGGGATATATGTGGATTTAAGAATAATAATAATAATAATAATAATAATAATCCTTATTTGTAGAGCACTTTTCAAAAACAAGTTACAAAGTGCTCTAACAAGTGTAAAGACAATAATACCCAAGAGACAATAATACAAAAAAAACAATACAAGATAAAAGCATGAAAGCATTGAAAAGAAAACTGTTACTAAAATATAATCTTGACAAAATGTTGAATGAAGCAGGAAAGTCAGGCTACAAAGGTGTATCCTCTCCTCTGTATTAAAGATTGTATGTTATACTGGAATACCACTCCTGAACCAACAGGGTGGCTGAAAGGAAAACTTTACCAAAAACATTTATTAATCAATCAGCTCCAAAGCTGAAATACTGGACCACAAGTTTTAACAACCATCATTCTGTAAAACTCTATAAAACTTCATACAGTACTAGTGTCACATAATTAGGATTTCTAGTGGTTTACTGACCACATCCTGATAACGCGGTTTCTTTTCAATATTGATAATAAACCACCTGATCAAAATCCTCTCATTCGCTCCTCTTAATCATTCATCGTTCAAACACCCTCCTCAGTTATAGCTCTTTTCTTGGCTATATTAGAGTCAGGGGAGCCAATAAATGAGCTCCAATCCAGCATCCATGACCAAACACATATTGTGATAAAAAATAAAAATTATTCAGCAGGACTCTGTGGGAGCATTGCTAAGGGTGTTTGATCTGCACAGAACTCTGGGCAATGTAGGAATAAACACACTGGGCTGCGTGGAATAAAACAGCATGTCATCTATAAAACTAAACACAGTGATAACATTTATGTGGACTGATCACCTGAACACTTTACCTTCACCTTCAAACTAACAGTGAGTTTCAAAAAATGTACACGGAAGTCATATGAAGTTCAATTCATTTACCTGAGCTGTGAGATATAAGGCAGACACTGTAGGAAACTCCTCACTTCACTCTCTTCATCTGAGCAGCCTGTCAGCTCTACTGGTTTCTTCTCTGGTTGGAGTTTCAGCACTTCCAGGAGGATGGAGGTCTTTCTCTCTGAGAGGTCTATGGACCAGACTGCAGGAGCTGACTGGAAAACTGACTGTGATCTTCGTAGGACTCTCAAGCCTGTTTCAGGATCAAATGAGTACAGGT
Organism: Micropterus salmoides; assembly: GCF_014851395.1. Taxonomy (NCBI): domain Eukaryota; kingdom Metazoa; phylum Chordata; class Actinopteri; order Centrarchiformes; family Centrarchidae; genus Micropterus; species Micropterus salmoides. The sequence continues at coordinate 5,631,481 of NW_024040040.1, forward strand.
CCAGCAGGAAATCACACCATTTCTCTTTAAAAGGGAATGATTGATATCTGGACACTGATGATAACAGCTCCAGTATCTTCTCTCCTGTCTGCTGTTCTCTCTCTGCTGCTGCACAGAACAGATTCCCAAAGAACTCGACTTCACCTGAGCCTCTAAACCAGAAAGAGAAACTGGAACGAGAATTGAACATTTAGTTATGATCTGATGTCAAAAGCAGAAAAAGAGCCATGCATCACTGAGTTTATCTGCTAAAAGCCTACAAATACCTGCTGATGAGCAAAATACAGTAAATCAATTAACCTAAAACTCAAATAACAATGACTGAGCCCATGTAACTCAAACTCTGTATCAGTGAGGTGTCTGAAGTCCACTACACACTGCAGTCTGTTAACAGACAGATGCTGTCTCTTCTATGAAACCTCTGGATCCTCACTGCGCTGCGTTATTATAAACTATGATGAACCGGTCGTTGGTCAAATCTCTCTCTCTCTTCCATTGGTTTCTATATTTTGTGTTTTATTGATGTGTGATTGTTTCCTTTAACAATTTACTTTCATGATTAGAGAGGCTGCTTTCAGTCATTTTTAACGTTTCCATGTGCGCAGTAAAGTCATAGCAAATATCGTAGGTCATTAAGCAGCACAAAAAATAAAACTGTAGTTTAACACAACATGACAGGACAGAGGAAACAGAATTAAACTTTTTGCTTCTGAAATAATTTAGACGCTCTGATGGAGCTCAGGATTAATCCGCAGGATGGCTGCTTAACTCCAAACAGTTACACTGTATGAACCTGGTCTCATACACAGTGTATGAGACCTTTTGGATGCTTAGAAGAACACTGAACAGGAATCAACATTACATCCTGTCCGATCCTGTCGGCTTGTCAGGAGATTTTGATAATCAATGAAGTTACACTGCTGTGTATCATGTGTAAATGCAAACAGCAGCTCTCTTACCATTGGAGTAATGAGCTCTAAAATAATAACAACAGTGAAATACTGCACCGATGACTTTAGACCTGTTTTTTTTTGTGGTCAATGGTGCAATTGCTTTCTGCTGCCTCAAGATAGCAATGTGCCAACAATCTTCCTGACCAAACCTCATTTTAAGACCAATACTCCCAAGGGTGCACATATGGGTGCGTGTGCATTTGCAACTTAAATGACATGTCTGTGTCGGTTGGGAAGTGGCAACAACACTTGCGCTAGGCTTTGCGCAGGGTGCGCGATAGGGCGCTAAAGAACAAAGAAGCTAGGAAAGAATACAAGAGGAAAACCTAATTACTGAAAAGGAACACAGGAAGCAAAGGAGGTGGGGGAGGTCTAACAATACCATGCCACAGAGTTTACCCAGGTGATGGCGCATAGATAAGACACTTGCCTTTGGTGTGGGAAACCTGGGTTTGATTCCCACTGTGAGACATCCACCACTGTGTCCCTGAGCAAGACACTTAACCCCTGGCTGCTCCAGAGGCGTGCGACCTCTGACATGTATAGCAATTGTAAGTCGCTTTGGATAAAAGCGTCAGCTAAATGAATAAATGTAATGTAAAACACAATGACACTGAGTCTAATAACGTTCAAAAATAAAACCCTAAACACCAACCCAAAACCATTACAGTTACGAATGCTTCGGCCAAATGTATTATATAACTATGAAACTGACACCCTTTCCTCCTCATAAATTATTGTCATAATTAAAATATTTAACTATAAAATCTAGTGTCCTAGTCCTAGTTTACAATGGATTATGGAATATCCATATTGAAAGGAGTAGTTTTCATTTTCATTGTTTTTATTGATTTGGCCTATAACGTAATAAAATGTACCTCTGACGCTATTGTTTACATTTCTTCAGTCATGTAAGTCTTTTGATTGTTTGCTTTAAGGGCCATGCTTCCCTCTTACAACTTCACTGCTGTCTCCATGTTTAACCTCTAAGCAAATGTATTTCCTTACATAGAGAAATGGAGCCGTGGCAGTATGCTGAGTGCAAATAGCGCCTGTCAATTTAGAATAATTCTGATTCACTAACATTCACACTGTTGTAAGAACAAAAACGGCATGCATGTGTCATTAATCCAATGGAAATTTTGCGTGTGTACTTATTTTGTGTGCAAAGTAAGAATATTTCTCAACACATATTAGTGAAGGAGGCCCATTGACTCTTCTGGATTATTCATTCTGATATTTTGTAACATGTGTGCGTTTCTGTGTTGTCGCTTATTCACTCTGCCCCAGGTCTGCTTGTCATGTCAAGTCTCTCTGTTTTCCTCTGCTCTCTCTCTCTGCCTTGTTAGTCTCATGTCTGTCACCTGTGTTGCTCCCGCCCTGCTCGTTAGTCCCTGTGTATATATACCTGGTGTTTCTGTCTTGTCTTTGTCCAGTCATTGTTCATGTTATCCCCCAGTCTGTTGCGTGTGTACTTGCTGCCTGCCTGTAACCAGCCTTGCTTGTCTTGTCTCCCTGTACCTTTTGGATTTCTGTTAGAATCACCTTGTTTTTTGGACTCTGTTAACCAGCCACTCTGTCAGTAAGTGTGCTCGCCTTTAGTTTGTTTTCCCTCAATAAACCCCGTTGAACTATACCTGCTCCACTCTGTGTCCTGCGTTTGGGTCCTCCAACCTGCCTCCACACCACTAATCGTGACAAATTCCAATCCAACAATCCATGACCAATAACATGTAACCAAAGATTCAATATTATGTAGCTGCACTACTGGAGGCTGCAGTTTCAGGACCGCAGCATTCCTTGGACCGCAGTTCTAGGACCGTTGTACTTTTACAACAGCGCCATCTAGTGGAGTGGTAGTGGTAATGCACAGTAACACGAAGGAGGTTAACCCTGTCTGCTAGCAGCTGTAGGGTTAACCGGTCAACATGCATACAATCAATAACTTCGGTTTAGGCACACACAATTGGCTTCGGGGACTGTCAAGAATAACATAGCTAGCTAGATAGCTAGTTAGGACTGCGGTTCTGAAACGGCAGCCTCTGGTACTGCAGCTACATACTACTCAAGATGTTTATGATTCAGGCCTGAAAATGTGAACCACTTCAGAGATGTCTTCAGATGACTCAAGACAGAAAATTCAGCTCTAACACATTGATGTACTTAGAGAAGAACATTTACCTGAGCTGTGAGATATAAGGCAGACAATGTAGGAAATTCTTCACTTCACTCTCTTCATCTGACCAGCCTGTCAGCTCCACTGGTTTCTTCTCTGGTTGGAGTTTCAGCACTTCCAGGAGGATGGAGGTCTTTCTCTCCGAGAGGTTTATGGACCAGACTGCAGGAGCTGACTGGAAAAGTGCTCTCAGTTTTGGAATGACACTTGAACACCCTTTACTCTTGATATGCTGATAAAAATCAAGAAGGATGTTATGTAAGTCATTGTTCACAGAAAACAATGAGAGAAGTTCGTTCACTACTCTGTGAAAGCTCTCTCCTTTGTAAAGTGCTGCTCTCAGGCATAAATCCAATAACAGCTCCTGTTTTTCCCTCTCCAGTGTCCCCTGGCTTTGTTGCTGGTCCTGTAATCCTGGACCTCTGTAGGTCCACCTGAAGCTTTATGATAACAAACACATGTATCAAACAGTGCATTACTGTAAAACTGTAATTTAATTGAAATCTATGCACATAAAGATGTAAACAAAAACAATGTTCACACTGTGCTAATCATTTGCAAAAATCTGTTAGTGCTACTATTTCTGCATTTTTTTTTTAACATGTGTTTAGTATATTTCTTTATTAGAACAATGCTTCTTGGCAAAAACTCCTATACCATTGGAATGCCCGCTTATTTCCCTTTTAAATGGTGCCTCATTTGTAAGGAACATGTATTTGTGGGAGAAGTACGCAATTAACGGTTATCGGATCGGTGGGAAAAAAATCCATATCATGCATCAACAGAATTTAGTTTTTAATTTATTTCTGTTAACCCTTCTATGATTGTTTTTGTGTACTATATGTTGACTGCTATGTAGCAGAAGAATTACATTTAAGTTAATCTGACCATTAAAGCTACCATGTACCTTAATAGGAATACATACAGATAGAGAGAGAGGAGGAGAGATGAGCTCAGCGCATCATGGGCAATCCACTGGCAGTCTAGTTCTATTGCAGGAAAACTAAGGGACGGTTCAGGACTCAGCAGAGCCAGCCCTAACTATATGCTTTATCAAAGCATAAAGTCTTAAAGGTTCAGTGTGTAAGATTTAGTAGCATCTAGTGGTGAGGGTTGTGAATTGCAGCCATCTGTCCAGTCTACCACTGCCCCCTACCCTTTCAAACAGCGTAGGACAGCTACGGTGGCTGACACAGCACAAATGATGTCTCTTCTGAGACAGCAGAGATTGTCCAGTCAAGAAATTAGGTTGTTTTAGGTATATTTATTAAGAAATTATATTTACTTAATTATTCAGTAAAACTATGTTATTGTGACTATATGTCCCTTTAAAAATTGTATAGTGGTAATTTATGCATGCTTATACAAAACGTATCTTGACCTTCTGGAGGTTCTAATGGCGAATTTTAGGACAAGATCATCCAAAAATATAAAACCAATGTTGTTACAAAGATTTTAGGTTAAACATAGCTAATTTTAACGTAAGTAAAGATTATTTAGATTAGTGAACAAAAGAGGTCCCTAGATGGAAGTAGAAAAGATATTCACCATTAGAACAGACCAGAAAAGGTGTGGTCAGCGAACATAGAGGAGGATCATGTAGAAATCCCGCCTAAGTAGGAGGAGATTGAGGATTATAAAAGATTAAGTTTGTGAACTGCGCAGTTAGTTCATCCTGATGCCTGCTAGTATGTAACTTGGGGTTTTGTCTTGTAAAAGAATAAAGAGTCTTTTTGCACCGTTTTTTGACTCCAGTAGGTTTTTGGACCCCAAAATGTCTTTTTTAGCAAAGACTATTATATTGCTGTTGACAAGTTTTGGGTTTTTAACCCAAACTTTTCCTTCAACAGCCAAATGACAGTAAATTCAACACAAACACATTGATGTACTTAGAGGGGAACCATCTACCTGAGCTGTGAGATATAAGGCAGACACTGTAAGAAACTCCTCACTTCACTCTCTTCATCTGACCAGCCTGTCAGCTCCACTGGTTTCTTCTCTGGTTGGAGTTTCAGCACTTCCAGGAGGATGGAGGTCTTTCTCTCTGAGAGGTCTATGGACCAGACCACAGGAGCTGACTGGAAAACTGACTGTGATCTTCGTAGGACTCTCAAGCCTGTTTCAGGATCAAATGAGTACAGGTCCAGCAGGAAATCACACCATTTCTCTTTAAAAGGGAATGATTGATATCTGCACACTGATGATAAGAGCTCCAGTATCTTCTCTCCTGTCTGCTGTTCTCTCTCTGCTGCTGCACAGAACAGGTTCCCAAAGAACTTGACTTCACCTGAGCCTCTAAACTGCTGAGAGACACTGGAACGAGAATTGAACATTTTTTTTATGACCTGATGTCAAGAGCAGGTAAATGAGGTACAATCAGCATCCATGACCAATCACATGCTGGGATTAAAAATAAAAATGATTAAGAGCTCAAAATGTGAACCACTTTAAGAAATGTGGTTCATTAATATCAGTGTGTTCGTCGTAGCTCCACTAAAATCAATATGTTAGTCAACACTAACACATTAATGTACTTAGAGGGGAAACATATTTTAATGCAGGAAACTACTGCTTCATCCCTGAGATTTGCTAAATCACAGCAAAAAGCTGTAAAACAGAAAAAACAACATCAGTGACCCTGAAGAAGAAATGAACTCCTCATCATCAACACAATGGTGTTGAGACCATCTCTGTTGCTGACATTGCTGGAGCTTGTTGGATCACATCATTATAGCTGAGTCTCTGTTTCCTTTTACTGAGTCCATAGATGACTGATGAAAACAGCCTCAAAGGAACAAACTTGGTGCTTGATGGAGGAAACACGTATCAGTTCATGGGAGATGAGCAGACTCTGTGGGAGCATGCTAGGGGGGTTGATCTGCACAGAACTCTGGGTAATGTAGGAATAAACACAGTGGGCTGCGTGGAATAAAACAGCATGTCATCTATAAAACTAAACAGTGATATAATAATAATAATCATCTTTATTTGTAGAGCACTTTTCAAAAACAAGTTACAAAGTGCTTTAACAAGTGTAAAGACAATAATACCCAAGAGACAATAATACAAAAACAATACAAGATAAAAGCATGAAAACATTGAAAAGACTAAAATACAGATAAATATAAAATTAGTAAAATAGAATAAAATAAAAGGGATAAAATAAAGTCAAATAAGATCGGGAAAGGCTCTCCTATAAAAGTATGTTTTAAGAAGGGACTTAAAAGAGTTCACTGAGTCAGCCGACCTGATTTCCTCGGGCAGGCTGTTCCAGAGCCTCGGGGCCCTGACAGCAAACGCTCTGTCCCCTTTAGTTTTCAGTCGAGACTCTGGAACAGACAACAGACCTCTGCCCGAGGATCTCAAGGTACGTGCTGGTGTGTATGGGACTAAAAGGTCAGAAATATAACAAGGCGAGAGGCCATGAAGAGCTTTAAAAGTAATAAATTGAATTTTAAAGTCAATTCTAAAACATACTGGGAGCCAGTGTAGTGAAGCTAAAATAGGAGTAATGTGGTCATATTTCTTTGTTCTGGTTAAAACCTGGCAGCTGAGTTCTGGACAGTCTGGAGTCGATCAATAGATTTTTGGGTTAAACAGGTGAAAAGGCTGTTGCAATAATCCAGGCGTGATGAGATGAAGGCGTATAAAATGGTCTCGGTGTCCTTAAAAGTTAACATAGATCAATTTTTGCTATATTTCTAAGTTGATAAAAACATGATTGAAGAAGCTTTGTGGTGTGCTGCTCGAAATTTAAATTACTATCAAACCAGACACCAAGGTTCTTTGCCACAGGCTTAATGTGATTTACTAGGGAACCAGCAGATGGCAGTATTTGATTTGCCATCTGCTGGGACCCGATCACCAGGATTTCTGTTTTCTCTGAGTTCAGCTGGAGGAAATTATTTGACATCCATTTTTTAACTTCACAAAGGCAGTTGTTAAGTGAACTCAGCATTCCAGGGTCTGTGGATCTGACAGGCAAGTATATTTGTGTGTCATCAGCATAAATATGAAAAGAAATGCCATGTTTATGGATAATATGTCCAAGGGGAAGCAGATACAAGGAAAACAAAATGGGTCCTAAGACCGACCCCTGAGGCACACCATATTTAACTGGACAGAACGAGGAGACATAGTTGTTTACAGACACACAAAACTTCCTATTTGACAGGTAGGATGAAAACCATTCTAGGGCAGTACCAGAGATCCCCATCCAGTGCCTCAGTCTGTCTAACATGATGTTGTGATCAATGGTGTCAAAAGCAGCGCTATGGTCCAGGAGTACTAGGACTGAGCACATGCCTTCATCAGCAGACATTAAAAGGTCATTGGTGACTTTAAGCAGGGCAGTCTCAGTGCTGTGGTACTTCCTAAAACCAGACTAAAATTTTTCAAATATTTTGTTATTTTCCAGTACAGTGAGCAGCTATTTGGACACAATTATTTCTAGAATCTTTGCAATAAAAGGCAGTTTTGAAATTGGTCTAAAATTATGCGGGAGGGAGGGATCTAAACCAGGTTTCTTTAAAAGTGGGTTTACACAAGCCGTTTTAAAATAATCAGGGACACAACCAGTAGATAGGGAGCTGTTGAAAAAAGAGATCAAATGGGGCCCAACAGAATCTATTACTTTCAGTAAAAATTTTGTAGCTATTACATCAAGTGGGCTGGAGGACACTCTCATTTGTGATACTGTTTTTAAAAGCTCAGACAAGTCGATAGGATGAAACTGGTTAAAACTCTCTTGTTGCTGGTGAGGAACCTCTGAGTAAGAGGCCGCGGGGGTAATAGAGGCTCTGACTGACACCACCTTATTGGTAAAATAAGATAAAAACAATTCACAGTTGAGTACTTCCAGCTGAGGCACAAGGAGGGGTTGGGTTTACCAGCTGATCCACAGTCTTAAACAGAAACCTGGGATTGTGTTTATGTGTAGTAATGAGTTCAGAAAAATATTGTGTTCTCGCATCCTTAACCAAGTTATTGTATTTAATTGATAAATCCTTCAGACTGAGGTAATGGACTTGGAGACTGGATTTTTTCCATCTGCGCTCTGCTTTCCTGCATTCTATCCAGGGTTGCTTACTAGCTTTAGACGTAGGCCTAACCTTTAGAGGAGCAGTAACATTTAGTGACGACAAGCAGATATGATTGAAGTGATCGACCAGATTGTTGGTGTTGGAATCAGACAGGTGTTGGCTTTGGCTCTGAAAGAATGCGCAAAACTTTGAAACACTTTGTTCATTAAAGAAGCGAGAACACACGGAGCTTGGTGAGGCGGAATGAGTAACAGGCGAATCGCAGCTAAAAAAATACATCTGTGGTCAGATATGGTCATGTCCACTAATTCCACAGAGGAAATGCTGACACCCAGGGTAAAAACCAAATCCAGTGTATGACCACGGTTATGTGTTTGCCCTTTGACATGTTGTTTGAAGTTAAAAGAAGTGGCCATATTTAAAAAGTCAGTTGCATTAACATTGTTGGGGTCATCAACATGAATATTAAAATCGCTACAAAGAACAATTCTGTCATAATTTAAAACCAGAGTAGATAAAAATTCAGGAAGTTCTGATAAAAATCCTCCAGGCGGTTTTGGGGGGCGATAAATTATAACAAATATGATAGGTTGCAGCCCTCCAACTTTAAGAGTGAGAACTTCAAAGGAGTTAAATTCATCACAGCGTACTTGATGACATTTTAAATTTTTCCTATACACGCTCACTAGCCCACCACCACGACCACTGACCCTCGGTTGACTAAAACAATCATATTGAGGCGGACACAGTTCAGCTAGCTGGCTATAGTCATTCATCTGCAACCAGGATTCAGTTAAAAACATAAAATCTAGATTTGCAGACAAGATAAATCATTTAAGATAAAAGTCTTACTTGAAAGTGATCTCACATTGAAGAGAGACATTTTAAATGAGTTTGTTCTGGGTGCTGGAGTTGGTGCAGTTGTCCTAATCCTTAAGAGATTACTAATATTTCTATGTGGAATGTGCACATTTCGGTTTACTGGTCTATGCGTGATGATGACAGGAATAGAAGTCTTTGGAACAGCGCTGGGAGCAGACGGCTTTACATGCCAGCAGGTGGAGACAGTTGTTTGTGGCAGTGAGGCAGAGATCTGTTCAGTGAGCGGTGGTGTGTCCAGCTGTGCTGCATGAATGATTAGTCATTCACGTAAATCATGTGTGGACCGCACCACATGCTGTATGTGCGCAGCTAACATTTCTGAGCCCCGTTTGTTTGGGTGAAGTCCGTCTGTCTTAAAGAGAGGCATTCTTTGCCAGAAAATATTAAAATTCACGATATCACGTTTATGTGGACTGATCACCTTTACCTTCAAACTAACAGGGAGTTTCCAGAAATGTCCACTGAAGTCATGTGAAGTACAATTCATTTACCTGAGCTGTGAGATATAAGGAAGACACTGTAGGAAACTCCTCACTTCACTCTCTTCATCTGAACAGCCTGTCAGCTCCACTGGTTTCTTTTCTGGTTGGAGTTTCAGCACTTCCAGGAGGATGGAGGTCTTTCTCTCTGAGAGGTCTATGGACCAGACTGCAGGAGCTGACTGGAAAACTGACTGTAATGATGGAAGGACCCTCAAGCCCGTTTTAGTCTCATAGTCCTTGAGGTGGGAGTACAGATCCAGCAGGAAACCACTCTGATATTTCTGTTTATCATCATCCATGTGTCTCTCTTTAAGAGGGAATGACTGATATCTGCACACTGATGTTAACAGCTCCAGTATCTTCTCTCCTGTCTGCTGTTCTCTCTCTGCTGCTGCACAGGACAGATTCCCAAAGAACTTGACTGCACCTGAGTCTCTAAACCACTGAGAGACACTGGAACAAGAATTGAAAATTTTGTTATGATTGGATGTCAATAGCAGAAAATGAGCCATGCATTACTAATATGGAGTTTATCTGCTAAAAGCCTACAAATACCTGTCAATGAACAGAATCAAGTAAAAACAATCAACCTATAACTCAAGTAACAATGATTTAAACAGGGATATATGTGGATTTTAGAAAACTTTAACTAAATTAAATTCTTGACAAAATGTTGAAGGAAGCAGGAAAGTCAGGCTACAAAGGTGTATCCTCTCCTTTGTATTGAAGGATTGTATGTTACCTTCTTCCCAAGTACAAAGCTCTGAATGGTCAGGCACCATCTTATCTGATCTTAAAGAGCTCATACTACCTTACTACCCCACCAGAGCACTGTGCTCCCTGAATGCAGGGTTACTTGTGGTTCCTAGATTCTCCAAAAGTAGAATGGGAGCCAGAGCGTTCAGCTATCAAGCTCCTCTCCCTTGGAACCAGGTTCCAGTTCGGGATCAGGAGGCAGACACCATCTCCACATTTAAGAGTAGCCTTAAGACTTTCCTCTTTGATAAAGCTTATAGTTAGGGCTGGCTCAGGTGAGTCCTGAACCATCCCTTTGTTATAGGCCTAGACTGGCGGGAGACTTCCCATGGTGCACTGAGCTCCACTCTTCTCTTTTTTCTCTCCCTCTGTATGCAACCTCATCCCATAACTGCATGTTACTAACTCGACTTTTCCCTTTCCCGTAGTCTTGTGCTTTCTCGTCCCTTTCCTCTCTCCTCTTATCACTTTCTGCAGGTGTTTCTGGCTCTGGAGCTGTTGAGTCTGGATCTGTGGTTGCGAGTCACCTGCTGCCCCCGTGTTCCTGCTCGACACCCTCTGTTACAATTGTTACTAGTCCTATTGTTATTCTTACTTCTATTAATATCATTAACATTACTATAAATATCTGTACCATTATTCATTCAGTCTGTACCAACATTAACTGTACTGTCTGTACCTCTGTGTGTATATTGTGTAGGCTGCTCCCCCCCATCCATCCCCACCCCTCTTTATGGCTATCTCTCTCTCTCTTGTTCTTTCTCGCGCTCTCTCTTTCTCTCTCTCTCTCACCCCAACTGGTTGAGGCAGATGGCCGCCCACCCTGAGCCATGGTTCTGCTCGAGGTTTCTGCCTCTGTCTCCTAGTGCTGCTCTTGGTGGGAACTGTTGGGTTTCTGTAAATAACATCATAGAGTATGGTCTAGACCTGCTCTTTTATGAAAAGCTCTATGAGATACGAATAAAATTGAATTGAATATATACTGGAATACCACTCCTGAACCAACAGGGTGGCTGAAAGGAAACCTTTACCCAAAACATTTATTAATCAATCAGCTCCAAAGCTGAAATACTGGACCACAAGTTTTAACATCCACCATTCTGTAAAGCTCTATGAAACTTCATACAGTGCTAGTGTCACATAATTAGGATTTCTAGTGGTTTACTGACCACATCCTGATAACGTGGTTTCTTTTCAATATTGATATTAAACCACTTGATCAAAATCCTCTCATTCACTCCTCTTAATCATTCATCGTTCAAATATCCTGCTCAGTAAAAGCTCTTTTCTTGGCTATATTAGAGTCAGGGAAGCCAATAAATGAGCTCCAATTCAGCATCCATGACCAATCACATGTTGGGATTAAAAATATAAACGATTAAGAACTCAAAATGTGAACCACTTTAAATAGAACCACTTTAATGTGGCTCATTAATATCAGTGTGTTCGTTATAGCTCCACTTAAATCAATATATTGGTCAACACTAACACATTGATGTACTTAGAGGGGAAACATCTTTTAATGCAGGAAACTACTGCTTCATCCCTGAGATTTGCTAAATTACAGCAAAAAGCTGTAAAACAGTAAAAAAGAACATCAGTGGTCCTGAAGAAGAACTGAACTCCTCATCATCCACACAATGGTGATGGTCTCTGTTGCTGACATTGATGGAGCTTGTTGGATCACATCATTATAGCTGAGTCTCCTTCCTTTTTACTGAGTCCATAGATGACTGATGAAAACAGCCTCAAAGGAACAAACTTGGTGCTCGAAGGAGTAAACATGTCTCTGGACTCGTTGCTAGGGGGGTTTGATCTGCACAGAACTCTGGGTAAAGTAGGAATAAACACATTGGGCTGTGTGGAATAAAACAGCATGACTGATCACCTTCACCTTCAAACTAATGGAGTTTCCAGAAATGTCCACTGAAGTCATGTGAAGTACAATTAATTTACCTGAGCTGTGAGATATAAGGAAGACACTGTAGGAAACTCCTCACTTCACTCTCTTCATCTGAACAGCCTGTCAGCTCCACTGGTTTCTTCTCTGGTTGGAGTTTCAGCACTTCCAGGAGGATGGAGGTCTTTCTCTCTGAGAGGTCTATGGACCAGACTGCAGGAGCTGACTGGAAAACTGACTGTAATGATGAAAGGACTCTCAAGCCTGTTTCAGGATTATACGAGTACAGGTCCAGCAGGAAATCACACCTCTTCTCTATAAGAGGAAATGTTGATATCTGCACACTGATGATAACAGCTCCAGTATCTTCTCTCCTGTCTGCTGTTCTCTCTCTGCTGCTGCACAGAACAGATTCCCAAAGAACTTGACTTCACCTGAACCTCTAAACCGCTGAGAGACACTGGAATGAGAAATTAATATTTTGTTATGATCTGATGTCAACAGCAGAAAAACAGCCATGCATTACTGATATGGAGTTTATCTGCTAAAAGCCTACAAACATCTGCTGATGAGCAGAATACACTAAAATAAATCAACCTAAAACTCAAGTAACAATTTCCAACACTAACGTACTGCTGAGAGACAGAAAGACCAGCTAGTGTGTCTGGTAAGACAGTGTGCCCCCCATCCCAGCTACCACCCAGGACTGTCATTCTGTGAATCCATTTACCTGAGCTGTGAGATATAAGGCAGACACTGTAGGAAACTCTTCACTTCACTCTCTTCATCTGAACAGCCTGTCATCTCCACTGGTTTCTTCTCTGTTTGGAGTTTCAGCACTTCCAGGAGGATGGAGGTCTTTCTCTCTGAGAGGTTTATGGACCAGACTGCAGGAACTGACTGGAAAAGTGCTCTCAGTTTTGGAATGACACTTGAACACCCTTTACTCTTGATGTGCTGATAAAAATCAAGAAGGATGTTATGTAAGTCATTGTTCACAGAAAACAATGAGAGAAGTTCGTTCACTACTCTGTGAAAGCTCTCTCCTTTGTAAAGTGCTGCTCTCAGGCATAAATCCAGTAACAGCTCCTGTTTTTCCCTCTCCAGTGTCCCCTGGCTTTGTTGCTGGTCCTGTAATCCTGGACCTCTGTAGGTCCACCTGAAGCTTTATGATAACAAACACATGTATCAAAAAGTGCATTACTGTAAAACTGTAATTTAATTGAAATCTATGCACATAAAGATGTAAACAAAAACAATGTTCACACTGTGCTAATCATTTGCAAAAATCTGTTGGTGCTACTATTTCTGCATTTTTTTTAACATGTGTTTAGTATATTATTTCTTTATTAGAACAATGCTTCTTGGCAAAAACTCCTATACCATTGGAATGCCCGTTTATTTCCCTTTTAAATGGTGCCTCATGTGTAAGGAACATGTATTTGTGGGAGAAGTACGCAATTAACGGTTATCGGATCGGTGGGAAAAAAATCCATATCATGCATCAACAGAATTTAGTTTTTAATTTATTTCTGTTGACTGCTATGTAGCAGAAGAATTACATTTAATTTAATTTGACCATTAAAGCTACCATGTACCTTAATAGGAATGCATACAGATAGAGAGAGAGGAGGAGAGATGAGCTCAGCGCATCATGGGTAATCCCCGGCAGTCTAGGCTATTGCAGGAAAACTAAGGGACGGTTCAGGACTCAGCAGAGCCAGCCCTAACTATAAGCTTTATCAAAGCATAAAGTCTTAAAGGTTCAGTGTGTAAGATTTAGTGGCATCTAGTGGTGAGGGCTGTGAATTGCAGCCATCTGTCCAGTCTACCACTGCCCCCTACCCTTTCAAACAGCGTAGGACAGCTACGGTGGCTGACACAGCACAAATGATGTCTCTTCTGAGACAGCAGAGATTGTCCAGTCAAGAAATTAGGTTGTTTTAGGTATATTTATTAAGAAATTATATTTACTTAATTATTCAGTAAAACTATATGTTATTGTGACTTGGCCACTGACAGATAAAATGTAAGCCAAGAGTGTGAAACACCGTCACTGTTTCTGCACCACAGTCCATTATAAACCACACATTAGATACAGTTTATACAAACATTGACAAGGGAAAGACATTCATTCTCTCTGTGATTATGGACCCTCGCCAAATCTGCCCGCCAGCAATAATATCTGGCCCGCTGCCAGATTATGGTGCTTTGATAGCTGCAAAAAATATAAATAAATAAATGCTTTGATGGCGGTGCTGAAATAGATCTCAGTAATGACAGCAACAGTTACTCACAGAATCACTTGCTCTTTAGTGGTTTTGCCCACAAAATAAAAGCGTGAGAAGCTTGTTTACTGTAATGCTTTATTTGGAGTTGAACTGAGCTTTTACTTTGAAAAATTCTGAATGACATTAAAAGAGTCTGCTTGACACACCTCTGAAAGAGCCATCCCCCTAAATGTCCTCTGCCTGGAGATACTGGGGAAATGCAAAAGTGTCCGTAGGTTGATGGATGTGGATCAAACACCGAAAGAAAAACAGTGCAGTGCATACCGTGATCTGAGAAACATTTGCTGCAGAATCCATTTGTTGAAGAGAGAAAAAGATGTTGTCCCAACGTGGGATCAAACACTGAACCACTGGGATATGAGTCCTGCACCTTACTGACTGAGATAACCTACATGTTGATGTAATTAAATATAAAACCTTATATTCTCACCCAAGATCTAATGGTTGAAAATATTGCTCCAATGCAAAACTTATTTGCAGACCCCTGCTGTATATTATTACTACTTCTTCTTCTTACGTACTGTACGTAGACATAGTAAACATAGTGAACATAGTGAAGAGTGTCTGCACTGCCTGAATTCTACCAGAAGTAAAACAAGAACAACGTAGTAACGAAACGTGCTCTGTAGTGCTGTTTGTCCATTTTCAGCTACTGTAGAAACATGACGACGCAACATGGCGATGTCCATGGAAGAAGGTGTCCGCAGTTATGTAGATATAAATGTCTCATTCTACGGTAATAAAAACATAATGGGTTATTATGAAAGGTCTTTATACACCACTGAAAACATAGTTATGGATCTTATATTGCATTTCTATCGATAGAAATATTACACACTGAACCTTTAAGCCTACTTTTAAATAGGAGACTGTAGGAACCACACTTAACTCTGCATTCTGGGAGAGCAGTGTTATAGTGGCGTAATAAGGTACAATGAGATAATATGTAAGGTAAAACACATTATTGTGACATACTGAAATTCAATCTCTGCATTTAACCCATCCCAAGTATTAGGAGCAGTGGGCAGCCAACCAACTCCAGATTAAGATTTAAACCAGTGTCTTCATCAATGCTCTGACTGGGGAACCTAACATGTTTTCTCTACGGAAACTGGAGCACCTGGAGGAAACCAATGAAGACACGGGAGAACAAGCAAACAGAAAGGCCCAGGATGACCAGGGTTCAAAAGTGAGACCTACGTGCTGTGTGTCCACAGTACTTCCACTGGACCACTGTGCCTGACCTTTAAGGACTTTGTAGGTGAGCCGATGGATTTTAAATTCTGGACTTTACAGGGAGCCAATGCAAAGAAGCTAAAACAGGAGAAATGTGATCTCTTTTCCTGGTTCTTGTCAGAACATGTGCTGCAGCATTCTGAATCAGATGAATAGTCTTAAGTCTTATTAGAGCAACCTGATAATAAGGAATTGCAGTAATCCAACCTAGAAGTAACAAATATGTGGACTAGATTTTACACATAATTTTGAGACAGGATGTTCCTGATGTTTGCATTGTTACGTAGGTGAAAACAGACAGACCTTGAAATTTTGTTTGTCGCTTCTCACCTCATTTATTACCTCAAACACTTTCCTCATGAGTTTTTGGTCTCAGTCGCTAAATTCAAGTCTTCGTCAATACAGCATGATTGTTAAGTGTGGTTTTGTGTTCATGTCTTCCCTGTTTAAGTCCGTTTTGGTTCTGTGTTTCTCTGTGTAGCATTGTTATTTATTCAGTCTCATGTTCTAGTTTACTTAGTATCTGTCTTGTCTGTTTCTTAGTTCCTTGTTCTGTGTATTGTATACGTGGATCAAAAACAACATTGGTATTAAGATTCAGGATTGATGTTGAGGAAAAGTGTGTTTTTTGCAATAATGAAACTGAAAGCATTTGTCATTCATTTTGTGTGTGTCAAATATTTCTTTAAGAACACGACTTTATATATTTACGAAAATAAATATCTTTTATGAAAAGAATGATATTCATTGTAAAGAAAAGCCTATTTATTTGAATCTCTTTAACTTAGCCTATATGAAAAATGTTACATTCACATATACATTTCAATATAAATCATATGGGCTACGTTGTTAACCTGTGAATGGTGACGTGACAATGTTAGTGTAGTTTCAAAATAAAAAATCCTACATGTTTATCGGCGAAGTCACACGGAACACAAATTGAAAGAAAGGTCCCCCATCGTGCAGCAAAGTGTGTTACACACCTTCAACAAGCCAGCATTGGTGCTGACTCGACATTTGAGGGTTTAAAAACCCACTACCACTCTGCCCTCATTGGTTTCGGATGGCACTCAATGTGGCGGACCCTCCGCATGAACGCGCAAACGGATTGGAAGTATGTAGGGAAAGAGCATGTGACCGGAAATCGATCTCAGCAGTCCATCTTGAAGGACATATTAATTCTTAAAATGCACATCGAGGACAGAGGAGGCTTGCTGGAGGAGCTATAAGCGAGGATCCATCAGTGTATCCTTTGCGGAAGTCTTTTCAGCCACTCTGATGTTTACATGAGGCACGACAAGCAGCTGGACCAATCCGGAGCCGGAGCAGGACGCTTGCAATGTTCCTGTTAAATTCATAAGTTGTATCAGTTAAGCCTATTAAAAAGAATCAAATGCGCTATCAAACTTTCTGCCCTTCATCGTTTGTGTAGCGCCTCACAAAGCGCTGTTCTAACCGCATTCCTTAATGTCATTTCACTTAATATCACTGATGTTATTGTTGAATGTCATGCAGGATTGTAAAAATGAACATTAAATAGCGGCTGGATGAAGCGTCTCCCCAGTGACACTGTGCACATTTACGCACGAGCCACAGCAACATAAATTAATAACAATAAATCTCCCGACACGCCGACAGGATCGGTGTTAATTCATCCAGTTTCATACAGTAAAAGTGTTTGGAGTAAGCAGCTGTCCTCCTGATCAACCCTGAGCTCCATCAGAGTCTAAACATGGATTATAGAAGCCGAAAGTTTAATTCTGTTTCCTCTCTCTGACCTGTCAAGTTTATTACTGCAGGTTTTTTCTGTTTTGTCCCACGGTATTTGCAGTGACATTACTGCACAGATAGAAACGTTTAAATGACTGACCGCAGCCTTTCTAATCACCAAAGTAAATCATTAAAGAAAACACTTATACATCAATATAACACACAAGAAAGAAATCGCCTGGAAAGCTACAGGGACCGGCGGAGGTGGGGGTAAAACGTCCATGCAGATGCTGGTCTCTAAATCTGATAAAATAATTAGTTGGTGGGGGGCAGGTGGAAGATTTATGCATATAGGCCTATATGAGTTTTGTTAATGTCCGAGCCGATCCGCATCATCACAACAGTTCAGCTGCTATAATCGTGACAAAACAGCTGCTGAAGTCAAATTATTAGGCTGCAATATCAACCAGACCATTCAACACTGATCTGTTTCATGTTTTAATAGTGTTAATAGTTATTTTCTAAATTATGGTCCCATTTAGAGGGAAACAATGATATAGCAGGGTATGCTTTTATGCTTTGTTAGTTGTTACACAGCAGCCTGTGTGAATCCTTACCCAGCTCAACCCTCTATGAGACTTTGGTCACTTCCTGTCACAAAAAAACAAGATCCAAACTGAAGGCTTCAAAAGAGTGGTCCCCAAACCAATGGGAGACGTCACGGTGGCTACAGTTTTTATACAGTATGTGATCCCGGCTCGTGGACTGCTGTCGTGCTGTTTTAAAAGATTATGTCTAACTGTTTGTGGATTTGGTGTTACAATGGCTGTGTTGGCTACACTGGAGCGCACCTCCAGACAGCACATTCATTTCAGATGCTGTTCTCTCATAATGTTTGCCATGTATTAAGACTGAGTATCTGGAAACAGACTTGCATCTCTCACTACAGTAAGTGCTGAGTTAAATAATTATTTTTTCAATTTCCCTTTAATATTTAGTATAAATTGTGAAAAGGCCTCTCTCTCTCACTCTTGCTCTCTCTCCCTCCCCACATGAACCTGTCCAGGGTTCTGAGGGTTTTTATGATGTATCGCATCCAAATCTGCAGGTCTGATCTGATGATGGAAGTGGCCCCAAAAAAGGATTTATATTCAACATTAATGGTTTTACAAAAACATAAAAGTTAATGCGGAATCAGCATCACACAAAACAAAAGCTACATACCTGAGTGAGTGGATGTAGGGCAAAGCCTCTAAGAGAGAATCGCACAGACTTTGGCAGGCAGGAGTTTCCCTGTCCCAGTGGAGGCAGATATTAAGCTGCGTAGTGATCTTCTGCATGACTTTTACTGCTCTTTCAAACAGCCGTCTTTACCCTCAACTGGAAGGTGCAACTGATTTCCATCCAGGCTGAGTAAGCTGATGTGGTCCATCTGCCATCTGTCCTCACTGAGAAGGAAAATCTCCCACAACTGCCGTGGCAGAGGACCACACCTGTAATTTAAGAATAAGACAATTTCCACATTTAAAAAGTAATAGAGTAGAGTGATAGTAAAGTTAATAAAATAGCCTGTTAGCCTCTTGGATTAATTAATAGACACAAAGACAAACTACTACTTAATTAGATGTAACCTAAACAGTATTTTAAGAGATTTAAGCAAACGCTCACACATACCACTGGACATTTTGAAGGCATCCTAACAGTCGTCTCATTCCTTGCTCTGACACCATGACGTCCTCCAGGTTCAGCAATATTTTCCTCTCCTTCGACTGAGTGACCACGTAGGCCACAGCAGAGCAAAGGTAAGGCTCGAGACTCTCTCCACTGAGATCAAGATGGTAGTCCAGTTTCTCCAGGAAGTTGATGCTCGCTTCAGGACACTGGGACTCATACAAGCACTGACATAAGAACAGTATGTCCACATCAAGCCCACTGTCCTCAGTATCATCCTCGTCTTTCTTACTGAGACAAGGGAAAAATGTGGTTATCAGTTCCTCGAAGAACCAGTCAGACGTGTTCTTGAGCTCCTGAGCTGGAATCAGATGCTTCATCAAACTAGGGCTCTTGTCAGTCAGCAGTCGACACATGAAAGGGATCAGATGTTTCATGTGTTTCTTCTCCTCAGTGAGGCTCTGCTGAAAAACATCCCTGATCTTATCTGGATTCTTCAGCAGCCACAGTGCTGCAAAAAACTCCTGCATTGTGTAATGGAGAAATGCATGAGTGGTGATTATCTCAGTGGGGGCCACTTTGATAACAAGAGGTTTCATGAAGGAGAGGACGCAGCTGTCTTCACAGGGCAGTTCTGTCAAGTTCACAGTTTTTTCTACAGTTGCTTTAAAAGCAAACTCGGCCAGAGACAGAATTTCTTCACTCCTGTTGTTGATGAAGGAATTTAGATCTTTGGTTTTTGTTTTGTTGATTGTTTGAAGGCAATGACGAACAATATTGATGTAGATTTCAGTTACAGTGCATGGCTGTGGAGAGTCTTCTGGTGTCTCTGATGAAAAGCAGACAGCCACCATCAGTGCATACATTGGGACATGGCAAAGAGTTAACAACTCCAGGTTGCTCAAAACCTTCTCCTGTTCTTCTCCTAGAGTTGCAGATAAATGTTTTTATGGTCTGCTCACTAAAGCCTTTCACTTCCACTCTGAGGAAGTCCTCAAAAGGAAGTCTTCTTCATCATCTGGTCTGCATGTTACGATGATCTTGGCATCAGGTAGTAGGTCCTTCTCTACAAGTCTCTTCACCACTGATGAAGAGAGATCTGTGATTCCATCAAAAATGAGTGTAACATTGTCAGAGTTCTTCTTTATGTCCTGTAAGACCTCTTCTTTGCCTTCATCTGGCTCACTGATCACACTGAAAAGAAGATCCTCCAGGCTCTTGGCCATCATGATGTGGGATGTTTCTCTCATGTCAAAGTAGAACATGTAGTCGAGCTCCTTGTTGTCTCTTTCTGCCCAAAGTTTCAACATTTCGTGAGTGAGTGCTGTCTTTCCAATTCCAGGCTTACCAACCAAGAGGATGTTTTTATCTGTCTTCAGCAGGTCACTGGGGGAAATGTCTGGTCTGTCCTCAGGGATGTATGTCCTCAGCTTTTTAGGGCGACTCATCTTGCTCTTCTTGTTCTTCAATTTCTTTATTTTAGATGGAGAAACACTTCCTTGTGTGTCTAATACAAGAGCAGCGTACGACAGATCAGGCTTTTTGTTTCTGTCAAATTGAATTTTGTTTGCCTTCCAAAACTCATTTGATATTTTTTGTGCTTTTGACTTCAAGTTTTCCTGGTATCTGTGGCACGGACTGGAGCCTAAAATAAAAACAGTGAGAAAATATAGGAATATAACTGATTTGGCCTTACTCTAAAGTAGGGCTGCACCTTTCCAAAATTGATTAAAATAACTTATTTATTGATAACTCTAAATATTTGTTTTTTTATTACCAATTTAATATAACAATTAATTTATCCTAAATAGCCTAAATATAAAAAACTTCATTAGTCATATATTTATTTAATCATCCTGAAAAAGAGACACATTAAAATAATGATATTGTGAGTATAATTTCCACATCACTGCTGTGTTATGATATTAAAAATAATAACATATATAAAATATATCAATCAATCAATTTGTCAATTGCTGGATAAGAAAAATACAGGACTTCCGATTCAAAAGGATTGTTGTGACACAGATTAATTTAATCACTGTTTGTCAACCCTGTCCTGAACTGGAGAATCATTATTTTTACCGAAGAATATGACTTAAAACATAAAGGTTCGGTGTGTAAGTTTTAGTGGCATCTAGTATTGAGGGTTGTGAATTGCAACCAACTGCTCACTGTTCATTCATGTGCTCCTCGGATGGTCCCGTTTCCCATTCATTCTAATGGCAAAATTCCACATTCATAAATGTAAACTTTGTAGCTTTTCTCTATGAGGATGTGCATTATGTCAATAACAACAACAAAGACTGTGAAAACAACATATGGTCCTCTTTTCTCTTCATATAATATAGGCCACCCCTGTCATCTTATATATTTGTATACGGTTCTGTATCCTGTACTTCTTTATGTCCCATAAACACTTTATTCCTTTTTTTGCAATAAAGATCTAAGGATGAAAAAGATTCAGATTATTCTGACACATGAATGCACCATCTGTCACTCCTCACCGCTCCCTTTCCAAGCCCGTAGGAGAAGCTACGGTGGCTGTCATGCGCTGTTGGCTCTTCTGGAAATAATACATGTAGTCCTCTATTTGTTGAAATTCCAAGTCTCTTATTACTTCTAATAAACCAGACAACTACAACTTCTACAACTTCTTCTTCCTCCTTCTTCGTTCGAATTTAAGTAGTGATGAAAAACGTTCTGTAGAGTAGTTACATGTAGAGTAGAAACATGGCGACTTCTATCTACACACTACGTATGTAGACAGAAATGTCACATTCTAAGGTAATAAATACATTATGGTTTATTATATAAGGTCTTTACACACCACTGAAAACATAGTTATGTATATCATATTGTATTTCCGTAATTAGATCCTCAAAAATTATAGCGACTGTGGGCAACGCTTAAATATTTGCAGCCACAATGGACTACACACTGAGAGAAAACACTGCGACGCGCTAAAATCATTTATTACACTTCAACACATAAAAGTACAACTGGCACTGCAGTTACCAAGTGATAAAATTGCTGTGTGAGTGCAGTCAACAGAAAGTGTTTTGAGCTCCTCTCTCCTCTTCTTTCTCTCCCTCTGTATGCAACCTCATCCGATTATTGCATGTTACTAACTCGACTTCTCCAATTTCCAGTAGTCTTGTGCTTTCTCGTCCCTCTCCTCTCTCCTCCTATTACTTCCTGCAGGTGTTTCTGGCTGTGGAGCTGTGCTCGACACCCTTGGCTACAATTATTGTTACTAGTCCTACTGTTGGGGTTATACCGTGTAGCCACATGGTGGCGCTATAATTAAGACTTAAAAATGCAAACTTTGAAAGGCCACGCTCCTTACATCGTAAGTCCAATTGACTTAAAATTTCTCACACAGGTGCAGCTCAATGTGCTCTACAAAAAGCCTCTGGGACGATTCAGGTGCGCCAATACATTTTTCTGCCATTTTGAATTTTTTGAAAATCACATTTTCTCCTCCTAGACTGTAGCTCCGATTGCCACCAAATTTTCAGTGATTCATTATCATTGGATCAAGCCTATTAAAAGTTGTATGAAGCATGTCGATATCTCAATAACTTTTCAAGATATGGACCAATGAACTTTGAAAGGGGCATGGCTCTAGACATAAATGACCACAATTAGCAACCGCACGGCCAATCATCACAAAACTCACAGGATATGTTCAGATAGGGCCTCGGATATACCTGGACAGTTTGATGTACATACGTCACTTGTGGGAGCTACAAGCGCAAGACAGGTGCATTGCATTACACAAATTATACTATAAATCACATGTTCATTCTCCAATCATCACAAATCTCTCAGGATGTGTCCTCATAAGTAAGTGAAACACTCCCTGAAACTTCCATTCAAATCGAACACCTGGGAGCACTATAAATGCACACAATCAGCAGGGGATAAAGCACAAAACAGGCTGCAAAATGCATACTCTTTGCCCAATCAACACAAAACGTGCAGATATGTCTACATAAGCACCTCACACATACACTGGAAGTCTCATTCAAATTGACCTCTAGGAGGCGCTATAAATGCATAATAATTGGATGTGGAATGAAACAAATCAAGCTATAGATCAGAAAATGCTTGTCCAATCACTACAAAACATCAAATGTGTTTCATAACAATATTGAACCT